>NC_048229.1:62000549-62153219 GCF_002007445.2 Ailuropoda melanoleuca
CTCCTGCCACTATGCCACCAAGTGGAAGTTGAAAGGTTGGCCACAAATAACTATAATAACCCCTGGTGGTTATTTCAGTATTTGTTCCTGAAACACTTTACGGCTCCGTAGACTCTCAGAGCCATGCTATACCTTAGAAGTCCTCTGTTCTGATCCCACGCAAGAGTCCAAAGTTCTTCCAACTAGGATTCTGACCATGTGACTCCATCCTCTGCTTGAACATACTGATGGTGGGGAGCTCACTACCACACATTCTTGCTCTAACCATTTTCAAGTAAGTTACTGAAATGAGTTCACAACTGCTTCCAAGTGGTACCCACCGAGTAGTCATTAGAGAGCCAGACAGAGTCTCAGTCATGTCACTGTGACAGAACATCTTGGAGAGGATCTTGGAGAAGCTGTTTCTCCACCAGGAGTCCCATTCCCTCACGGTTCAACTGGCTTGGACCTAACTGAACATGCAGAATGTTCCTGAGGGTCAATTAGGCAGCACTTGTCAGGTGTTCACCTGCATTAGCTCTTGATGCTCATGCCAGCTGTAGGGCCTGGAGATTACTTAGGCTCATTTTAAAAATAGGCTGAAGCTCAGAAGGGTGACTGGCTCCGCTGCGGAGTGGAGGGGAGTGGAGGGTTTCAAATCCAAGCACACATGCTATAAACTCAAGGTTCTGCGAGTCTCTTCACTTACCGCTCAGGAATATAGGGGACAAGCTGGGGACAAGGAAACCCTCAAGCCTCCCAGTTCTGGACTTGAGGACTCCAAAATGGGCCCCTGGAGACTTCAAATCAATCCGCAATCTCAAACTCTTCGTTTAGAGAAATGAAATGTTTTATCAACTTCTTCAACAGAAATCTGATTTCCGTCCTTGTCACCACTTTATCATTTCCTCCCAGCTGCTATTGAGGTCACAGCTTCGGAGACAGTTAAACATCTGTCACGTGTAGTATTATTGTCCCCATTTTTCACCAAAGAGAAGCGGACTGGCACTTGCTGGAAACGCTGGGATGGAGACACAGCTGTTCGTGCACCTGAGTGTGCACAGGGCCGGCGTCCACACTGCGTGGTGGTGAAGCACGGGGTTGTCAGGCCCACAGGGGAGGGGAGTGGGACAGGCGGGAGCACGGTGGCCAAGGGACAGGTCCTCCTGTGCATCTGCACCCCCTGTGCCCGCCCCTCAGCTGTCTGGCTGCCCTGCCACCCCTCACCTATTTGGAGGCCTCAACACCTCTCACCGGAGTTATTTCAGACCTTCATGCCAGCGTCTGTGGCTCCAGCCAGACCCTCTGCAAATTTTTCCCCATGTTACCAGTCAACCACCAAAGAGATTTTTCTCCATCTGATGTCACACTCTGCTCTCAATCCTTCAGTGCCTTCGCACTGTCCCAAGATCAAGTCCGGATTCGGGGACACGCAGCAACAAGGTGCTGTGCCGGACTTCTGCCTGTACATGAGCCCCGTCCGCAACCACGGCTCCAGTGTTCTCAGGCCCAGCGAGAGGCTTGTGTGCACTTCCCTGCTTGGTCAGGCCCCCTCGGCCTGGAAGCTGCTTTCCAACTCTCCAAGACAGATTCAAGATGGTCCCAGGTGCTCTGACGCTTCTTCCTCAGCAAGGGGGGGGGGGTTCTGTGCTCTCCCGCTGTGTCTGCGGAGCCCTTGTGCCTGCCTTGAGCAATGGGGCTCTGAGAAGGTGACACCCTGCCAGCTTGTGGCCCCCGACTTTACGAGACTGGCGGCTGCCACCTCCGCGCTCTTGGAGCCCTGAGGTGCATATAAGAAGCCCGACTGCCTTGCAAGGGGGGCCCCAAGAGGGACACCTGGAGAGTCCTTGAGACTTTAGAGAGAGGCTGGCCCCCAGCTGGCCCCACCAAGGCACTAGGCATGTGAGGAAAATCCTCTTAGACCCACCAGACCAGACTACCTTCCAGCTGAAGGTTATGAAATGACCCGAGCACCACACAGAGAAGAATCCCGCAAATACCTCAGCACCTCAGGGAGAAAAATCCCCAAAACTTCTCCAAACTTCAGACTCCCAGAACAGGGAGACAGAGTGACATGATGGCTGCGTCAAGCCACTAGGTTTTGGGGCAGACAGTTATGCAGTTTAACAGATAACCCAGATATTTTCTCTCCCTTCCGTTGACTAACCTGCATCATGCATCCTCCAGCTCAGGGGCCCCTTGCTCTGGAAAGCCATTTCCGATGAGACGTCCATTTTAGGTGCCTCCACTCTGTTTCCGTAGGAACCCCCCCCCATCACAGTGTGCCTAGCTGCTGGCTCCCCCCCCCACCCCTACTACTGTACTAGGCTCCAGGAGGCTAGGATCCGTGCTTGGCTACCTCAGCACTGTCTCTCCAGCAGGGAGCTCAGGAGTTGAGTGAATGAGTGAGTGAGTGAACAAATAAAGTCACCTGGGACAACTAAGAAGTGCCAATTAGCTGTGAGAGGTAAGCTAAGGACAGAACCGAATTTTTAAAGTAGTCCCAGCAAGCAGGGTTAAATGACTCTCTCAAGACTGTGAAGGAAGTGGTGCATAAATTATGGCTAGCGCGAGGTGGTTGGGTAAATATTCCAACAAAAATATAATGAGCTGCTACGTGGCCATCAAACATCTCCATGTGAGAAAAGCCATTGCTAACCTTATGTGAGAAGACAGTTGATAAGTCCCCGCCCCAGACCCTTGCACTCACCTGAATACCAGATCCAGCTTATTTGTTCATTCGTTCTTTCATGTGCTCATTTGTGCAAGAGGCATTTGTCAAGCATCTGCTGTGTACGGGATGCTTTGCCAGTCCCTGGAGATTTAGAAGCAGAAAGCACAAGGTCAGCGGGCCAGGAGAGCCGACCAGGAGCGGCCCGCTGAGACCGTGGCTCAGGGAAGGCCGTCCCCTTGCAGGCACCTGGAGATGCGCTCTGGGTGGGAGACGAAAGGGAGGCATGCGCTCCAGGGGGAGAATCCCTTACTTCCCTTGCTCCTGACTCACCGAGGATTATGTATTGCTCATGGCTGTAATTATGAAGTTAAAACCAGCTGGGGAGTGGGGATAAAAAGGGAGGTATCCTCCATGGTGGGGCAGGAGCAGATGCTTCTTAGGAGGAAGAGAAAGCCACTGGGCAAAGCCCAGGGCCTGCAGTGAGGGAGGAAAGCTGAAACCTGTTAACGAGGGAAAAATGAAAAGCTTGAGGCAAAACCCACAGTTAAGGCTTAATTAAGAAAGCAGGCATTTTGGGTTCACACAAATAAGCAAACAGAACCCCTAGCCTCTCCTGATCATCACCAAGTAATTGCTTTAAAGCTGTGCTTTGCTCTGCTTGGGCGAGCCTTGAATACATGCTGGCGAAAGGAAGGAAGGTAGTGCGAGAGGGGAGTGGGCTGCTCCCCGATGGCCCAGGTCCTAGCTCTGCCCCAGCTGTCTGGTCCCCGGTCCCCAGGCCGGTGCTAGGAAGGCATGAATAATGGGAGCCTGAGTCTCCTCTCATCCTAGAAGTACGTGATGCTATTTGATGTAGTGGCACACACCGTCGCTTTGCTTTTTGGTTTGTTTTTAAAGATTTGAGAGAGAGAGCGCGCGCACCTGCGTGCACAGGGGAGTGGGAGAGAGCATCTCAAGCAGACGCCCCGCCCCCTGCCCCCCCCAAGCACGGAGCCTGACCCGGGTCTCATGTCAAGACCCTGAGATCAGGACCTGAGCTGAAACCCAGAATGGGACACCAAACCCACTGTGCCACCCAGGCCCCCCACAAAGTCTTTGAGTAAATCCATCAGGGTTCAGAGGTAACTCACTACCCATGTGATGTTGGACACCACAAGTTGGCACTTTGAACGTGGTTTCTTTTCACCTTAAAATTGGAGTTTTTCATGCCTACCCCCTACTTCTGTAAAAACGACAGAAACAGGGTCCAAAGCATCAGTACACAGGGAAACGTTTCTCCGCAGGACAGCTGATGTCCACCGCGGGCTACCGCCTAAAACAACCAGCACCACCGACGCCAGAAGGCAGGCGGGTGCCTCAGGGGGAGGGCGTGGGCGGAATCAGCAGGTGTGGGACTTGCTGTCCTGCTGTGCGGCTCGCTATTCGTCTGCCTCTTAACACCTGTCTTAGCAACAGTTCCTTCTCTCTCTCCAGGCCGTGCTGCGGCAGATCCTTGCTGTTGAATGCCGCCCCAGAACCTCAGCTTCCGGCTGATCTCCTGCTACCATCAGAGCCTTCGGGATGCATTGCAATCACCTGCCTCTTTGTCTCCCACTTGCCCTCTCCTCCCAGGACAGGAAGCCCCATGAAGGCAGGGACCAAACGTGTTTCAACAGACACGGTCAATTTGTCACAACTCTGTGACTATTATTTAAATCTATTTTTGAGTTACTCCAACCTGACTCCGCCACGGTCTAACTGCGTGATTTTACGTCAAGCAAACCACATTATCCTTCTAGGCTCACCTGTGAAATGGGCTTACTTGTACCCACTGTAGTTAATCAGCATTAGACGCTGTCAGTGGTAGGATGCCTGTTGTCTTATAGATCACAAAGAAAGGATACTTCCAAATAACTCAGACCTGATGTTTTTAATCTCTTGAAATTTTTATTTTATAGTTAGTTTACAGGTTCTTCGAGATTGAATTGCCATAGATTTTATCACTTGGGTCTACAGAAAAAGGAAAAATTGTGAGTGAATTAAATGGGTGAAAGTGTTCCTAAACCTTGTTCACATGCAGAGTCACTTTGCATTTCAAAATCATCAGATAGGTACTTTTCCAAACAGAATTGCCCTCCGTGTCATCAAGATTATTGGTGATGCAGCATTTCTTCAAAGAATCCTTAAAAGAAACAAGAAACACATTTGCTGAATGTTCAATCTAGCTTTGCAGTGATGGGCGCTGGCCTCCTATTGATGTCTGCTTTCAGAGTACTGCTAACTACCTCTGATTTGGCAAACCTGCCACCCCTTTTCCACAAACATGTGATTCCTGGGGACTAAAAAAAATGCTCCCCGCTTCTAGGATTTTCTTCCAAGCTGCTGACACCCCTTCTGGGAGTTCGGTTGCTGGTCCGTGCCAAGACAGCACTGAGTGTGTCATGAGGCGACCTGAGCAACAGCAGGGATAAGGTGACATCCATTAGAAGGCGCAGCCCAACTCTGAGGTATTAATGAATGAGAACCATGTGCGTCTTGAGTCTGATGAATTCTAGCACTTCGTGGGGTTGACCTCACAATGAAAGCATGACCTTTCTGAAAAGCCTCCAGATAGAGCCTTGCACGTGATGGGAACAAATACCACGTTTCTTTCTTCACTTTTTCCAGACCAGAGATGTTCCCCGTGACTCTAAGTCTCCTAACAGTGATGAGGGGTTGATGGATGGGGAAGGAGTTTTAATACACAGAATGAACATCTGATGGGGAATGGGAAAAAAAAAAAATGAGAGGCAATATGGGCCACTGTGTTTCTAAGCCTACATCTATAGTGACCATATAATTTATCATCGAAACCAGGGCACTGCTGAGAGTGAAAGAGGTCATTCTCGGTCATTTCACCAAGACCAGAAGCATAAACGGGGACTGACCCAGAAGAGCCGGGACGTATAACAACCTACTATATCCCATCTTCCGTCCAGAAAGTAAGGGTAAAATCAGATGCAGATTTCTCCGTGCTTGGGCTTTGGAGTGCCTTGGTCCAAAACCAGGAAGGCCGTGAGGTAACTGATGGGCATGCAAGGACTTTTGGCTTCCATCCCAAGAAGGCTTAACAATAAATTCTAAAACTGGTTAAAAATCCAGGGCTGCCGTGTTGTGGGAGATGCTCCCCTTCCCCAGCTGTTATTTATGGTGCAGAAAAAAGGCACCGCATTGATGATGGATCTGCTTTTATCGGATAAAAATGGGAGGAACAGTGAAAGATCATGGTGAGATATTGCGCAGAATTTCAGCAGGACACTTTAAAAACGTGTATTAGAGAAAATGAATTTTTCACTGGCTAAAACGTATCCATTTACAGTCGGAGCATCCATATATTTATGAGTGTTTTTAGCCCTTAAAATAGTAACCCAGGACAGAATAACAAAGAGTCTCTTAATAGCCCTAATTTATCAAGCTCAGCAGTTTAAGAAAAATAAATAAAAAGAAATAGAAATGAGAGAGAGAGAATCTGAAATAGCAGAAATGGGAGTGCTCAAAAGGTGACGCCGTGTCTGTCTTCTTAAGAGAAAGCATCTTAGAGTTTAGCCCAGAGAAAGCCAAGAGTCGGGCTTTAGAAGTACCCAAGGCTGGGTCCTGAAGAGGTCAGGGGAGCTGGGGATGAGGAAAGTCATTTTTGGCCATGTCACCCCCCCCCTTTTATGAATGAGCACCTTTGCCTTCACTTCTCTAAATGTATTTTTTTGAGGACTCTGACCTCAGTCTCTTATTAGTTTTCTCCATTCTCCTCCTCTTTCCTTGTCTGATGTTTTCTGTGGACTGCGAACGGTTTATATCTGCAACATAGCTTTGATCGTCACCCCCTCTGGGATGCCAAGATGCCACACAGCAGGAAGAACACAGAAGTTGGAGACAGGCAGACTTCGGTTCAAATCTCATTTCTCAGAAATGAGAAATCATCTTGCTGTGTGACCTGTGGCAAGTTATTCTACCTCTCTGAGTCCTGATTTACCTCTCTGTGAGATGGGATTGTCACAAAGCCACCAATCCCTTTTCTCCTTCATCATTAAAAGTTTCTTCTTAACCCTGGGCTGAAGTCTGTTCCCCTGTAGTTGCCCTCATCAATTAAAAGCATGGCTCACAGTGTTCAAATCATGGTGATTTCAACCCAGGGAAAAATATTTGCAACATAAATGTTAGTTTCCTTAAGATATAAAGATTTCTAGGAAGTTAAAACAATGCCTATGAATTTTTAAAAGGTCAAAAAGAATTATAATACCAAGTGTTGGAAAACAGTTGCTCATGGAGCTGTGGAACTGGTAAAATTTTCTAGATGGCAGTTTGAAATATCTAGCAAAAGTACTAAATATCGGGAAACCCTTTGACTCTAAAATTTCAAGAAATTTATCTCAAGGACAATATTTTTTTACAATGTACAGAGATTTATGTGTAATGATGTTTAGCACATTATTTAAATTACAGAAAATGTGAAAACATTCTACATTTCCAACAACAGAAGATGGGTTATATAAACTAAAATGCAATTCTTTGCAGACATTTAAAATTATGCTTTCGAGAAAATTTAATAAGAGGAAATGTGCATAAAACAATTACTAGAAGCAAATACACAGTGGTTATCTCTGGAGGGTGGGATGATGGGTGATTGTTCTCTTTGAGTATTTCTGTATTTTGAAATTTTCATGTTGAAGGAAGGAAGGAGGGAAGAACAGAGTGGGAAGGAGGGAAGGAAGAGCAGATCAGCAAGAGAAAGCTTTGTTTCTACCATGTTCTCTCCTGGATGTCAATCCAAATGTTAGAAATAGTCAGAAGAGAGGAGGTGGTGTTGGATCACTGGCTTGTCACTGACATCCAGTGTGAGTTTTTGCTCTCCCCTTAACCTCTCTGCACCACAGTTTTCTTCCTTGTGAGATGAGGAAAAATTGCCAGCCCAGCTTATGCATTGGGTTGCTGTGATGATCAAAAAGGATGCCACGCGTGAAAGGGCTCATAAAACGGCAAAGTGCTCTACAAGTCCTGGATAGTGTAATTATTGCCTTCGTTAGTGCGATCATTCTCTCCTGCTCCATTATCCTTCGCTGGAGAGCTGCTTGTCGGGCTGTAAAGTGCACTCAGGATTTCCACATCGCACAAAGGGAAGTGCATGCGTCCGCTCAGACCGCGTTCTACAGATCTGGCATCGAGAGATAACCAACCAGACACCAAAGGCCTCTGTGGCTGCACAGTGGGAGTCTATGTGGTTCTAAGGGAACTGGCTTGGCACTGGCCGACCTAGACTGGAGTCCAACTTGTCCACTGTAAGCTGTATGAACTGAGACAGCTCACTGCCTGAGTCCCATCCATGCACCTGTGAAATGGGAGCTAGTAATACCAGCCCTGCTTCTATCACCGGATCCTTTGGGAGAATGCCTCCCAAGCAGGTGTGTGATTCTTGATGACCATGGAAGTGGATGGAACATCGAAGTGCTCTGTCATCTGAGCCATCATATATAAGTTTCACACCCCATGTGAAACATAGGCTCTGTGAGCAAAGTTTTCAGAAGCACTGGATTTTAAACGGTAATAATGATAATGAAACAGGTTTCTGTAAGACTTCTTGAAGGTTTTCATATGCTCTTGTCTATGTGAATCTCCGAGAGCAGGTTAAATTTCCTAAAGACCTTTGAGCAGGGAATCCTGATTTTATGCAGCATCTGACTTGTGCTCCTTGGCACAAACCTGGCAAAGTTTGACCTGAGACAAAATTAACAAAAAAGCCCCAGCTGGGTTCTGACCTTGTGTCTCAGCTGCTTTTCACTCCTGAGTCCAAGGACGTAGCATCTCAACCCCTTGAAAGGAAATCTCTCTCTTACCCATTTAGTCATGTTAATGCCAACACATCCTACTCGCTCACCTATCACCTTCCTATTAATTATTTTTCTGAATTAATCAGTCCATCGATGCCTCCATTCTTTCCACCGCCCATCAGTCCATGCCCATCTGTATATTCATTCCCATTTAACAGACTGAAAATCAGAAACTCGGAAAGAGGAAGTAATTTGCCTCAGGTTACGTAGAGCTTAGAGTCAATCTAAATACATGTGCCTCAACTAGACAGTATGGCAGGCCCCCATCTCCCCACAAATCCCACAGGCCCCACAGCCCAGATAGTCAGAAAGCCACATCAAGACTGATATCCAAGAGCACCAGTGAGTCCTGGAGTAGGAGAGAGGAATCTAGCAAGGGGAAGAGGGTTGGAGTGCCCTACTGTAGGTCCTGTAGGTGTTCATCCTTCTGGTGTGCTGGGATAATAATTACACCATGGACTTCAGGGTCAATGAGATTTCAGGTAGAATACATGGTCCAAATTTACCAGCCACACACCCTCACTGAGCCTCAGCTTTCTTCACAATACCTTGTTGGAAGGCTACAAGAATTCAATGAGCTAATGTGTATAAAGGTCTTAACAAAGCTCTTGGCCAAGTGCACAGTAAATGGTACCTTGCCCCATCGTATCCGCAGTTGATATGGTCTGATACCAGTTCCCACTCATGGAGTCGCCATTTACTGGATGCCCACCATATGTCAAGGGTGTCTGATGGACAAAACCCAGATTCCTCTCTGATGGAGACCAGAGCCTATTTGACCTCCTTCACATCTCCGGTTTTCTGGGCAGGGAGGGTCTGGGACATCAAGAGACTTCTTTACAACCTCTGCAAAATCGGCTGAAATTTCCAAGGGTTTGTGTTTGATGAAAAGATCGTCTGAGAGTGAGTTTGTAAACTGAGAAAAGAACTACCAAGCTCTACGAAATCATACTATTATTACCAATAACAACCACAACGGCAGCAGCCACCTGACCAAACCCACATTATGTACTGCTTAACTTTCTCTTTCCTCAAATCCAGTTTTTATTTGTTCACCAAAACCCAATAAGCAGGCTCTCTGAGGCAGCCCTGAAAGACCCTGCATACGTTGTCCTTTTCTCTCTTTGTTCGTTAAAAGAAAAGGAAGAGCGTGTTGAGGATTGTCCCGTGCTGCAAAGGGCACTGGATACGAGGATTGTTTTCAGTGAGGACATGGGGAGCAGAAAAGCTTGACTAATTATGTTGCTAATTACTTGACGCATCTTCCATTTGACAATATAATTATACCAGAGTAAGGTGAGATGTCTCAATTACTGACTAAAGAGAAAGAAAAAGCCCCCTCCTCACTACTCTTCCCCTTCCTGTTATTCAGGCTGGATTTTAAAAACTTTCTCTCAACTCGGAGGTTATTTACCAAAAAAATGAAGCCCCACCCCCTTCTCTTAAGCCACGACTGGCCACATAAGGTCTGATTAGTTTTCCCCCCAACAGTAGGATTTCCGTAAATCAATGAGGTTTCCTCAAAGGAAGTAGACCTTGAGTGACCATTCACCCACTCAACTGTTCTACGTTAAGGTTCAATTCTCAGCAGGGTGTGACTTCCCACAGGATCTTAAAGAATGTTCTAGAAGGATCAGAAATGTGAAGAAAAACCGTTCTTTCTTGTGGTCGGGGTCTGAACACACCAGATTTTCAATGGATAGCAGTTCTGAGATGACTCAGGTTAATCAGGTTGGTAGATGCAAGGTGGGTGCAGGGGTAGAGAGAGGGGCATAAGTCAGTAGAGATCCAGAGGATGAGCAAAAGGTTAATTCTTGCACCAAGCAACTTGTCATGTTGATGGTGAAGCAGCCCTGACTCCTTCCCTCAGCCTCTTGAAATCATAGTTTCCCAAATGGTAAAATAACCATTTGGCTGAACAACATGCTATTCAATGTGTGGTCCGTGGACCACCCGCATCCCAGCATCTCCTGGAGGCTCGTGAGACCTGCAGAAATCTCAGGCCTCTCCAGGTCATTCATGCACACATTAAAGTTTGAATCCCTGGAATAGCATATACTCCTGACATACTTCCTTTGACTCTTTCTCAAAAGATGATCTCAAATGAACACATATCCTTAGGTTTTCACTTCCATGTATAGCTGACCTTTGAACAACACTGAGCTAGGGGCACGGACCCCTCCTGCAGTCAAAAATCAGTGTATAATTTTTGACTCTCCAAAACTTAACTACTAGTAGCCTACTGTTGACCAGAAGCATTCCCGATAACATAAAAGTTCACTGACACATATTTTGTCTATGTCTTATATACTGTATTCTTACAACGAAGTAAGCCAGAGAAAAGAAAACGTTAAGAAAATCGTGAGGAAGAGAAAATACATTTGCAATACTATGCTGTATTTATGGGGAAAAAATGCTCATATAAGTGGACCTGAGTAGTTCAAACCCATGCTGCTCAAGGGCCAACTGTATCTCTACAAAGACCCTGACAGACCAAATCATTGGCAAGTATGTGGTCTCTGATAAGGCCCAGCAGGAAAGAGTTCTGTGATCAATTAGTAATGTCTGCCATAGGCACAGGCTGGAGATGGCAGGTGTACTCAATTATATCTTAATGAGTTTATATCTTAAAAGAGGACTTCAGGTTTGGGTGTTTATGGGTAAAGACCGGGGGAATTAACCGACCTAGATTCCTGGACTCTACTCTGGATTTCAGACCTCAGATGGAGATGTTGAACTCAGACCAAAAAGGACCTTATTACTCTGATGTTCTTTAATCACAATGATCTATGATCATATGTATTTGGTCCTCTCACACATGCTCATGTTCTCATGGAAACAGATTTTGTTCCTATGTCACACAATCTTAGCTTCCCTTAAAACCAGAGCCCTTCTTCTAAAGAATCATCTGGTGGTGCCTGCGGGGGCGGGGAGGGAGAGAGCGGAGGTTGAGGGATATGGGGAGGAGACACTGCCAAGCATGCTTGCCTGAAGCAGAGCCCGGGCCCCCACCTCTGCTAGGCATCTGTTTCCAATGAAGCTAAGGAAATGCCTGACCCCACTCCTGCATTCTCTCACTGCTGCCTTGGTCGCGCCTCCACACCAGCCTCTCCCCTCTGTGGGCTCTGAGCCAGGCCCCAAATCCCCGTGTGCTCTCAAGGGCCGGGAAGCAGAGCAAGGCTTGGCTCCCTGGCTCCCCTGGCAGTGGCTAGCTCCCAGCTTTGATTCTCAGGGGCCGCTCTAAAGATGCCTATGAGGAAAACCCACCCTTGCAGGGTATCTGAAGTCCCCTGGAGGTGAGCCAGACCTTTCCACGCGGCTGTGTGCTAGGGCAAGAGTTTTAAATTGTGGCGTTTCTAGAGAAACCTGCCCATGTGTATCTGGAAATTACATCCTACTTTCCAATACTGCAAAACAGAAGGTGTAAGGGCACCTAGGAAGTCATAAGGGAAATGCAGTGGTTTTCAAATGGGGGAGGGGGGCAATCTTGCCCCTCTGGGGGCATTCTGGGTTGTTGTAAGTGGAGGGGGCAGTGTTACTGGCCAGGGATACTGCTAACATCCTACAATGCACAGGCAGCCCCTCCCCACCCCAACGACGAAGAATTATCCAGCCCAAAATGTCAACGTGTGGAGAAACCTACCAAGCCTATCCCTCCAGTTCATAGATGAGAAAACTGCAGGCCACAGAGGAAGGCAGACTTGCTCCATGTGGCACAGTGAGCTGGTAGTGAGGCAAAAACAGGTGCTCTGGTCCCATGACCCGGCCAGCTGCATACTCGGGGAAAGTGGAAAGGGAAGAAGAAAACCAGCCGCGAGGATCGGCCCCACCCGGACTTGCGGAGGATGTGAAGAGAAAGAATGGTTACAGGAATGATGAGCTTTAACAGACCGGTTGTCACCACACCCAACAGAAAAACTTGTCTCAGTGGCTCTCCTGTGCTCAGTCGGATGAGCCACTCCTTCCTCCATACTGGTCATTAAAAAAGGGGAATGGGTAGAAGGAATAAGCATGGTGGAAGGGAGCCAAGGAGACTACATCAACTATGCATACTATGAGCCACAAAGAACCCCAGACAACAGGTAATTTGTTGTTTTAGTTATCCGCAGAGGAATTCTCCAATTTTTCCCTCCAGAACGTGGCTCCTGGGACACTGTTTTGAGATGCATGCAGCATATCCCTGGCTAGGCTCAGGGAGTAAGTACCTCCAGTCTGGGCCTCCAGTGGACAACTCCCGCCATGAATCAGGGAGGTGGAAAGACACCCCATACCCATGACCCTGACTTAGTATTGAAGTCTGAAGGCTGTGTCCGAGCGGCTTCTTGGTCGTCTTGCTTCAGAGTTATTCTAATTACCCCCCTGTTGTGACAGCAGTGCCTTGAGAAGGACTTGAAGCAGATGGAAGCACTGACATGAGCCCCCGTCCCACGAACTCCATCTGGTTAAGACTCTCCATAGTCTGTCTGTCCAACCCAACCAACTGTCCCATGTCATCCAAGGAGATCTTTTTATTACAACTACTCTCAGCCTTACATACACAGATGTGCTGGAAATGTCCATTTTCAAATGGCCCAAAGTGATGCCAAAGTTGGAATTCATTCTGGAAGGACTTACTGAAACCTAGAGCCTCAAAATCTCTCCAAGAGCTCTGCCAACTAGCCCACACCAATTGTCATTGCTGCATCATATCCTGAAGCCAGTCCCATTGTTTTTAAAATAGCTTCTGATTTTAAAAGCAATCCATGTACATTGCAGCACACAGGCAAAAATAAAATAAGTGTCGTCTGACATAGCTCTACCCAGAAAGGACCAGTGTGATTTGCATACCAGTATATGCATACCTTCTACATTTTTTTCATTCTGTGTGCCTCTATCTAGCACTGCAGAGCATACACAAACACACAAGTATCTGAATTTAGTCTCACTGCCTCACTGAATTTCATTATCTCCTATTTTATCAAATTATATATCATAAGTTTCTTTCCTGGCCATGAAGTCCTTTCATATACCACTTATGATATACCACCAATGCATGGCATTCTATCATATCACTTACTATAATTGAATTCACGCTTTATAATTAGGTGATATTTTTCTCCTGTTGCTACTGCAAATAACACTGCAATGAACATACGATTCACATTTTGAGTGCATCTATAGCTTCCTAGTGTTGGGACAAGGTCCATTTTTAAGACTTTTGAGACCTATCTTCAAATCGACAGGTCAAATTTTCAAAAATAGCAGGAAATTCTGTTTCAAACAAAACTCCCACAGTGGAAAAATGAGTGGAATAACTCTTTTTGCCAAGATTTGGGAAGTTAAGATCTAATATCTAGTCTGAAAGCCTAAGATCTCACTCCGTGGTTCTATACCTGCAATTCAATAATTGGCCACTAATGGCTACTCTTTGGCTTCGGATGATGAGTAAGACTTGCAAGAGTCACAGAGGTATCCAATACCGTAAATTCACCAATATGATAGCGTATATTATTCACAGCTCTGTTTCTCCCATCAGATTTGAGATCCTCAATGGAAAGGGCCACATAACTCAAATCTCAGAAGACCCAAACATAAGCAACGTGTCTGCCACAGAGTACACATTGATTTTATGGACTGGTAAGTTTCCATAAACATCTAAACAAACGCGTCCATAAAATTTACATATCAAGGGTGCCACTAAGGTCCCAGTGAGATTTTGCTTGATTAAAAAGGAGACACCATCTCCACTGTGGACCTTAGTGTCAGCCTGGGAAGAAGTGCACTTTTCCATTCTCCCAAACCAAGAAATACATTTAAATGAAGATATTTCTAAAAAATTATGATAATTTAAAATTTAGAAAAAAATAAGAAAATAAAAAGAAGGTAGCTCGTGGTATCTTAGGGTAACCAGCCAAAGGATGACATTTCTTTCCTGGTTTCTTGTACATATTTCTGGGAAGAGATTAGGTTGCAAATGGAAATAAGAGTGTGTATCATTCCAGGTCCTGCAAAACAGACAGTGAGAGGCAAGTTGGTTCATTTCAAAAACAGAGGGTCTGACTTTGAACTACTTGGTGGTGAATGAACCAACCTTCCCTGCAATGTCTGGCTAAGGCTTCTGTCTACACTGAGTGCCAAGGACATTTAAATGTGTGATATTTGATTTGCTGGGTGCAAAGCTCAGATGGGGCCTGGAAAATCCATCTGTACTCTCATAGCTTTTCAAAGGGAAACAAGGGTATTAGCATTTATGCAGGCTTTAATATCATGGATCAATCACTGAGAGTGTGAGAACTCATCAAGTCCATGGGATGGGTCCCATGATTAGCTCCCAGAACAGTAGACAGTTTGGTGAATTTGGGCCATGCCTGGAAGGTACATGAGGATCAGATTCTTTAAGATGGAGAAAGTAAGTCCCACAGAAGGAAAGTGACCCACCCAAGATCACACAGATAGTCAGACACCTAGCCAAAGTAAATAAATGAAGAAAAATGCTTGGTCTATTCACTTGCAGGTCAATGCTCTGTCTCTCTTCTCAATTCCATTTTCATCTTTTGTCTCTTTGTCTATCTCCTTCCATGGAAACATGAAAACTGGTGACAAAGTAAAGCATTTGTGCCTAAGCATCATTCTCTACAGGCTAAGTAGTGACCAATGGTATGTGAGATCTGGGGGACAGAATTCCAAATGGTGGAATATCCTAATGGCAAAGGATACTCTTTAGGTCAAGAAGACAAGGCATTACAAGTCTAGGTAGGATTTTAATTAAGGAGATCTCCAAACGTTCTCCTCTCTGCCAGCTACTCTTATTTAGGCCTTCCTCTATTCTGTATGTATGACTTCAATAGACTGCTATCTCAGGATCCAAAGAGAAAAACAGAAACCTCCCTAAGTATTTAAACAGAAGGAACCCAAGGCAGGAATTTGGCTATACCAGTATTGGTAGAGCTGAGAGCCCAAACAGGCAGAGATTCATAGCAGCAAGAAGCTGTGGCCTTGCTTCGGTTTCAGGGGCAACGGGATGAGGTGACCCCACTGGAGTCCATGGCAGGTGTATATAGAAAAAAGAGAGGGAAACAGGGAGAGAGGGAATGGAGAAGGAGGAGGGGAAGGAAGAAAGAAACATAATATTCCACTTCCCTCTGAAGCAAGGGAGCAGAGATAAGAAGACAGAGAAGGGATGGCTTTGAGTGCCAACAGATCCAAACCTGATTCTACTCCTCGATGATCTCACCGCCTCTCCTCTCTCCCTGGCAGAATCCTCCCCCACAACGCTGCCTGAGTGATGGAACACCAAAGCCTGATATTGTCAACCCCTGCTTTGAATTCTTCCTGGGCTTCTACTGTGTTTTGGGAACATGACCCTCACCTCCAGCGTGGCATACAAGGCTCATCCCCACCTGGATGCATTTATGGCAGCCCAAAGCTCACTGAAGTTTTCACTACAGAAAGGCAAATACGCGGGGCTGCAGGAAGGAGCTGGCAGGCTGTGAGCCACATCAGCCTGGAAGTGATGATGGAGTATGTGAATGGAGGCCATTCCAGCTGGAAGATAATGATCAAGGGCAGAGAGGGAGAGAGCACAAGGTGGGGGCTCAGACAAGGCTGGAGCTAGACTTCAAACCATAGTGCCCCTGGTTGAAGCACCCTTCAGTGACAAAATGGACAAGTAAGAGAACAATTCTTTCTTCACATTTCCCATGTGAATAAATTGAGCACCTCTTACAGTCCAGGCAAGTGATAGATACAGTGTGAGGACAAAGAGAAAAGTACAACTTAGGCCAAAGAACTAGGCCTGGAGTGACATACTCAGGAGCCTGGACTTCATTCAGAGGGCAGGTGACATAGCCTCCGTGTGGAAGGGAAAGCCCGCCCTCGCCCCGCCTTGAAGCATGGCCTGGATGGACAAGGAGCCTCCAGTGGTGCCAGCTGCTGCCCCCCGCCCAGCCAGATGGAGCGGGGCCTCCACCAGCCCCAGTGCAGACCCCAGACCCCTGTACTGAGAGCTGTACCTCATGCCCTCCTGAGGCTGAGAAGTCAATAAACTCATTTTCTCCCAGAAAGAGCATGTCTTCGGGAAGGCCCTGGGGAATTTGTCTGCAAAGTTTAATTTCTGCTGAAGAATCCTGAGTAGGCAAAGAACATGGAAGGAGGGGGAGCGCAAAGAGGAGCCGAAGAAGCAGACATCTGTTTGCTGAGAACTTCACTTGTACCAAACCTTTCTAGATGCATAATCTCCTTCGATGCTTGTGACAGCCTTGTAAGGTGGACAGATAATGGGGGCATGGGTAGGACTTGGAAGAGATCGCGGAGGTCCTCTGATCTCCAGTATTTGATTCATTCAACAAACAATCATCAGGTGACTCTGGGTGCTAGGCAGCGACCCAGGTGCTAGGGACCCAGCAGTGGACATGACATCATCCTTTTCCTCAAAGATCTTTCTGTCTTGTGTTGGAAACAGGCATATTGACAGGCCTTTAGAGCCCTTTTTCTAGTCCATTAACCTCCATTCACATTTCTGCTTGATCACCTCTAGGAATCAAGAGCTTTTACCTTTCAAGAAACTTATCAAGCATTCTTAAGCATATGATAATTTTTTTTTCCATTTTCATTATGTCTTAAAAATCTGGATGCACTTACAACTGATCCTGGAATTAATGTAGTTGATTTTTCCTTAAAAAAAAAAAAAGAATACAACGTTATGCAATCAATGCTATGGATCGATAGAGTATTCAATCTGGGTAAGCACGGAAAATGTTTATAATTGAGATATGAATACCTCCCATTTGGGAGGCACTGTGCGGAGTGTTTGGGGTGGGGGGAAGTTATGGGGGATAAAATTTACCATCCCTCTCTCTAATGATGCATTGATGCAGGACTGTTTCATAAACATGATCTTAATCACAGTCCCATGTGAGTTAATTAAGGTCACCATGAAAAACAAGGAGAAAAGGAAACGTGCTCCTTAATGCTATTTAATATGAAAAGGCAGCTCTTGGAGGAGGAAGGGTATAGATCAGTCCGGACTCAAGTCTCTGACCGAAGACTGAGTCAGGACGGGACTGTGGCTGCACATGAGGAATTGTGTCTACTGCGTCCTCAACAAGGGAACAACAAGGTCCATCACAAAATAGGGTTAAGCCACAATCACACCTGAAAACATTTCAACTTCTCCCTTTGTTGAACCAAAATTCAATTCCATGTAACTTAGACAAATTGCCCAAACTTCCTAGAGTCTGAAGACTGAGAACAATATATAGGTTTAAAAAGGACGCAGAATGCATTCCAATTTCCCTCTGAAGTGGTTCTAAACTAAGTGCAGTGGAAGGAAATTTAGATGAGACATCTTGGGTGCATTTGCAAAAGGTTACCCACAAGGCTGGATGCATGATTGGAAATGAGGTGGCTTTGGAAGTGTACCAGGTGGGTCCATCAGAAAGTAGAAGCCCCCAGGCCAGGGGCACAGGGGGGACCTGAGTTGAGCATGCTCGTGACAGACCTCCTTCTCTCCTCTTCTAAATGGGACAAGAGAGAATGCAATTAAAAAAAAAAAAATCTCAGCTCTGGGGATCTCCAGGGGACATTTGTTTTGATGAGATTTCAGGCCTGATTTTCAAGAATAAGGAGGTGCCAACTATTTGTAAAAGCTCCTAAAACAGCATGATCTCTGGCCCTTAGGAGATTTATCTTTTATTTACACAGAGTATTTTTAAAAGCCTGTTACTACAACAAAGAAGTAACTGAGAGGCTTCACGTAAAAGGCGAGACAATGTTTCCAGAGGCTGCATCTGAAGCAACTATGTGCATAATATTATAAAACAAACAAGTGGAAGGACAGGTAGAAGGTTTCAGTCATTTACTTAAATACACATTTAATTTGGCACCGTCAGGCCACAGGGAAGATGAAGCTGAACTTAAGATACTGTCACCGAGGAGCGAGGGGTCTGGAGAAGGAAACTGACTTGTAAAAATATGTATTTCAGCTTTGAGAGACACAGATTGGATAAAGGAACCATGACACAGAGGAAAGAGGAGTAGCTATTTCCCTGATGGAATCAATTACGGCTTTCCTGAGGAGGGGGCTGGAGCTTGGGCCAGAAAAAGTGCATCCTCTTAACCTAGCACCTATACTAATGGATTAGTTATTTATAGCTGCGTAACAAATTAGCATGAAATTTAGTGGCAAAAAATAAAAATCAACATTTGTTATCTCACATAGTTTCCATGAGGCAGGGATTTGGGTGCAGCTCTGCTGACTGATTCCGGCTCAGAACTCTGAGAAAGTTATACAACGACTGGGCTGGGGCTACTTGACTCCAAAGACTTGACTGAGACCGAATCCCAAAGATCTGCTTCCCCGGCGGCACACTCATGTGGCTGGCAGGTTGGTGCTGGGTGCTGGTGGAATGCCCCTCGCCATGTGGACCTTTCCCCATAAGGCTGCTTGGGTGCCCTCAGAGCATGGTGCTGGCTTCCCCGGAGCGAGTGATCCAAGAAAGAGCTAAGCACAGAGTTCAATGTCTTGGGAGACTCAGCCTCCTCAAAAGTTACTCTCTGTGAAATCCATATATTCTGGTGACCACACAGGTCAGCCCTATTTGGTGCAAGAGGGAACCACACAAGGGCATGATCACTGGGAGCCACCTTGGAGGCTGGCCACCACAGCAAAGCATGATGCCTAAGATGGCGTCACTTTGTTCTTATATATCTGGTCCGTAGTGATTGAGGGTGGGAGCAACGGGGGAGGTCTGTCCAGGGGTCAGTTCACATCAGACTTTCAAATCACACAAGCCTCACTTCATATCTGGGCCCCATCATTTACTGGCTATATGGCTCCTCTGCTGTTTGGGAGATGATCACCCCAACAGATGGAGAGATGGGAGCCACAGGCTGAATGAACCGAGCCGAGGCACACCCAGCTGTCTTGGACCACTTTCCTGGGACTGTCATGTGAGGAAGAAGCAAATTCCACTGTATTTAAGACATTGTGTTTTAGGGTCTCTTTGTCATAAGAACTTCACCTGCACCCTAATATAATACTCGCTACAAAAAGTTTCATGTCTGAATCTAATTTTCCTCATCAGTAAAGTAGGGATAGAAAAACAAACCTCAGATTTTTCTCCTGAAAAAAATAAAAAAAAGGCGTGAGAGAGTCTGTCCAGGGTCTGGCTGAGAATGCACACACTCATCATCGTCGCTCTTGTCCCGTTTGAATTTATGATCAGTGTCAACACACTGATTCAGCAAATGCACGTCTCCATCCACAACATCCTCTCTCAGGGAATTTAGAACCATTTTCTTTGGAGACCCCTCTAATGGGAACTTGTGGGATTTAAATAAACAGGGCAGTGGCTCCACAGAAAGATTATTCAGTGACTGGTCTGGGGCCAAGATCTGCCATGAACATCTTGTTTTTTCTCATCCAACATTTCCAACTCTGGAAAATGGAAAGGAGAAAAGAAGGAAAGAAAGAACCAAGGAAGGAGGGAGGGAGGGACAGAAGGAAGAAAGAAAGAGACAAGATCGATGGTTCTTGAATCCCAAGTGTTCCAGAAAGCAACCGCAGGAGCTCTGCTATTTCCTGCACTGCCTATTATTTGGTTCTGCATAGCATTTTGCTGAGGAAAGTGTTTTACTCTACAAACAAGTTTGCAAACCACAGATGGACAAGATGATCTGCAAGGTACTGGTGGGCTCTAGGAATCTTTCCTAATCCAGCAGCAGGCACTTCTCCAGCAATCGCTCCTGCTTCAAATCAAAGAATCCCCCTACTTCTTATGCTTTTAGGGGCGTGCTGTTTGTCCTAAATGAAATTAACAGAAGACAGTCGGTATTTGACGGGAGTCCACTGAGGACTTCCTTAGCCAGGCTGAATCCAGGCCACACAGCCAGTCTGAGCAGCGCCATCTAGTGAACAAACCGGGCAGCGAAGCCTCCTCCAGCTCGCGCAAGTTACTAGAAGGGCGGGCGGGGGAAGCCTCCTTCCAGATGCAGTGGTAATTTAAATAAAGAATTAAAATGAGGAAATGAATTAGAACACTGAAGTGTCATCTCCAACCAATGCCCTGGGCCTGAAATGATCAAAACTGTCATTTTATTTTCTCCTCTCTTAAAATTACTACTTTTAATTTAATTTCTCTAACTGAAGTTTCTCTGGCCAACTCATCAAATTTTCTATCAAAATTACCACAGAATTAATTTGTATGCATGGGCACAGATGAATGGGCTGACAAGATGGGTCACATCCAAGTGCAAAGCAAAAAAATAAAATAAAGTAAAATAAACCTCCCTCCACCCACACAGGAATACAGGAAACAGAATAGAGGAATGACTGGTGTGAGGTCCCAAGAGTCCCACACATGTTGGCTGAATCCTTGGCCTCCCTCTTGATGGTGACTGCCTCACACCCACAGCATCAAGAAACTTCCAGTTCTTCTTGCAGAAGCTTTTCCTTGGAGAACCAGAGTCTGATGCCAACACGTCTGTGTCCCCTGGACCCTCCTTTGCAGGTAGAATCTGGCTTATGAATGAACACTTAGGGCAGCTTTGGACGCATTAGGAAATCCTAGAGTGCATGATAAAAAAGACAATGGCATAGCAAATAGAGTTGAACCTGATGATTACGACAAGAAATGCATGGCTATGCACCTGCCAGGTGAATTAAATGTTTGTTTATTATAAGGCACTTTGCTTGAGGCAGGGGTGGGAGGGGTGAACACAAGGTAATCAGGGATCAGTGAAGAAGTCTAGGCTTCAAGGCAGAGTCCCAGGTTGTTCATGAGAGATTTCTAGACATATAATCAGTACATGAATGACCTTGGGCCAATGACAACTTCTCTAAGCCTCAATTTCTTCATGTGTAAAGCAGGACACCCTCCTTTGTCCTTTCTAAAACAGCGTGAGGTATAAGAAAATGAGATGACTGAGGTGTGGGACCTTGTCCATGGTATTTGTGTAGTAAGGCACATTGTGTAATAAGCCCCCCGGGGCTAATACTCCCCACCCTGTGAAGACTTCCTTTAATGTGGCTCCTTGGGCATGCCCAAGAGTCAGGAAAGAGCTGAGGAAAATGTCAGGGAGAAGCAAGGGACTGGTGGTGGCAGTCACGGAGATGTCTGCGTGTGTGTTAGGGCAACATAAAACCTCGCCCCACGCTGCACCCTGAGATCAGAAGGTGTCGCCCTGCGCCTGGACATGCAGACATTCCTAGAGGCTCAGAGTTCAGTAGAAATTGCTGTTATTTGTAAACTGGGTCTTTGTGTCAAGTTTTGCACTTATTAAGTACTCCAATCAGAAAACGCTTATTTTGCATGTACGTGGTACAGGCATTGGGCAAGGATGGTGAGAAACAGAGATGAACCAGGACCCCGCCTTCTAAAGGTTCACAGTCTGGTGGAGAAAATGTGACACAAAATGAAGTCCTCTTCCGATGGGCTTAATCCTCTATCTGAAGTGAGAACAAAGCAGAGGTGGAAACCATTGTACGCGGAGCCGCAGAGAAGGCTTTCTGGGGAGCACACACTTTGGAGAGCTGATGGAGTGAGGCACTTGAGGGCACATGTGGAAAACCTCACAGCCAGAGGGAACAGAGTAGGCAAAGAAAGGGAGTAAGAACTTGTCTATTGGGGCGCCTGGGTGGCACAGCGGTTAAGCGTCTGCCTTCGGCTCAGGGAGTGATCCCGGCGTTCCGGGATCGAGCCCCACGTCAGGCTCCTCTGCTGAGAGCCTGCTTCTTCCTCTCCCACTCCCCCTGGCTTGTGTTCCCTCTCTCGCTGACTGTCTCTATCTCTGTCAAATAAATCAATAAAATCTTTAAAAAAAAAAAAAAAAGAACTTGTCTATCATACTTGGGGAAGAGCCACCGATTCAGAGGGGCTGGAATTGACACTGCGAGCAGAGAGTTTGTGGTAACCAAGATGAGAAAAGTTGGCTGAGTCAGGAGCTGATGAAGGCCCTTAGGAGCCAGGCTCAGTAGGAGAGCCCAGGTGACCTGGTACCTGTCAATGTTTCCAAAAGGAGAAGGGGGTGTGTTCTGGCTGCAGGTTTGGACTCCATTACTTTCCACAAACGCTGTCTTCAAAAAACGGTATGACCAGGTGCCCAGGAGTGACTCAGGAAGTGTCCGGGAATGGCCCAGTGAATGGAGTCCAGGAAATCTTTGTCAAGTGATTTGCACAAACTTACACAACTACGTTGATGGGCTTTAGTGGGGCAGATGCCAGGAAACATACAGAACAAAAAATGTGAGCTCCTGGGGCATTTTCTCCCGATGTACAAAAAAAATCACCCGAAAGCTTATTTTCAGTGCGACCAAATGTGGGACTCAGGCCTCTGAATTCCTGGGTCTTAGAGAATCAGGAGAAACTTGAGGACTTCGTGCTCCCTCCCCGACTCATGTGGGCCGCAGGCACCTGGCCTCCAGCCCCAGTGATGGATGGAGAGGTCACCCTTCGTGGCCAGCACGCAGACGTCCGTCCCCAGGCAACAGACAGAGCTGCTTCCTGGAGTCTGTCCATTTTCTACCATGTTAGGAAATTCATCTTGAGAAAGCACATTCCTTCTGAGTTCACCCCGTGATTAGCATTCTGCACAAAAAAAAAAAGAAAAAATAACCTCGAAGATGAAATTTCTTCTCGTGCTTCGGCCCAGCTCAACTCCAGTTGGTTTTCATTTATTTCAATGTGTACTTTGGAATCGGAGCCTCGAGCTTTCCCAGTTAACTCCCGCCACCTGGGGTATATTATGGAGGGGGAGGTGGGCAGAGACTCTGGCTCGTCCCCTGCTCCCACCTCTTTCTCCACATTGTAAAAACAGATTGTTAAAAAGGTGGCCTCTATGTGCAGAGAGTGGAAGGGGAAGAGCGTGAGCCCTTTCTGCTGGGCTGCATTAAGCCAACGGCTGGGGGGGGGGCTGTGACCACCTTCAGCCGGGAACCGCAAACCTGAGACACAGGCAGGGCGATGGGTCCCTAAGTAGCCCCCTCTGTTTGGATCACTTTTGGGGGAGAGTCCAATCAAGATGGGATGTGTGACTTCAAAACAGCTGGGAAGCATTACAGGTCAAAAGTTGAAATCAAGTTAAGAACCGTCGGAATGTGCAAGCCCGGCCGTTTCTAATCTCTGCCTCTTCCTCTAATCTCATTGAAGACGAAATGTCTTGGTCAGGGCTGGTGTTGACAGACGGGCTCAGGCAGGTACCTTCATGAAGGGAGGGCTGCAGAGGCTGTCTGAGGGGTCGCTTCTTTCCTTGCAGAATGAAGGGGCCAACCCCAGGTGTGAATGTAAACAAGGGACATGTAGAGTCAAAACACGAAAGCTAGAAAGATCACTACAAATCATTTCAACCCCTTTATTACAAGTGTGAAAATAGGCCCAGAGAGGTTAATGTCCAACTCAAAGTCACACAGCACTTAGTGGCTATGCACTGGAAGCGTAAGCTTAGTTAGCTCAGGCTACACCCCTGCCCAAAACCCAGTGGCTTTTGCTTGCCATTAAGATGAAATGAAATTTCTCTGGTCTAGGAGGCCTTGGGTGATCTGGCTCCCACCCACTGCTCTGTTTGCTGGGACCACACCCCACCTTTCCCACCATCCTCCTGGCATATGAGTTTCTTCTTGGTTCCATAGGTTCAGGAAGTCCTTTCCCACTTCAGAGTTTGGGGACTTGCTGTTTCTTCTTTCTAGAGGATGAGCTCTCCATTCCTCTTTCAAGTGGTATGTGAAACACCCCTTTTTCAGCAAGGCCTCCCTGAGGAAGCCCTCTCGTGCCTCAGCTGGCTCATGTCCTTCCTGGCACCTGATGTCCCATGATCCTCCCTGTTTGATACTCCATGACTATTACCCCCTTTGTTAGAGTGTAAGTGACTGAGGGTGGAAGGCTTGTCTGTTGTGCTATTCTCTCCTGGTGTCAACCACATGACAGTTGTCCACTGTGCGTTTGATTAACAGATTAATCAATCAGCCAGCTAGACAATCAAGCAATTCAAAGTCAGGCTCTCACTGTCCCCTCAGTGATTAAGCGCTGAGAGGTGTGGAGATTAGAGATGGCCACAGACGGTGTTGAAGAATGATGGTCTATGTCCCTCCCCTTGATTCCAGGTGGATTCTGTGACTGTTCGGTCAATAGAAGAATGTCAGCAGTGGCCCAGGCCACTTTCCAAGCTTTAAGATATTGGCAGTTTCTACTTGCGACTACCTTGGGGAGCACTGAGCTGCCATGTAAGTAGTCTGGGTAACCCGAGATGACCGCCATCCAGGAGAGGCCACATGAAATCTCTCGAGTCAATAGTCCCGGCTACACCCGCCCTCCCAACCACCTGTGATAAGGCACCAAGTAAGTTAATGGAGTCACTTCAGACCACCCTCAAACAAGCCCAGCCACTAAGTACATACCACCAAGTGACCTTAGCCCGTGCTACAAGGAGCAGAAGAAACACCCAGCCGAGCCGAGCCAAGTCCTGCCTGAATTTCTGACTGTAATGGGGAAAAATGGGGGCTGCTTTCAGCTGCTAAATTTCAGGATAGTTGGTTATGCAACAGTAGATAACTGCAGTGGGTCTCCGTCACCAGATGGTTTGGGGTCAAATCATAATCCTACCAATGTTAGCTAGTTGGCTAAGCTCCTGCATGGGATTTTCCGTCAGCATCAGTAGCTGGATCATCTGCCAAAGGGACATAGTAGGATCCCCACCCAAACCGTCGTTAGGGGATTAAGGCAAATCCACGGCAAGTACTTTGCACAGCGCCTGGCTAAGGGACACCAAGTGATCTGTGGGCATTAGCTAATATGGTTTGAATGCCCTTTGACACAGTCTTCCAACTAGGTAGTGCTCCCCTTTCCTATAGGAGGCAGGAGAAAAGAGATTGCAAACATTCAAAGTACACCACTCCTTTGCCGTTAATTCATCCAGCTGTCCCACCATCAGAGGGAAAAGTCCAAATTCATGATGTGCAAAGCTCTCACCCTGCTTATGTTCAGTTCACCGTCTCCATCCCCTCCTCCTCTCACACCCACATGCACCAGCTCCCAGCAACAACAGGAAGGAAATGGATAAACATCCCCACAGTGAATTCTTCTGAGTAGGGAGATTTCAGGCGTATTTCTTCCTTCCTTGTGATTCCTTTTGTATTTTCTCAATCTTCTGCAGCAAACACTTTATTTTCATAAAATGAAGTGAATATTACAAAAAACAGGAAGTGACAATTCCTTCTACTTGGAGACTAAGACACTATGTTACTTCTCTGTCTTTCTCATGGGATGTGCCTGAATTGAATGAATGAACGAACAAATGAATGGATAAATGAATGAATGAGCTAAAAGCAGTGCAGAGTTCACTGCGTCCATATTTAGGTTGAGTAGCCCTCATTTATACACTAAATGTATTTGTAAGGATATAAATTTGAAAAGTTCTCTTATGTTTTTTTGATTTGGGGTTGTTGTTGTTGTTTTTCCAAAGATACTCATGGTGAAGCCTTTTTTTTCCTTTTTTTTTTTTAATGAAGAAACCCTTTTTGAAGTGACTAATCATTCTGTAATTTATTCTTTTTGAGGCCAGAATGCCAGAGTTTCTTAAAATGAGTTTCTTCTTCTGTATCTATGTTTATCAACTAATGACAGGCTCTTAAACATTCGTTTAGCAATGAGTAAGTTCCAAGGCAGTGTGCTATGTTCTAGTTAGAAGAATTCAGCTTAGCCAAATATATATAAATTGCTCACATGCCACAGGGAGAGGACATCTCTGGGAACACTAAGCTGTGGAGTGCAGATTTATAACCACAAACGTTTCTTCTCTCGGGGCAGCCGGTGAGCCGGCTCCGTTGTGGCCACAGCCTCGTGGGCCCTGCCCAGGCCCGGTGGAGAAACACCCATTTTTCCAGACATCCTTCTCTCCCTCTGTGTTTCTTTTCACAGCTGCCTTGTTGGCTGGATTGAAAAGCTTTACATCTCCAATTCTTTCATAAATTTTCTAAATAGGTTACTAGTTCATGCACTGGATTTTTGGGCTCTCTTCGATTTACCAGTTCAGTGTAAACCCAAATCAGGCCAGCCTCTGCAAGATGAATGCAATGAACATGGAAATTGCCTCCAAGTCCCTCCTGCCTCCAGTGCATACACAGGCTCTCTCAGAGCTCCTGTCTTGGATTGCTCTTGCATTAGCAACCAAAGCCAGCTTCTTCTGAGCATACTAGCACCGCTGCCTTCCCCCTTCCTGCTTGTACCATCTCAGGAGATTTTTGAATCTTTAAGTCAACCCAACAGGCTTCTTTTCTGGTCATTTCTCATCACTTAGATCTATAAATATTAATCAGAAGCCTCATATTTTAAAACCTCTTTGAGCATATTAACTATTTAGGCACATAAATCAATCGTCAGCTAATCTTAGTGGTCCTTCATACTTTCCCAAGTTCCAGAACTTTCTATTTTAGTTACCGCTCTTCACTGCTTTTGCCACCAAAATTATGTCATACCTTTTTCCATCTACCAGGCCCTTCTAAGATAAAAGAAACAGAAAGGGGAGGAAGGAGAGAGGGAGGTCAAGAGTGAAAGAAAGGGGGAGGAAGGAGAACAGAGAGAGGACAAAGAAAGATAAACAAATGAGAGAGATCAACCTGTGGGACAAGAAGGTCAGGGACCTGCTTCTGATTCTCCAACCAGTCTTGGACATCCTGAGCAAGTTGCTTAACATCTCTGAGGTTGGCCTGGTTTAGAAGGTATCTCTAGCATCTTCTTGCTGCAAACGCTATCCTCCCGCATCCAGAGTTTTCTCTCTTCATACCAGAAGATCTTTCTAGAATGGCCCCCAGGTAGCACAAAGGTTGCTTTGTACACTTTTCTAAGTAATCAACAGCCTGCAAGATTAGACTGCAAGATAGGTCCCCAGCCCTTGCTTCAAGACTCACTGGGGGGATACACACGCTCTGTGAGCATAGTCTTTTTCTTTTCTTTAAGATTTATTTATTTACTTGAGAGAGAGAGAGAGAGTGAGAGCACGGGTGCAGGGGGGCTGGGCAGAGAGAGAGGGAGAGGGAATCCAAGTAGACTCCATGCTGAGCAGGGAGCCCAATGTGGGGCTTGATCTCATGATCCTAAGATCACCCCCTGAGCTGAAACCAAGTGTCCGGCACATAACCGACTGCACCACCTGTGGGCGCAGTCTTTGTAGTACGTTTCTGTGCAGCCCATTTATGGGTCGATTACCTTTCAGGTTGTACCTCTTAATTATGTAGAAGCCACATAGCCAACCTAGGAGCACCTCCAGAAATCCTAACAGCATTGATTGCTTTGCGCCAGCTATTTCGAGAAGGGGCAGGGGAGGAGGGAGTAACACTGGCAAGTAAGAGAATGGAGTCAGACAGGCCAGGGTTCAAATACTGGCCCCTGCAGGTGTTCAGCATTCAACCAGGTGCCTCACCTCCCTCAGACGCATTTTCTCACCTGGAAAGCAGAGAGGCTTCTGCACGCTTCCTCTGGTTGTTATCCAGAATAAAACAGACAATGCTACAACATGCACCACTCTGCACCTGACTCATAGTTAGTGTTCAATAAATGTGAGCTTTTATTATTACCATATTTCCTCCATTCTGAGACACCATCGATCGGAAGTCAAAGCATCAATTTAATAACTTCTCAGGGGGAAAAACAATATATTAAACACACATTCCCATTTTAAGACATCACAATTTCAACAATATTAAAAGGTGAAAAGAAATGTGTCTTAAAAATCAATGAAATGTGGTCTTACTATTGTCACATTTTGGAACCATTCTAAGTCATTTGCTTATTTACTTGCCTTTTTCCTGTTTTGTCTGGCTTCCCCCTAGGAGACATATAAGTTCCATGAGAATAGAGAAATAGCTCTTTGCCTGACACTGTGCTCCCAGTGCCTAGTACAGGTGTGGAAAAAGTATTTGTCTGATAAGATGATTTAATGTTATCTTCATATGAGGGGCTACTGATTAAGAACCCACTAATGTTGGCATTGTTTCCTATAATGGAACTTTTCCTCATATCCTTCGAAATCCATTCAACTCAGTTCTTCCCCAGCCTTGGGAGAAGGGTTTGTTTGAATGTATATTTGCTGAAAGTTGGTATTTTCCTTGAACTATACACGCAAGGAATGAGGATGAAAGAAGACAAGTGCAGAGCATCTGCCATAACCCCTGACACAGAAGACACAGTCACAAATCACACTTGAAATTCAACACAAGGCAATGGTAGTGTATGGTTCCTAGACACCTTAAAGTAGGCTGCCAGTTTGAATGTCCTCAGTTTCTGTAGATATGCACTAGACGTTAATAAATATTTTTCTATGGAATCAACTAAAATTTCTCCTTCCAACTTGCAAACAAGAAAAATAAACACTGAAGTAATCTCCCCAGTGCAAATGACTTTCAACTGCACATTCAGAAATCAAAAACACATTCATTCAATTGATCAGTTTAGTGAGGGCCTACTATGGGCCGGGGGTGAGAAACAGTCTAGGATGGTCTAGGATAAGGAAGACAAATGAAGGAGATGCCGGTATACACAGACCATTGTTCCATGTCAGGTAGAAAGAAGCACAGATCAAGGCTCTAGGGCCCCAAGGTAAGGAGCAAGAATGATCTCAAAGAGGAGAGAATGTCAGTCCCATCAGACTGGCTGGAAATAGAGGGGTCTCTGATTTTTGTGTCATCCAGGCTTTTCACGTGATTCCCTGTTGCCTAAACCAAATCCTGGGTCACCTGTACCCATCAGACTCCAAGTAATGCTCTAGGGCCTTGTCAAAATGAAATGGTTTCTCACTGAAAGGAAGCAGAGTATACTCACTCAATTGCCTTACAAGTGATGGGGGGAGGTAATCATACAAAAAAAGTTACTTTTAACTTATCAGGAAACAGTAATGCTCAAATAATTAACATAAACAAGAAATTGGGTCCACTTACTCCAATCATGAGGAACTTGTTGAACAAGAGCCTACTGTGGGGTGTCCTCTTCTTTAATTAGGACAAGGATGATTCCTTAGAGTGCCCAGGAAGCAGCCACACTATCTCAACATGGAAACTAGAGGAACTTAGTGGTGAAGAAAACCATAAGCCCAGCCCTCAAGGTCAGAGCTGGATTGACCAGATGGACATAAGGAGTCCTAGGATGTCAGACTAGGCTTCACAGAGACTGGGGCAGGAAGTGTTGTCAGAACATGATGGCCCTAGATTGGTCTTCAACCATGAGAAGAAATTCAATGTTGGCAGAAAGGAAGGAAGGCCATTCCAGCCTTCATCAGCACTGGGGCAGCAAAAGGGCTAATCCAATATGGCACCAGTACACAGAGCTGAAGTTGGTAACGAAGAGGGAGATGTTGGCAGGAGCTCATTCAAGGTGGATCCTGATTATACAAGGAGCTCAGGGTCATGTTGTTTTGCTTTGCTTTGCTTCAGTTGTATTGAGGATGAAAGTTTTGATCAGAACACGATACAATCAGTTGTGTGTCTCAGGAAGATTATTCCAGTGGTGCTGAAGTTCAGCTGGGAGAGATGAGAAACATGGGAAGGAAAGACTGCAATAGTTCAGGCAATGGGTGGCAGGGTCAGATCTCAGAGACCAAGGAAGTGGATGGCTGGGCCTTGAAGATCGACTGGATAAAGAGAAAGAGGGAGAGGAAAAACATCTTGGCCTTCTAGATTATTAGAATGAAGACTGTTACCCCCTCATGTTCACCTAAAGGAATATCCTGGAACACTCACACAGCAGCACTCTCCATGATGGCCACGTAGAAGTTACCTAACATCTGTGACACAACAGCATACCATGTGGCTGTAAGAAGGAAAGATCTCCGATGTAACAATCGACATGAGTGAATGCACAAAACAGACCGTCCATACACTCACCAAACAAACAGAAGAACCAGAGTGTATACTGTATCATTCCATCTGTGATAAGTTCGAAACCGAGCAAAATGAACTTATGGTGTCTGTAGTTAGGATACGGGTTATACTTTGGTGGGGGTCCGTGGCAGGTACTGATTCGGGGAACGTGGGTACCCACAGGGTGAGTGCTGGTGTTCCAATTCCAAGTTCTGTTTACTTAGGTGTGTTCACCACGTGAAAATCCATCTGACTGTGTATGTATCATCTGTGTACACTTTTATGCAAATATATACTTAAATTTAAAAATTTACAAAAAATAAAATCATCTTTATCTGCAGGGCCTCCTGTACGCACGACATTAAAGCAAAGTCAACAACAACAACAATGCCTTCCGTTTTGGAACGCGAATCCTCTGTGCTAGAAACTGGTAGGTGCTGACCACAACCTCCTGAGATAGTTTTAAACCCCTAAAGACAGGAAAACAGAGGCCCTAAAATATTTAAAGAATGCCTGAATCCACCATCTTTCTTTAGAAACAGCCCCGTACCTTGGGCTGTACCATGATTCCACAGTGTTCTAGGAAATGTAACCAATTATTCTACTTTAGGCACCAACTCTGCTGGGTCCACATGACGCTACTTTTCCAGCATAAGCTGGATCTGTCACCTCCTCCCCCTGGCCCTCGGTACTTCCAAACATTTGGGTCATCAGTGACCTCTGTCGGGCTCCGCATCATGCTCCTTTCCACAATCCCAGACCTCTCCAGCATACACCTTCCTTATGAAATTTTCAATCAAACAAATGAATTCAACCCAGAAAAGCAAACACATTTTGGATAGAACAGTCATCTTTTTTAATCAGTTTTTGTGTTTCCTATATAAACCAGCAGCCCAGAGGTACTATTTCTGAAAGCATTTTGTAATGGAAGATTTTACCCGAGTGCTATTTAGTGTTATCGTTATTATCCCTGTTATTAATAATAATGATTTATAGAGCAGTTTGAGGAGGCACTGCTATTTAGAAACAAGCAACACCAAGCCTGACTTGATACTTAAGTCAGCAAACGTAATAGGAAGAGAAGAGGCAAGAGGAGAAATTAAAACAGGTGGCTCTATCTTCAGACATCTACCTTCAGGGACCAAGGAGCAGGTAATATGAAGGAGGACTTCAGCAGAAACAAAGCCCAAGGACATTTTCTCCACGAGGTCACCACAAGAGATGAGGTCTGCTCACACTCACAGAGCCCCGCCAAAAGCCGTAGCACCTTGAGGAATTCACTTCCGACATGTTACCAACCCCGGAGAGTTTTCAAAGCAGTTCTTGTGACCTTTCAAGAATGCTGTGAGGTAGACACGGGCGGACTAGCTTCCCATCTCCACCCCTACTATGCTGGTAAAGGCACTAAAATTCAGGAGCACAGCATAATGAAGACACCTTACAAAATCTACACTGGCCACACTACCATGGAAAAGCACTAGGACAGGAAAGTGATCCCCAGGGCCAACTTGTCGGGTGGTTCACAGCCATCACTGACTAATAACGCTTTGGGAGAATTTTGTAAAGAATCAAAACTCCTGAGCCCCATTCCAGAATGGAGGGGAACCCCAGAATGTATAATTTAAAGAATAAAACTCCCCAAAGAACTCATCATAGAAACAAAAGAACTTGGGTCTTCAGAATGATAAATTCTTTGGAGTGTTGCAGAAGACAAACCAAAAACTCTCACCTAGCATCCCAGTGAGTAACCAAACTAGCAAAGATAAAGAGAAAAAAAAATCCTGAAAGCTCCTAGAGAAGAAAGGCATTCCCTTCAATGGGACAGTAATCAGATTCACATCAGTTCTCCCCCTTTGAGGGAAAAAGTATTTCAATTATATACCCAGACAGCATACGTATAAAGATACTAACATTTCTGCAAAGAATATTTTCTGCAAAACAAGAATGAAATTGAGAATATACTTCAGCCAAATGAAAAAGAAATCCAAGAAAAATAGAAAGGAGTCTGGGAAATCCAAGGAAAAATAGAAACTAATCCCAGCGGGGAAGAAAATGAAATCTCAGGATGACAAGTGTGCAGCAAAAATCAATCAGCGCAAATGGAAACAGGAAGTCGGCAGGTGCCGGAAATAACCCGTCCAAGAGGGAAGCAGATTCTGTCCTTTCATTGGTGTATAACAAAGAAGCTGCAAGTCCTTAACGGGAACGCAAAGGCAGAATCTTCAATAAGAAAAATTAAAGGAACCCCCTGGAAAAACAAAAACCTACAGTTGGCCTTCAAACAACATGGGGGTTATGGGTGTCAACCCTCCCCCTGCAGTTGAAAATCCAGGTATAACTTTTGACTCTCCAAAAGCTTAACGTCTAATAGCCTACTGTTGACTGGAAGCCTTACCAGTAATATAAACAGTCAATTAACACATATTTTGTATATTATATATATTATGTACTGTACTCTTAATAAAGTAAGTTTGTGAAAAGAAAATGTTATTAAGAAAATCTTTAGGAAGAGAGAATATATTTACATCACTGTTCCATGTTTATAGAAAAAATCCACGTATAAGTGGACCGGTGTGATTCAAACCCATGTTGTTCAAGGGCCAAATACAGGAAAGGCACGGACTGACCATGAAAACCTGAAATGCAGGATGTCACTGTAAAGAAAGAGTTATGTTTGCCTGCACCCCATCAAATGATGTGAGTTTGGAGGCGCAGTCTTGCACTTCCTTCCTTGAGTCCATCCAGACCACGTGACCACGGTGAGTGCCGGGAGGGGCACGGAGAGGCCAGAACATACTGGCTCTGAGCAAGAGGTCTGAGGTCACAGACTGGGCTCAAATTCTTGCTTCCGCCACTTACTAGCTCCGTGACCTTGGAAAAGTTACTTCTCTGTGCCTCAGTTCTCTCCTCTATAAATGTCACCTACCTCATAGGACTGATACAGAGATAAAACAAGCTAATCTATGTAATGTATTTAGAATGGTAATTCACTTCTAATAAGCATGCAAATAGTACCTGTCATTATTGTTGTTGCAATATTAAAATATAGAAAGAATAGTTGAGTTCTGATGTAAAGGCTATTATTCAAATTAGCTTCAACAAAACATAGAAGACAAAAACAGAATTAAATATATAAAATAAATATAAAAATTGAGAAGGGAAAAAAAAGATACAGTTCACACAAAGGGAGGCAGGAGAGAGACGTTGCTGGAGGAGGAAGGGGGTTGCTAATTCCTTTACCTAAGATGGAAGTATCTAGATACTATACAAACTCAACAGATAAAGCAATAAAGAGTTTTAACCAGAAATATATAATTGAAAATGATTTAATTAAAAAATTAGTTTTAATTCTTTTAAATTTATTAATTTTCATTGATTATAATTATATATTTTATCTACATATTATATATACTTATATATAGTTTATATCCTACTCATGGTTAATTATAATTATAATGAATAATTAATCCATTAATTTAAATGTAATTTAAGTACTAAAGCAAACACTAAACATGGTGTTTATAAAGTCAGAAAAGCAGGTGGTGAAGAAGGAAGGTGAAGCAGGAGGTAAGTAATGACTGTTGACCTTTGCAGGGCCAGGCCCTGCGCTAATTGCTCTAAATATATTATTTCGATTAATCTTATAACAATCCTACAAGTTAAATACCATTGTTAGGATGATGACCATTTCACAGGCATCTGAGGCAGCGAGAGACTAGGTACCTCACCTGGATCTCTGGACTAGTCAGAGAAGAGCAGCCCTTAGCCTCTGCTTTCTGCCACCTCTAAGAGAGCTCATCCTCCACAGTGGGAAGGTAGTGAGAGTGGTTTACAGACATGATTTAGTGTTAGGGTGGCAGAGGAAAATTAACCACTCTAGTGGCATGAGTAGTGTCCCACGAAAATGTCATGTCTACCCAGAACCTCTGAAAGTGACCTTATCTGGAAGTAGGTCTCTGCAGATGTAATTAAGATGAGGTCATACTAGAGATGGGTATGTCCTAAATCCAAGGACTGGTGTTCTCATAAGAAACGGAGGAGAAGGGGCACCTGGGTGGCTCAGTCGGTGAAGCGTCTGATTTTGGCTCAGGTCATGATCTCAGGGTCCTGGGATGGAGCCCAGCTTTGGACTCTGCGCTCAGCAGGGAGTCTGCCTGTCCCCCTCCGTCTACCCCTACCCCCTGCTAGTGCTCTCTCTTTGTCTCTCTCAAATAAAATCTTTAGAAATATATAAATAAAAATTAAAAGTAATGTGAAGTGATTTGATTTAAAAAAAAAAAAAAGGAGGGGGGGGAAACACAGAGACTAACAGGGAAGAAGCCCACGTCACAACAGGGGCAGGGAAGGGAGCAGCATAGCTACAAACCAAGGAAGAGAGGCTGCCGGGAGCCACCAGAAGCTACGAAGAGGCAAGGAAGGATTCTTCCCTAGAGCCTTAGAGGGAGTGTGGCCTCACTGGCACCTCGATCGCATATTCAGAGCCTGCAGACCTGTGAAAGAGTACATTTCTGTTGTTTCATGTTCACCTGTTTTGTGGTAATTTGCTATAGCAGCCTTGGGAGACAGAGACAACTAACCAAAACCTTAAAATAGAAATGGTTAAAATCACTGGAAAAAAGAGAGTTGGACCCTATAGCTTTTTCTACTTTTTGCTTTTTAAGAAACTATCATGTGCTACCCTCTGTGGTAGGCAGACTCGAAGGTACCCATCCCCCTGGTATTCACAGGATCGTGTAAGTCCCTCCTTTTGAGTGTCAGTGGAACCTATGCCTTGCTTCTAACTACCAGAATACAACAAATACAGGGTGTCATCTCCGTGATAGTATCATTTAAGACTGCCATGTCAATGTTCTAGATTCTCTCCCCTACTGGCTTTGATAAAGCAGATGGTCATATTGGGGAGACCCACATAACAAGGAACAGAGGCAAATCTCCAGCCAACAACTATCAGGAACTGAGATTGGTCTCTGACCCACAGCCAGCAAGAAACCGAGGTCCCCAGTCCAATGCGCTGAACAGAACTGAATTCTGCCAACAACCACATCAGCTTTACAACCTTCCCCAGACCAGTCTCAGCAGAGACCACTGCCCCATCTAACCCCTCCATCGTTGCCTTGTGAGACCCTGAAGCCAAGGACTCGGATGAGCTGTGGGTAAACCCCTGACCCACAGAACCTGATAAAATGAAGGTAATAAAGACGTGTCCTTTTAAGCCACTAGATTTGTGATAACATTGTTATGCATCAATAGAGAACTAATATTCTCCTATAAATAAAAATAGTAACACTAACACTCTGAAGTTGTTTTTTTTTTAAAGATTTTATTTATTTATTCGACAGAGATAGAGACAGCCAGCGAGAGAGGGAACACAAGCAGGGGGAGTGTGAGAGGAAGAAGCAGGCTCATAGCAGAGGAGCCTGATGTGGGGCTCGATCCCACAACGCCGGGATCACGCCCTGAGCCGAAGGCAGACGCTTAACCGCTGTGCCACCCAGGCACCCCTTTGTTGTTGTTTTTTTTTAACTAGCAATGGTTTGCTATAATTAAAAATTAAGACAAATTATTCTGATGATCATTCGGGTTTGGGAACAACTCCCTCATGAAACAAATCAGGAAACCAAAGCACAGAGAGGTGGAGTGGCAGGGACAGCTTCACCCAGGTCATTCATAAACTGAAATGTCACTGCAGCACACGTGTCCCCATCGACCGTACGCTCCGCAGAACAACAACTGGGATAAAGGGAGGAAAAAGTAGCAAAGACCAAGATAATTGTGCAAATCAAGGGCAAAGACTCAGTTTTGCCTTAGATTACGTTCACGGCAAGTTCTGTTCCCAACATCACCCCAGTTCCTGGGAGGGTAAATGTGTGAAAGAGGCACTTATTAGACAATTTTTTTGACAGCTGCTGCCTTTGCAATTACCGTGCTATAATTTTTTTTTCTTCTGAATGGCTCCAGATTTGTTTTTGTCTGAGCTGAGGTGGAAAATTGAGAAATAACAGATTCAACAATTGACTTTATTAGGAATATGAATGTATTACACATGCTGTGTATTAAAAACTCATTGCTTTTATATTGGCCTCACACACTGTACACTACTCTTATGGTTCCCTAGTCTCCGGTGTTCCCCCTTCTTTACGGTTCCCATCAGCTTTATGTTCCTCATTCCCTGTCACGCCAAGGAAATAAATGGTTAAAAATCTAAGTGCTCATCAGACACAAGCCAGAGTTCATAAATGAAAGTGGGCAGGCTTGGGTAATTTAAGATATTGCTGTGAGCTGGTGCTGCCAAAAAAACGATGCACTTATTGAACCATAAACAAAAGCAATTAAGATGAGCTGTTGATTACTTTGGAGAAAAGCTCCCCAACAGCACAGAGAAGGGGGCCACGGAGGGAGTCTCATTTGCATAAGCATCTCTGGAAGCCTGGGGTGTCCCAGGAGGGTTGCAGGAGATCCTTGTGCAAAAGTATCCTGGTGTCTCATGGGAAGAATCCTGAGAAAGCTCCTGGAACGCGCTGCACAAGGAATCACAACTACGAGGCAAAGAAGGGCGAGGAAGGATGACTCTTTCTTTACAGCAGAGCGGGGAAGGAGGGAAGTCCTTCTGAGGTAGTCTGAAGGCTAAAGCCACGTGGCAAACCACAGCTGGAACATAACGCTGTTGAATTCTACCTGGCAGACCACTGCCTCAGCCCAACATCTGCGAGCTCCTTGGAGAAGGCTGTGAGCTCAGACAGAGGGCGGAAGACCTCCTGGTGCTACCTTTAATGGCTGGACCCTCCCAGGTTGAACAGCATGCAGCTCTGATGTGAAAAGCTGAGCGAAAGAAACCTGGATCAACAGCCCACAGAGCACCTGCACCCAGCTGCAGAAGAAGCAAGAACCACAGGAGCAAGAATGTATCTGAGTTGCCAAAGATGCAGGGGTGGTTAGAAACCTGGAAACAAAATCAGGCACCTGGTCTGAACAAACACCAACCCCCGACCCACTCAGCTCCAAGTCCTCGACCGCGCCCACCGCTAGAGCAGAATGCACAAGATCACAACCAAAATCTGTGAACACTCTGAACGTGTGAGCACCTCCTTCTGAAAGTAGAAATTCTCCACTGATTTTGGAGAATTGTACCTAAAAAACCCCAAGAAAGAGGCACATGGTCGATGCTCGACAATTGTTTACGGGGGAAAAGAGAGAAAAGGAGGAATGAATGGATGAACAGATGGAGGGAATGCATCACTGGGACAGAAGCTAAGGTCAGGACTGACATTCAGAGCCGCCTGAGGAGGCAGAGTGGGTGGAAGGAGCACGCCAGGGCAAAGCACCCTGAGACACATCTTAAGCAGTGAACAGGAGCAAGACAGGCAGGAGAAGAAAAATGAGCATCCAGCCAGACAGATGATGTTGGGTCAACTCAACCCTTCCCCTCTGTCTGGAGAAAGTCTGCAGGCACACATTGCAGCATGCCGATCAGTCACAGAGAGCAGTGATTGGCATGTGCGAGCCCAGCACCTATGAGAAGACTGACATTCAGGCAGACAGGTCCAAATGTCACCGGCCAAAGGCCAGAGCACCTGGCAGGCTGGCTGGGGCCACTCAGACAGGTGAGGTGACGGTTAGACCAAGGTAATCATCCTGAGTAGTGGTTTGAAATTCACCACCAGGGGCCAGTTCATTTAACCAGGAGACATATCTGCGTTGGTGTGGATGGGGTGATAAAGGTGTGGGAACCCAGGGAAAGGAAACTAATGTGTGGAGACTACCTACTTTATGCCAGGCTCTCCACTAAGGGCTTAACACCAGCTTGTGGAATAGTCAGCAGAACTCAAGTATTAGCTCTATTTTCCTGGTAAAGAACCTCAGGCTGAGGGTTTTAGAGGGAAAGGAGATGGGGGGATGGGCTAGCCCGGTGAAGGGTAGTAAGGAGGGCACATACTGCATGGAGCACTGGGTGTTATACACAAACAATGAATCATGGAACACTACATCAAAAACTAAGGATGTACTGTATGGTGACTAACATATCATTAAAAAAAAAACCTTCAGGCTCTGTTAAAGTAAATGGTCTATAAAAATTCACACAGGTGATAAGGGATAGACCTAGGATCAAATCTGGATTTCCTGAGGCATGGCACTCTGGTGCTTTCTACTAACTCTAGACTTTTGACATTGGCACCAAGAGGCACAGAGATAAGCAAGGTGAAATGTCTTCCAAGGCAAAGAGGCAGACAGAGGTAGAGAAATTTTAAAAATGTTTTTCTGCGTATTGCTGTTGCCATTCTGCAACTCCCAAAGAAATAATGAGGCAGGTGGAGAATAAGATGGTAGGCAAAAGTAGCAAGATGAGAAAGGAGTATCATTTCTGCACTGGGTTTGTACTCTGCCCTGAACGCCATGATAGATAAATGGAGGTGGAGAGGAAGGCGTTGTTTCTGGCAGAACCAGGGTCCCAGAGCAGACTCCCAAGTGTCATTGGGAAGGTAATACAGGTTATGTACAAGAGCACAGGAAACTCGGATACACTGTGCTACGTGAGGCAAAAATGGTAAAGGACTCAGTGACCCAGGATTCATTCAACAAACCTCACTGAGTGTTGCATCAGCTGCCCTCATCCCAGGCTACAAAAGCCCATGGGAGGTAGTCCTGTCCACACAACTATTAGAATCCAAGAGGAGGACAGACACATGGTAAGGCAAGGTCATAAGAATGCTCTCTTAACAGAAATGTACTTCCAAGACCAAGTTTGTAGGATTTTGTGAATTAATTCACTAAGTCAAAAAACATCTATTAACTGGCTCCCTTAGGACAGACCATTGTAAGTTCTAGGGTAGATGAGTGAAACAAAACAGATGATAAAGTCTCGGTCTCCTTTGCTTGCATTCTAGGAAAGTATATTCTGTGTATATCCAATCTCACCACATTTCTTCTCCAGGGGTCTATCAGAATAGTCCTTGTACCTCCCACCTCAGAGAAGTGGGTGATGGGGACCAAGCGTAGGGTTTTTATACACGGGAAGCCTTCAATTTAAGTCCCAGATTATCACATCCTAACTAAGAGATCTTCTAAAACCAACAAGTTGCAAGGGCTTCTTCTCACTTGTAATACTGGCAACAATGATCTTTTCCTTGAAGGGATTTTAGAAGAGTTAATTTGACTAGGCTCACATCATCTAGCCTGATGCATAGACACTGAAAACAGAAGTTTCTATTCCCTAGTTGAGACCTCTCTCTCCCCAGGCCTGAGTTGCTGTATTAAACTGTAAACCACGCATCCCTGCTTGGATGTCTGCATTAATTGGAAATACTCCTTGTATTATACCATCATAGTACATAGAAACCCCCAAATCATTAACTGTGGAAGAGAGGGACAAAGGAAGGGGCAAGGAGATGCAGGGAGGCCAAAATAAGGTATATCTCCAGTCAGAGACAATGAGCACACTCCCCTTCACTGGGAGTGTGATCTAGTAGAACAAGAGAAAATACTCGGGGGAGAATTTTAGGAAGTTCTTATCTATAGGTCATGTTGAGACATTAGGGCTGGGAAAAAGGAAGCCCCAGGATTGTCCCGTTTCTGATCTGGGCTACAGGGTAGAGAACAGTGCTACCTAGAAAGACTCAGTAGGAGAGAAGCAGAGTTACGAGCTGCTGTTTTGTTCAATTTGGTGTGTCCGATGGGCAGTCAGGAGGTGATAGCAAAAAGGAGCTACATATAAGACTCTGTACTTTATGGAAGCCTAGGCAGGAGATCCAGATGTGGGAGTCACTGGAATGGGGGCAATATCTGTTGCCATGAGAAAAAACGAGATGATTAGGGCAGGGGGGAGTTAGCAGAGCGAGAGAAGGGCACTGAGGGAAGAAGCACAGGGATGTTGTTATTTAAACTCGAACATGGAAGTAAAGTCAATGACGTGAAAACAAAGAAGGAAGCAGAGCTGGAGGCTGAGTAACCCTGGAACTGAACTGGTCCACCAACTGCGATTCAGCATTGGCATCAGGACCAAGGACAGAGAACAATGCCACGTCCTCTCCCCTCCCCCACAAGACGCAGGGAGGGCACACCAGTAGCTCCTGGGGACACACCCTTCTCCAGGGGTGAAGAGAGAGGGAGCTGCACTTTACAAAAGCAGCCACTGGCTCTGCCAGAAGAAATGCCACACTGGAGGAGTCCCAGCCCCAGAACGGCAGGGGATTAGGGTGGCAGTGGCCAAGAGCGTACCCAAGATGGACAGCTCTGGAGAGCATTCATTGGGTTTCCTGGGATCTTCTGGATAGTTCATCCTTCCCCTCCTCTGTGAGGTGGAAATGCTTTAGAAAGAAATTTTCTACAGTTATAAATTCTCTGGGTTCCTTCTTACCCAGTCAGGCAAGATTGATGGCCTGGGCTGGTTGACACAGAAGCGATTGGGAATATCATTATTTGCCTTGTATTTATCTGCATTTATGTTAATGGCTTTGTTCTTGATCAGAGCAGCTACTAAACTAGGGGAAATGTTTATTGCACTCGAAGTTTTCCTGTGATGAATTATGTGGGAGTCAGAATAGCCAGTGCATACCACTCGAAGAAAACATTTCCTTTTTCTTTCTTTGTTTTTTTCTTTTTCTTCTCTCCCTTTTTTTTTTTTTTTCCTGCTTCTGATCCCAACAGCACAGGCCTCCTGCATACTTGGGACCAAACCAACTCAATTTTTCATATTCTGCTTTGTCATCTGATTGATTTAATGCTTCCTGTGGTCAGACTTTGCAGAGAAAAAGAACACGCATACAATTTCTCTCTCTGGCATGCACTCTTTCTTGCTCTTTTTTTGACGGGCAATTTCATAAAATCACAGGGCTGGGAAGGACCTTTATGTGCATTTTTCCCTAACTCCTCACTGTACAGAAGCACTTGGGAGAAAAAAAGAGACAGAAAGAAATAACTTTTCTGAGCCCTTTCACAGATCAGGCTGCGTGCTCAGAGGCCTCACTTAGATTAGCCTACTTTATCTTCATGATACTTTCTTACCCCCACATTGAAGATGAGTACATTGAGGCTTGGAGAATTAGACCACAGGCAGACAAACTACTGCCTGTGGCCGGAATCAAGCCCACCTTCTGTTTGTGTAAATACAGTTTTCTTGGAATGCAACCGTACTCATTTATTCATTTATGTGTTGTCTATGGCTCCTCAAGCTACAATGGCACAGTCCAGTGGTTGCAACCAAGACCATTCTGCCCACAAAGCCTAAAATATTTATTATCTGGCCCTTTACAGGAAAAGTTTGCTAACCCCTGGTGCAGCAACGGTCTTGGTCACAGATAGCATGTGACTATGTGCAGCAAACACCCTCTTCTGTTCTGATTCCAAACCCTCTGTCTTTCTTCCCTACTGCTATCCTGGTCACAGTGTCTGCCTCATGGAGGACAGATCAATTCAGGTGGCCCCTCAGAGCATTCTCACCCAAAAACACACCCACCTACCCATGTACAAACCAGAAAGGCTTCCTGTAGCAAATCACAGGCAGCAGTAAGGATGTACACGCTTGGAAGGCATCTGAAAAATAGGGATTTAGGTTCTTCCTCACCCTTCACCCCACAGCGGGTTTCCTTTTCTGTCTTGCACAAAGGAAACCAGAATAGATATTAGTTTAATATCACTTAATCAAAATATTAATATCCTTTATTACTGTGTTTATTAGGGAAGATTTCCTAGAAGAGGAAGAATTTGATATGTTTTTCATGTCACAGGTCATGTAAGTTTCTCAAAAAGCTTCTGAAGGAAATGAGAAGGGTCAAAAACAACTTTGAAGACTGTCAACCATTCAGAAACATGATGCTAAGGTGGGCAAGCAAAGGTGACAATGTTAGAAGACATTTACAAGAAGTTCTTTCAATTTGAGCAACCCTTGAAAAGGAGGAAAGGTGGAACCCTAAAATGTGAAGGGACTCACCCAGGATCTCACAGTTAGCAAGACAGGATTTGAATTTGGGTCTGGATGCAAAGCCCACTTGGTTTCCCAAGTACCACTTTTTAAATGAAGCCAGCCAGTAAAGAAGTAACTTTCAGAATCAATCCTAAAGTGTTCACGTCTTCTCGGGGTTAGCTTTCTTAGAGATGAAGTAAACTTGAGTGAACAGAAACCAACGAAGGGTAAATATTTCTGGTCTTGATGGCAGCAAGAAATCTGAAGATGAAAGAAAAGGGGAGTGTAGCAGAGAGAGAGTCTGGGGAGGGACGGATGGAGGAGAATGAAAATGGAGAGGAAAAACTTTAAGTGGAGGCCTTCTAGAGTGGGAGACCCGGGCGGGGTGGGGGGGACCAATCCAATCTCAGAGGAGACCCAAGAGAGATCAAATGAGGTCCATCCATGGGTGTAAAGTCCACAAGGCATCAAAAGAGCAACACATCTGACCTTGGGTCATCTCTCATCTGAGATGTGATCTCTATAGTCAAAAGGTCTGATTAATCAGAGAATTCTTTTTATTTTTTAAAGGTTTTATTTATTCATTTGACGAGAGAGAGACAGTCAGCGAGAGAGGGAACATAAGCAGGGGAAGTGGGAGAGGAAGAAGCAGGCTCCCAGTGGAGGAGCCTGATGCAGGGCTTGATCCCAGAATGCCAGGATCACGCCCTGAGCCAAAGGCAGACGCTTAACGACTGAGCCACCCAGGCGCCCCATAATCAGGGAATTCTAAAACATCAGGCAAAGAAAGGAGTTATGGGTTATCTGGTCTGGTCGTCCATCCATCCTGCCGCCTCTCTACAACACCCACCAATGGGGATGCCGAGACCCCACTTGACCATCCCTAGTAGCAGGGAACCAAAACCCCAAGAACCAGGCAGCTCAAGTAAGACAGGTGATCCCCTGTGACTTACACCAGTTGATCCCAATTATCCCCCAGGAGATGATCAGGACACACGATACTACTGTCTCGTGTAAAATTTCTTACAGTATACAAAGACAGCAGACGCCCTTATGACTGTCCTCCTGAGATAAACATAAAAATCACCATTTATAGATGCCTTCTACGTAGATGTAGATGGTTTCCATGTATAGATGCCTCACCAGAAGCTTTATATGTCATATACCAAAGAGGTATTCATGACTATCTCTACTTTAGAGGAGAGAAAACACAGGCTCAGAACACAGAAGTAAGTTCCCCATAATAACATCACCAGGGAGCACAAGAGACAGATTTCCAACACAGGTCATTCTTTGAATCCCATGCACCTCCTGACACCAGGATTTTGAACTCTCTCAGCATTATGGTAACTTCACTCAGGACTTTAAAGAGTAGAAAAGCATACATGGGCATGTTTTTATCTGTGGTTTTTTGTTTGTTTGTTTGTTTGTTTTCATTATACTGACATGGAGGAGAACAAGCAGGTGATAAGTAGAATTGAGTCAGAGCTATATAAGAAAGACAATTGACCAGCTGAAGAATGTCTTCTTATAAAATAACTTCTTAGGTTGCTTCTGATGTTTAAAATAAAAATCAGTGGTATGCGTCTCTGTAAATTCAGGTAAGAAATTCAACAGTTTCCCAGGAAGAGTCAATAAAATCATATTTCCTTACATTTATCAAACAGTTGGGTATATGTATCTCATAATTAGATAAACTTCTTCCCTTTGTCATTTTAAAATCAATAACATCCTTAAAATGTATTTTCAGGATAATCTCCTCTAATAAAAAGTGTCAGAAGAGGCAGTTTCATGGACTATAACTTTATAGACAATGAGATTAATCAAGGTGGATGTGTTTGCACAAATGGCTAGGAGTTTGCAAGCCTCCAAGGTCGAAAGACAGAAACCAACTATAAAATTCTGGTTTTAAATGGCACCATAAAAGCCAATGCCAGTTACAATTTTCAGGTTTTCTTCCTTCAATTCTTTTGCCCCAACACCATTCCAAATTAGGAGCTGGCCTTCTGTAAGCATGTTAATGCAGTTGTAACTCCTGTGAATTCTTTGTCTGGAAAAACTACCCTGTGTTACAGATGAAACCATCCACAGCCACAGGAGCTGAAGTTTGACTTCCAAAGGCCCAGGGCACCCACTGTCTGACACACACTTACTTTTTGAATATTTTAAAGACAAGGGGATTAGGCACTTCAAAAATAACAGATCCTGCTTTGCATGAAAATATAATATGTTTCCATCTTAATGGTGTAAAAGAATAGCTTGTTATCACCAAGCATCTGAAGAAAAAACAAATTACACATGCAAATGTTTTTTGGCTAATTAATTCAATTCTGAAGATAAAATTGGGGCAGTACAGAATTTCAAGCAGATTCCTAATAAGTTCTGGAACCTAGCAATTTTTAACTAAGATACCAAACCATCTATTTCCAGGAGATGAGGCTTTTTGGAGACCCTCATGTTGACACTGATCCATTCCAGTTTTGCAAAAAACCGTAATATGCTGCTTAGTTATTTGGACCATCACTCCTGCAATATAAAAATTTCAGGGTCCAAATTTTGACTAAAGGGGTGGAAATTCTTGCTGCCTTGTACAAATTAAACTACCTCCCAGAAAATGACTTACTTCCTCTATAGCCGTGATAGAAAGATGACATTATAAAACCTATGTCAGTTACACAATTAAACTGCTCTTTAATCTGAAAGCCCAGCTCCATTTGAAATTAGTGGAAAGAACATGGGTTTGGAAGCATACAGGTTTGGATTGAATAACAAATGTGCCACCTATTTGCCGCTAGTTACAAGTCCTAAAATGTTACTCAATTTTTTCATCTGTAAAGTGGGATTAAAAATGTCTGCCCTCAGGTTTTTTTTTTCTTTTAATGAGAATTAGAACCAAAAATGTATTTGCATAGGAGGAAAAAATCTTTATAATCCTTTTTTAAAATTAAAGCTGCATTTTATATGCGTTTGCTCTCAATTAAAAAAAAATCTTTTTTTTTTCTGCCATAAGACCAAAATCCCTTGAAAATCACAAAAATCTTGAGGAAGCCTTTGCATTTCCACCAGGCATAGACAGAGGAAGTGATTAAGTTTGCCTCATCCAGAATTTAGGAATCAAGAAATATCTTAGAGCTTGGTATACAATAGATGATCAAGAAACATTTCTGTCTCTTGTAGAAGCATTGTTTCTATACTATAACATCCCAGTTTTTTTAGAAGTACCAAGAAGTTCCCTATCTTCTTATAGAAGTACCAAATCTCTGCAGCCCATCAGCAAAGAGAAAATTTTTACTCTGTACCTAATGGTGGGCTCCAGACAAATGACTGGAAGTCTAGGCAGAAGAGCATATATACAAATGGGACATAAAAGTGTGTGACACACAGTGACCACACCCTACCCTGTGGCCAGGAAAGACATTGCCAGTCCAAGACAGAACTGCCCAGGACTCCAGAACACCACATGGCTAAGGACTGACGCTGGCATGAGAGATTAAACAAATTTCCCATTATTCATGCATTTCAGTAGAAGGGGGACTTCCCTGGTTTCTTGCCAGAGGGTGACGACTCCGAATGTCCCTGCTAGTGGGAAGAGGAGAATATTGAGAGTCACCAGGATGGGAAACGCTCATGAAAAAACCTGTCCAGACCACAGAAGTCAGAGGTTTAGCCAGGGGAGATAAGGACCACCTGAGCTGATGTCCAAGAAAAGAGCTGACAACATGGCAAAGAGACAATAGAACCAAGGAACAGGTCAGGTGAGAAAGAACCAATGGAGCACAGACAGAGAGCTAAAACAGGAAAGGGAGCCCAGAAAGGGCCTGGCAGGGGCAAGACATTTCTCATGTCTTGAAGTCTTAGCCCGGGAAGGGGATTAAGAGGAAGAAACCCAGAACAGGAGAGGTATGGGGAAAATGGATGTCTGGAAGACTGTGAAGGAGTTACACGCATGAACAAGCCAGCCCTGGGAGCCCCCCCAGGGGTGAGGGCCTGAGGGAATCACGGAAGAGCTGTGCCCCAAAGTAGTTTTCGTTTTCAAAGCATGTCTTAGATCATGTACCTCTCCAGGAACAATGCAAGGACAAACAAAAGCCATACGTCCAAGTCAAGTGCATAGAGGCCATTTTGATCTTCCTGTTGGTGAAGATGTGGCTGATGAACCCCAGATTTCCTGCCAGCCCTACTGAATGAATCCAGTGCAAACACAGAGGCTACCTTTCCCCTTTCTAAAATACACCATATCTTTCCTGAAATGCCTCTGAAGTCCTCTGACACTGATTTCTCTGAGCTTCAGTCTTCCATCCATCAAGTGCTGAGAATAATGTTGAGATGGAATTTCAACAGGAAATAGGGAACCATTCCGGCTCTCTGGTTAAGCAACTCTGAATTCCAGAGTTAAACTGGACTCGTTTATTTTGGCTCCTATTTCAGGATCTGTGAAATTCAGCTGTGAAACAGACTTATCTAGAAAAGAAGGCCACTCATGGATGATCTGAGTCCCCCTCTTGGACTTGAATGTTGACTATAGGTATGCCAGGCATGGCAAAAAGTATTAGATGGATTATCTCCTTATAACAACCCTATGAGATGAGTACTATTGCTTATTGTCTTTTAACAATAAGGCCACTGAGAGATGGCAGTAACGTAACTTGCCCAAGGTCACCCAACTATAAATTGGTAAAGCCACTACAGATGGTCCCTAACTTAGAATGGTTACAATTTAGGATTTTTTTACTTTATGATGGTGTGGAAGCGATATGCAATCAGTAGAAACCATACTTCCAATTTTGATCTTGTCCTGGGCTAACAACATGCGGGACGATTCTCACTCGTCATGCTGGGGAGCAGCAGTGAGCTGGAGCTCCCAGTCAGACACAGGATCAAAAAGGTAAACAACCGACACACTGACAACCATTCCGTACCCACACAGCCATTCTGTTTCTCGCTTTCAGCACAGTGTTCAATAAATTACATGAGATATTCAACACTTCATTATAATAAAGGCTTTGTGTTAGAAGATTTTGCCCAACTGTAGGCTGACCTAAGTGTTCTGAGCATGTTTATGGTAGGCGATGCTAAGCTATGATGTTCGTGGGTTAGATGTATTAAATGCATTTTCAATGTATGAAATTTTCAACTTTACGGTGGGTTTATGAGGATATAAGCCCCCCACCCCCTTAANAAATTACATGAGATATTCAACACTTCATTATAATAAAGGCTTTGTGTTAGAAGATTTTGCCCAACTGTAGGCTGACCTAAGTGTTCTGAGCATGTTTATGGTAGGCGATGCTAAGCTATGATGTTCGTGGGTTAGATGTATTAAATGCATTTTCAATGTATGAAATTTTCAACTTTACGGTGGGTTTATGAGGATATAAACCCCCCACCCCCTTAAGTCAAGGAAGATCTGTATCTGAATTCAGGCAGCGAATCCAGAACCAAAGCTTTAAGCCTCTGTGTGTACCATATTCAGAGTTAGGGGAACTGAATGATTTTGAGATTTTTCAGTGGAGAAGGGAAGGGTTGATTTCTATAAACATTGGTCACACTGTTCTCCTTGATGCTGAGAATTATACCCCATCCTGCAGGGGGACACCATGAATTAATAGAGTTGACTATATGTGAGTCAGACCTGTGCTTATCTTCTCCTCTGTATGATTCCGGCCCCTAAGGGGAAGTTAGAGGGGAAGGGAAGACAGAAGACCAGGACCCTGGCCATCTGACCGAGCCCCCCTGGGGCAAAGCCAGCAGCCTGCACTGTCCAGGCTTGGTCCCCATCTGATCTGCTGGTATGGATTTGCAAATGCCCAAAGCCCCACCCATGCAGGGTTGTGGGGGGGAGGGAAGACAAACACGTCATCCTTGCTTTTTAATTCCTTTTTTCATCTTCTTATCTCAAGTTCTTTGGTAATTTTCCGATTTCAAAGGAAATATTTGGAAAGATATCTGAGGACTGGATGCGTTCAAGTTTTACACCAAATGCTTTCAACATGAGAATCCGCCCAGTCGTATCTAATAAAAATATCCTTCCTGAGCTGGTACCAGGAGGTTTCATTAAAATAGCAGTCGATAAGCAGAGCTGATTTGGCACCAAGAGGGAAAAAAAAGTCATACACATATCAGGCAGTCGGAATTCAAGAATACAACTGAATCGAGGCCCTTTTTAGTTGTCTTAGGGCCCTATCCCAAGTCTTGCTTCATCAGATACAGAGGAATGTACTAATCCAAACAGTACTGAACTATCAACAGAAGAGAAGAATTTGGAGATCTTTTCTCTATCCATCATGCCTGAAGCAGAGAAACCGGAAATGGTTCCTCTAATGCCCCAGGATGTGGGACCCCTCCTGCCTGTGAGTTAAAGTTTCTGGGAGCTCCCCAAGGCGGCTTCTTCCCAGGGCTTCATTTTCCTGGACCCAGTTGCCCGATCAACAAGAAAGTCAGCATGGGGCCCAAATAAGTAACTCCAAATATGGCCGTTATTATATTTTCAGCTGCTTACTGCAATAACAACATAGGTTAGGTCTGCTAGGTCCTGGGGACTCGGAATTGAACAGGAATCTCAGCTGCAAAAGCTTGCCACCTAATGGGGGAGATTAAGTAGCCATCATGGCCACAAGGAAATTGAAAGGAGGAATTACTCACAGCTAGGAGCTAGGGGATGCCTGGAATGCTTCCTGGAGGAAGTGACATCAAAGCCAGGCTTTGAGTATAAGTGAGACCCAGGCAACAGAGATGGGAGAGTTTGGAGGGGTAATTAACAAAAGTTAAGAGGACACAAGACAAGGGCTGGACAAGAGATATACTTACAAGTTCAGGCTGCCCAGAGTGAAAGGTGTGTGGAGGCCATGCATGGTAAAAATAGTCAAACCCTAGTAATGGGCCTCTGCTCTCTGGATGTAAGTTTACTCATTAACCCGATGCCTATAAGGAAGTTCCTCCCAGCACCCATGATTTCTAACACTGTTCCTGAAACAGCAGAAATCTTGGGGTTTCTATAAGGTAAGAGGGGTACAGAGGGGCATGAGCTAAAACCCTCACAAGCAAAATCATCCCTCAAACTCAAATATTTCTAGTCTAATTCTGGGCCTTTGCACATGGTGTTTCCCCTGTCTGACACGGCTTTCTCCTTTCTCTACCTGATGTGGTTCTAGACACTCAGCTCAAATACTGCCTCTTCTGTAAATAAAGGCCGACCTCTTCCCAGCCCCCTGGCTGCTCTGAGCTCCAGGCTCCCTTCTGCCTTCCCATCACCCTCTGCCCATCCATTCAGCTCTCGTCACACAGTCCCGAGTTTATCTGTATGAGTCACAACAGCAGTGGTGAGGACAGAACATGCCGGGTTTTCCCCGCACCATTACATGCCTTCCTCCAATGGACCAGAACTCACCATGGACAAGGACTCTATCCCACAGTGAGGACCACAGACCCTGGAGCCAGAGCACCTGGGTTTACATCCTGCCTCTGCCACTTCTTTAGCTGTGTGAACTCGTGTGAGCTGCCAGCCTCTATATGCCTCGGTTTTCCTCATCTGAAAGATGGGGATAACCATAATACCCAGCTCATAAATAGTATTAAAATTCCCATGGGTCTCATAGGAAAACCGTGGCCCCAGAGGTTGTGGCGGAAGGTCAGTGAGCTGGTCTATGTAACATACTTGGTACAGAGAAGGGGCTCTGCACAGGAATGTTCAGTTTACTATGTTTATTTTTAAAGTCAGCGTTCCCTACAGCCAGCAACTGTATTGAACGCATGAGCAAATCTTCTCCAGTCCCTCCCAGACTCAGCTGCCACTTACTGGCTTCAGGGCCGAGCATATGCCTTGGGAAGACCATGTGACCCCAACACATCAGGGGGGCAGCGACCACAGGGGTAGAGTGTCCAAGCCTGTGCTGGGCACCCAGGACACCCATGTTTCAGGTTACACCTGAGAGTTATATTGCTATGGAAATACCATCCTTCAAAACACTTTACTTTTTTTGTTTCCAGTACATGAATTAGGTCTTAAAAAAAGATTGGAGAAAAAAGAAAAGTAACTGATCTGTTTTGTGCCAGAGCTGTCTGGTCTCTCCAAACACTTAATCCAGCGGCTCTCATTGTCTGGGATCAAAGCGCCTTCCCCACATGCTGGCTTTGTTCTGCTTGGAGCAGAAGAACAGGCTGAAAGAACTCCTCCAGGCTTCCTGCCCCTCCCTTCCCCTGAACTTTGAGAGAACAAAGAGATTTACAAGGCAAGGATCCCAACTACAAGGTGCTAATGATCTGAATCACATGCGTCCAGGTCTGGACTAGTTTTCCAAAATCAGAAGGCTTCCGGGTGGGGGAGGAGCCACAGGGAGGAGCCAGGAACCAAGAGCACTCTGGATTTGCCTCTTACAACACACAGCATTCCCAGGCAAAAGTGTGGCTCCTCCAGGAAGCGTGCCCTCCCCCGGGGTTGCTCACTGGGCTCTCAGCCCTCCAGGAGTCAGGCAGGCTCCACCTGGTTGGTCCCCTCCTACGGAGCACCTGAAGGGGCTGGTTAGGCTCAGTCTGTGCATACAATGGCAAAGGGTTGCTGGGAATGACAGAGAACAAACTCCAGAAGAGCTGTTTAGTGTGGATTGGAACTTCCTCTAGGGCTTGTTAAAATATAGATCGCTAAACTGGGCCCCAGGCTTAGCGTTTCTGATTCAGTAGGTCTCCATAGGGCTTGAGAATTTGCATTTCTAACAGGTCCCAGATGCTGTGGGTTCAGGGAGCATCCTTTGAGAGCCGCTGCTCTGTACAACTTACTCCTCGGTTGATACACAGTAAAGCATATGGGGACTGCTAGGGTCTCTGATCTCAGTTTCTGGTTGTTTCTCCCTAAGGATCTGGAGACCCCATAAGCCAGCAAGTGGAGTGCACGGTTAATGCCCAGGTTGGGCCTCTGTTCTCTTGTTGTGTGCCCTGGGACAGTTTGGTCAAGGTGGACACCGGCGTGTCCTGCTCTAAACCCTTTTGTAAATCACTGATAGTGTGCAAAGCAGACTGGCGTGCATGGCGACAGAGCAGTGAGAGCAGAGGTTGGTAAGGCGGACCCTGGGTTCTGCAAATCTGCTTAGTAGCTGGGTGACCACAGGTAAGTTACCTCAACTCCATCAGCCTCTCTCTCTCCTCGCTGAGTCGTTGGAAATAATAGAACCCATACACAACCTCGTATGGAGCTCTGTAATAAGTATTAGTTTAAAGGCCAACCCATCCTGCCTAACCTGCCTCTCCTACCTAGACTCTGTCTGTCCTTTCCGTGAGCTCCGCTTTTACCTGCCACAGGTCGCTGGGGAAGAAATGACTTTAACCTCAACGAGCCAAGTAAACACCTTCCTGCCTGACGTCCTGAGGGCAGGAACATGGACACCGAAGACGTGGACAAGCATGAGCCACATCCACCCCACGGCTGAGGAAGGGGCGCGGGCGGCATTGCTCTTCAACTTGGCCACGCCCAGGTTGCTGATTCTTCCTTTCCAGCCTGCACTGCCAGGGAACTCTCCTTTCATGGCAAGACCCCCGCTAGGGAAAGGGCTTCGTGGGTTTTGCAAATAAGAGCTGAGGCCGGTGGGACTTCTGAGAGATTCTCCGAAGAAGACCTCAAGAAGGAACAACCAGCTCACGTTGGCAGAACAAATAAATTCCCAAATATTTTCTATTTGAAACAGAAAAAATAAAAGTAAAGCAATGTGGTGACTTTCCTCATCTTGTGAACATTCATAGAAGATGCATCAGGCCTGACTCCCCGACAACTCTGCTCAGAGGAAGCATCCAAAAGGAAGAACATCGGCTTGAGTTTCGCAGCAAGCACTTTCTGTCCATGAGCTAAGTGTCTGAAACTCTCTGTGAGCCAGTTCAGACTTCCGTGTGGTCTCAGAAAAATCAAACCAATGACCAGATATGTCTGATGTCATATAGTTGACGCTTCTGTAGGGAGCAAGGTGCCTCCCGCAGACTGCCAGCCAGGCTTACAGTCTCCATGGTCCTGAGCAAGGCATGCAAGGCAGACCCTGGACCCCCCCAATGGTCAGACGATTGAAGCAGGGGCTGCTGTGTCAAGGCTTAAACAGGAGAGGTCAATGGGCACCCCAGCCCCTGAATGAGTACCACAGAATAAAATAGTGCAAAGCCACTATGGGCCCAGTGATACTTTCAAATGCCAGTAAAATAAATGGCGTTTCCCATCGTATTTCCAAGAAAGTACATGGTCAGGTTAAGGTGTCTCCAACCAGCCTCAGGGGTCCTTTCCCTGGTGACTCCACCCAAGTGCTGTTTTAGGTTCTCAGCTCTGGGGTTTGGACAAGGAGGTTTTGCCAGCATGTGGAGGGGGACGTCCAACTCTCTGGGTCAGACTCCCACATTCTAGGCTCAAAACTCCTAGACTAAGTATCAATCTGTTCATTTCCCTTCAGAAATACAACTGAATGGATATTCAGATGCTGGGAAGCCAAGAGACAAATGTCTACTGTGAATGTAAATTTTCAGGTCAGGCCATGGGCAAGGAATTCCAGACCTTCAGTGTCATGGTGAGTGGCTGGAATGCGGTGGGACAGGGAAGGTCCAAGTACAGAATATTGGAACCAGCACATCCAGCAGCCTGGATCCTTCCACATCATGCAGGCAGGAAAAGAGAAAGTTCTGGGGCTGGCCCTTCTAGAAGAGGTCAAGGAGAAGCTCTCATTGGCCTCTCTGATCTTCCCCCTGCTCTCTACCATCATGGCGGCCACTCATTGAGCATTTACTATGGGCAGCCCCACGGCCAGGCAGTGACCAATTCTCATGAAACCCATAAAGATCTTACCAGGAGGACAGCATCCCTCCCTTTAGCAGGTTTCACTTTTCCTTACAACATGTAGCGCTTCTAACATACTGTTTAATTCACTTAGTTGTCTTGTGTATTATCCATCTCTCTCCATTACCAGAAGGTGAATTCCATACGTGCAGGGACTTTTTGTCTGTTTTTGCTCAGGCTTTTGACCCAGGGCACACGAGAGGACCTGACACACCATAGGTGCTTAAATCTCTGTAGAGTGAGTAGGTTTCTCGGCTGAGCAGAGGGAGGCACTCTAGGCACAGGACTGGTGGGTGCTTTAGGAAAGATTCATGATGCAAATTCAGGCCTCTTGAAATTCAGAGCCCATGACCTTTGCCTTCCCAAAAGGGGATGGAAACTGGAGAGCTAGAGCTTCCTTTAAGAAGATGCATAAGGCATAAAATAGAGCCAGAGGTGAAAGAACTTAATCAGTAAGTCTAGGAAAAGCCATGGTTAAAACAAAAAGTCTGGAAATAAGTTCAGAGTTGAGGAACCGAGTACAGGCCTAGAATCAACGGAGTAAGAGATGAGAAGGGTGGTGGGGACATCGAAAAGGGGGACGGGGTCTTGAGCACTGCCTGCAGCATACCCTCATAGACCAGGTGGAGGTGGGTGTTGAGCTGCCTAGAAGGATCCAAGGCATGGCAGACAAGAGCTCTATGGCCTTGGTCATGACATTTAATCACTCTGGACACAGACTATAAGATCTGAATAAGCTTTTACTTGACATTCCTTTTTTTTTTTTTTTTTTTAAGATTTTTTTTATTTATTTGACAGAGACNAGAGACAGCCAGTGAGAGAGGGAACACAAGCAGGGGGAGTGGGAGGAAGAAGCAGGCTCATTGCAGAGGAGCCTGATGTGGGGCTCGATCCCAGAACGCCGGGATCACGCCCTGAGCTGAAGGCAGACGCGCTTAACCTCTGTGCCACCCAGGCGCCCCTACTTGACATTCCTATATTAAACTGCAGATATTTTCCCATTTTTTCAAAAGGATGACAATAACTTTACAGGACTTTGTGAGAATCAAATGGAATTGTGTGTGAGTTATTTGTATTAATAACTAGCAATGGTTATTGACTCATGGAGCCAAGTTTTCTATGTGTCACAGGCCCTTTGACACATGTCAGGGTCCCTCTGGGGACCCTGGGAGGGAGCACACAACAGCCTGATGCCATCACTACTATTATTGTGCCCATTTTACAGATGGGAAAAGTGACTTTTAGAAAGTTGGGGAACTTGCACAAGGTCACAGAGCTGCTGGGAAGGCAAGTCAGGGGTGGAACATATGAAGTCTGACTTCAGAGTCTCTGCCTTTAACCACCTCAGGCCAATGTAGTGATGAAGGGGCAGGATCACTGCAAGGTCATTAGAGGCCCCTGTGAGCCTGATGGTGATGGTCATCATCCTGTCATCCTGTCGCCATCCTGCCTCCCCCCCTGGCGACACCCACATCTTTCTGATTCAAGAGACATTAACAGGAGCCACAGCTCAGGGCTGATGCTAACTGCCTCCAAGTCTCTATGTTCCACAAAGAGCTCACCTAACAAGCCCCGGGCCGCGAAGTGGCTATGGGGACATGCACAGCCCCATTCCAAAACTTGTGACTTGAGAAGACATAGTTTGGATGACACCCCAGGGCCTGCCCTGAGCCTGAGTCTTGTCAACTGCAGCTGACATTTTCTGGTGAAAAGTTACTGGCCATCTGTTACCGACATTTAGTAGCAGCTTAAACACTCAGGTCCCTTGGGGAGAGAAGCTCAGAACATGCCTCACTATGTGTTACTCTGGTTTTCTAATTCATCCATACAGGGACCATTTTTGAGCACCTACTACTCTCTACTGATCACTGGCACTGGAAGAATGACGGAGGTAGTCCACTCTGTGCCTTCTCAAATCTCAGAGTCCAGCATACAACAGACATGCCATATGGGACACAGGCCATTCCAGGCACGAGGATGTGGTGCTGGGGCCCAGAGAGGAAGTGGCTCAGTTTGCCTGGAGGCACTGGGAAGTGTTCAGAAAAACACTGACATCCCGTGGAATCTCTGAGACTTGCCCCGCAGCGAGCAAGGCGAGCCCAATCAAGCAGGGAGAGCAGCGTATCTCTACAAAGACCTATAGGTACTAAGGAAGAACCATGGCAGAGTGGCCATGGAGAGGAAGCGTGGGATGATGGGCTTGCCGTCCGGTCCTAAGGGTGAGAGAGGGAAGGGGCGGTTCAGCCCCCAGCTTGACTGGGATGGAGATTCGACCACAGGCTCGACAGCAAAATCTTGACTGGACTGAGTCTCTAACCTTTCTTCCCTCTCTCGCCTCAAACTCTTGAACCTGGGCTCTTAAATGTGTCACTGCAATGCTCCCATGTTAATGAGCGAGCGGCAAGGCATCTCATTCATATGCAAATGTTCTGACACAGACGCTGTACGAAATGAATTCAGATGGAATATGCCAGCGTCCTTTTTTTTTTAATCCTTCCAGAGAGTTATGATGTTGCTACATAAGTTAATGAGAGGAATGGAAGAGCAAACCGGCTCCCGAAACCTGTCAACAGTATAACTATTTAGATGGGTATTAAAGCCAGACACTGTCATATAATTTGAGGGTATGGTTGAAGACATCTTAAGAATATTTTGTTTCTGACAATTGAATCATAATTTTAATAGACATCTCCAAAAAGAGAAGTGGTGGTAGCAGCCATGTAATGTTTATTTAGGAGCTGGTGAAGATCTTTGATTCAAAGTGCTGGCTGAAATGACAGTACCTGGCTCTTAGAATGTCAGGCCTGCCAGAGGGTTTGAATTTTATTATAACAGTAAGTGCCCACGAAATATCAGTTCGGTGCCCGGCACCGTGCAAAGCGCTTCACATTCGTTTTCCAGTTAATCCTCACAGCAGCTTTGTGAGGCAGCCACTTTTATTACTCTCATTTTATAGATGGGTAAGCTGATGCACAGAAAGGCCAAGTAACTTGCCCAAGGTCACACAGCTAACGAACAGAGGAATGGAGATTCTAACCTTAAGAGTCTGGTTAAGGCTCACCCACTGCTGTGTACTCCCCCCATGGGCAATGAATTCTACTGTTTTATTCTTAAAGGGGAGGAGATGGCGGCCAGTCCAGAAGGGCAGTGATGTGGCCAAGCCTTTTATAAACACTTCGGAATAAAATTATTTTCCCTTAACTCCCAGTTAATACGAGCTTTTCATCAAATCTTGCAAGGAGGTGGTGTGATTTTGTGAAAGGAGCAGAGTCTTTAGAGAAGCTAAAGAGCAGGATTAGAATCTCGGCTTCGGCATTTGTTACATCTCTGTCTTGGGAAAATATCAAAATCTTCTCAGCCACGGTTCGATCACGAGTACAATTGCAAGACGCTTACCTACCTTACAGGGTTGTCAATGGGGCACCTGCAGTCCTAAATTAAAGTGTATGCAAAAAGTCTCATTGCTGCAATTGCCCTGAAGTCCCACCTACTGGCTGCCCTGAGTTTTCGGGGAGGTGAGCAGGGCTTTTAGAGCAGAAGCTCCGTGACTATCAAAAAAATTGACACTATTGGATGGTAAAGGAAACAAACTAAACATCCATCCACAGTAGAAAGGTAATTTGCAGTATATTCACATATTCAATGGAATATTATACAGCAACGAGAATAAACAATCTACAATGACACACGATAGAATGACGGTTCTCACGAATGCAATGTCAAGCGAAAGAAGCCAAAGCGTATCCGCTGTGGGATCCCATTTACATAGAGAACACAGGCAGGCCAAAGTAGCCTACAGAGGTTACCCTGGCGGGGGATGGGGGGTGACTAGAAGGGGCAATGGGGAAAGAGGTTTCCAGGATGCAGATAATGAGCTGTTTGGTAATCTGGGTGCTAATGACATAGATTTGTTTATTCTGCAAAAATGCAACAGACTGTATACCCTGACATTATATGCACTTTTCTATATGTTCCAATTATAAACATTTAAGGACTCCAGTGGTTTAAAACTCCTCTTACAAAGAACAAAGTCTTTGATCCCACAAAGCCAAAACAGGTCCAAGCCATACCCACATGGGAAGAGGGAGCCCACCCAGTCCAACCCACTAAGAAGGACAAAGGACATAGCCACAGGATGACAGATGTGTAAGAAGGCAATCTTGGGGTTTGGGAGTGCAGGGAGGGGGCATCTGGAAGAGAAGAAAAGAAACTAAAGATAGGCCAGCGACCTGAGACCCCCCCATCTCAACCACATCCGTTCCCGGTTAGCGAGCCCCTCCCATGTGTGCGTCCACTTACATGCCCATCCTTGCAAGGCAGAGCGCAGGCATCATTTTATTGGGTCTCACAAGAGCTTTCTAAGATGGGTTTTATTGTCCTTCCTTATAAACGGCAGCCACAGGCTTTAAGCAAATAAGTTACTTGCTAACTGTAGCCAGCAAGCAGACGATCTGGGATTGGCATCAGTAGGTCTGATTGCAATAACTGTCCACTGACCCAGGCCCTGTCCCTCCTCTCCGTGGAGAGATCATTCTGCCTACTTCCCAATCTTTGGTAAGAGTTGTACAGTGAGGATAGGGTATGCAGGAAAGCAAACCGAAGTGCTTTAACCTCAGCCTGGCTGATTTTTAATTATTAAACCTCTTGTTAGACCCTAATGATGTAGAGAAGCCGAGAGAGAGATTCAGATGACAACATCCACCCAGCGTGTCCTCTGCCAGCAGCGCGCGTCCGTGAGTGTGCGGAAACACCATGGGCAGACTGCTAGGGCTCTGTAGCGCTCTCGCTGCATTTCGTCCTCACGCTAAACAGCGGGACAGTTTTTAGCCCCACTGTGCATACAGATGAGAAAGTGAGGACCAGAGATTGAAATAAGTGGCTGAAGAAGGCCCAGGAAGGGGATGGCAGCACCAGAAATAGCCAAGCCTATTAATACACACTTGAAACACTTGTGCCAGAATGTCAACACTCCAGCCCGCTGTTTAGACAGTGAATCCTCAGAACCATGTTAAAGAAAAGCCTCTCTTTACTTAATGAAGCCCAATGATCCTTTAAAAATAGTGCTGCTATTTATTGTATTTCTGCAGCACGGAGCAGCTGAGCAGAATATTTTAATGCCATGTTCTGAGAAAGATGCGGGTTTATACCACTGATGCAATTGGCAAACCTTGAGAATACAGTTGCCTGTGATATTTGCACAAATTCTCCCTCTTCTTACTTCTCTGAGGTCTCTGAATGGCACACCATTCCTGTCTGAGACCAAGGACAGGATAATAGGGGTTTGCCTATTTCTGAGGCTGCAGAGCCTGCTTAAAAGAATTTACCAATCACCCAACTCCAAGGAAATCTCAGTCATCCTCAGTCCCTCAGTCAGTTAATTCTGATATTAATAGGTTGTGTCTCTGATGGATGCTTCCTCCTCTAAAGTTTCAAACCACTGCATGACCAGCACATAATTAAGTGCCATGAAGAGACAAAAAAAAGAAAGAGCAAGATGTGTCACCTGCTTGTTCCTTGTGCTAAGAGGGGAGAGTAAATCACAGGCCTAGTACAGAACTAACAAGGGAACAACTATAAGCCAAAGGGTGTCTCTGTAGAATCCAGTGGAGACCATCTGAAACGGTTCCTTCTTACTGCATGACCTTCTCCAAGTGGAAACCAATTCCTCCTGCTCCCAGAAGGTAACAAGCCCGGAATTTGAATACCACGTACAGAACAACTTATTTTATACTATTTTCCATTCTCATTACACTGCTGATTCATTTGTCACACTTCTCGTTCCTTTATGATCTTTGGCAATAAAAAATATCACCATTGGGTTTTCATTTGTACCGTCCAGTGTGAATCCTGACTCTGTCAGTGCTGGAGATGGTCTCCATTGCCACAGTTGACTCTCTTCTGGAAAGAGCTGCTCTCTCTCCTGCCCCTCACGCTTACTCTCTTTCTCTGGGGTCTGCTCTGCTTTCCCAAAGCTGCCTTAGCCAGATCTGTATCAGCCCCCATGTTCGGACACAAGCGAAAATCATTGAAAATACCAACCTCACTCCTCCAAAGAGTCTAGCCATTGCCTATCTCCCAGTGCACAGAAACTGCAAGGCTCATGGCTCCCCCTTTGTTAATTAGGATCAAATCTCACTCTCTGATAACCCAGAGAAAGGAAAAGGCAGCCAGTCATGCTAAGAGGCCGTAAAAGAACTTCCTCTAATCCTCCCAAGCACTCTAGAAAAGGCTTTCAGCCAAGTCAGGGTCATTTAATGTATTCTGCTCTGGAAAAGATATTAAAAATGATTAAGTTCATTAAAAAAGAAAGGAAAGAAACCTCATCTAAAGCAATGACCTCTGCCCAGCAGCTGTGTTAAAACAAGTACCTTTTCCTAGGATCTGATACATGTCAGAAATTTCAACAAAGCTCTGTGGAAAGGCAATACACACCCACACCAGGGAGCGGGTCTTTCTATCTAGCAAACCAGCAAAAGTGCCTCAAGATCAGAAGCAAACGTCACTCCAGGCTCAGTGCTGAAAAGGGGCCCGAGCAGATACTACAGTCTCGATCCACAAATACCTTACAGTCTAGAAAGAGAGATGACAAATACACAGAAAAGAAAACTGTGATGAGTCCACAATGAAAGGATACCTGGAGAGTGGACTTGTGCATTAAACCTTGAATAAGAAGTTGAGTTAGGAAGAGCTGAAAGGACATTTCAGGTAGAGAAGATAATTTTGAGCAAAAAGAGGAAGTTTACAAAAAGAAGAATGCAACTTTGGTCCCAAGGGAGAGTGAGTAAAGCAGATTGAGACTTTAAGAGCTTAGACACGAACCGATGAGCTGTGAGGCTGTTCGAAACATCAGTGTGAGTGTATTTTCACGTGAAAGTGGATGGGCAAGATCTCCTCTTAACCGGCTCAGAACTCCCAGTGCACAGAATTCTCAAGTTTCTATCTCATTTCTACCTTCCATATCTTTCCTCTATGAATTACCTCAAAGAGTATTCAAGTGGGGACAGTACCCATCAACAGAGTGCTTGGATCACCACTACGACTGGGAGACACAACTGGCCTTTAGGGTGGAGGGCAAGGATACAAAACACCCTCCACTGTTCAGTGAAGAGTTGTTTCAACTAACTTAGCAATAGACACCAGCTGTGATGATGATGACAATAATAAAACAACAATAATAAAATCACAGATCTAATCAATTGTATATGACTGAGAGCTAAATTCAGGCGTGTCTGAGTCAAAACCCTGTCCCTTGCCACCATGATGACAGCCTCTGGTAGATCTTGATGGAATACATGTCTGCCCATCATTCCTGGCTAGAGGGACAGCGACCATGGCCAACTTATTTCCTCTTTTTTCTGCAACTCTCAACACTGGAGTGCCTTAATGGATGAGCCATCCATGTAAAAGATCTCTCTAAAAATGGGACATAGAAGCAAAGGGGGTGTCATCTTGTTCTCTTTCAGTAGTTATGAAACCAAATAGGGCTGCAATGACCCTATATTCCAGAGAATAAATCATGGTTTGCTGCCACAGGACAACAAAGAATGAGTGTGCCCCTTGCAAGTATGAGGTTCAGGGTAGAAGATAGAGTGTGGGTGCCTACAAATGGAACATACTGGAATGTCTCAATTAATAAAGTTGTATGGGGACAATAGTACAGAATACTTAAAACATGGTATTGGTCCACTGACCACTGTTACTCTCATGATTTGAAATGGCCTGACTCAAAGTTTGCTGAACTTCCGGGGGGGGGGAATTTCTAATTATTCAAAGGGTAAAATGACATTTCTAATGTGTGCTATTCACCAACAACATGGACTGAGCATCCTGAAAGAGTTTCAAAGAAGCAGAAAAAAAATTAGAAAGAGGATTTTGCAGTTGTGAATGGCCCACTCCTACTGGAGTATGACCTGGGTGGTGTGACTTGATTTTTGTGGAAGGGAAGCTAGTTAGATTTAAGCAGAACCACAGGGCCCTAACCAAGCATAATGAACTCCAGGGGGCAAGATCTCCATTCAATACAAACTACTGCGCATCTCACTGTGTACCAGGATGTTTCTCCATGCCGTTGATAAATAGTGAACTAGACCATGTCTTTTACGTTCTCAGCAGGAACCCAAGTATGAAGCTGAAGCTAACGCTGCAGCCCTTTCGGACACGCCCAGAGATTGTGGTGGGAGCAAGGAAAGGGCTGGGAGCAGGGCTGACGTCATGGTGAGAGGTGCGGGGGCAGTGAGAATCATCCCACAGCTACCTGGACAGGAGTGGCCTAGTGTTCCTGGGCTGGAGAATTCAGGTAGATGTAGAGCAACCAACCATCTCAGTTTCCCAGGAACAGAGGGGATTCTAGGCGCAATGGATTTTCTGTTTGTTTGGGAAAGTCCTAGATAAACTAGATGAACTGGTCAACATAGATAGGACACACCATCTTGTGCAGCTGAGTGGGGCTGGGGTAGAGGGAAGTTGCAAGCCTAAGGCCAGCCTGGACTCTTTGCTTCACTCCTACTTGGATGCCCTTCCTGCTTGTCCAGTTTTACCATGTCCCACCCCAGCTCTGTTCCATTTTAGGTCTTGAGACTTCGCCATGTGCCATGAACTGGTTTACCCAACTGAAACCTCTGAGTCTTATTTGACCACTGCAAGTATTACCACTACCACAGGCATCAAGATAACTACCATTCACTGGACACCTAATATCTGGTGGGTAGGTGTTTTGTACAATGTATGTAATGAATCCTCATATCTGTGAGATAAGAATTATTCCGACAGCATAGAGTAGAAATTGAGACTCACGGACATTGAGTGCCCAAGATACTCACCTTCAGATCTGCTTGCAAGTAGGATGCCCCCTGTTACGCCAGACCTTGGAGTCCTGTAGCACCTGCCCAGCTAGATTATCCTCCCACTTCAATTAAAAAAAAGGGGGGTGTTTCACAGCATCACCCACATTTGTATGTTTGATGACTCAAAATGCCCTTGGAAGCTAAACCAGGGAAAGCCACCATATGGTGAAATACTCCCATCTATACTGGCAATAGTCACTCGCTTATAACCTTCACTGTGAAAAATCTCCTTGAGGCCTTTGTAAGTGATATATTGTCTTACAGCAGATTTTGAGAAATGCAACACTTTCCCAACACCTCAGACCCTCAGGAACAGGGAGAATTCCCATGATCAACTATGCTTTGTACCAGGCATTAAGCATAACACAGTGAGCCTAGTGTCTGGGATTTCCTTCTTGAGCAGCTCCTGTAATGAATCTCTTAGTTTGTACCTTTAGTTTTCCTATAAATAAAGAAAAGGAAACTAAAGCTGTGTCATAAACTCCATGCCCTTCAGCTCAGCCTTTCCAACAACCATTTTCAGATATGAAAATAGCGCTTGAGAGAGGAGCAGTCCTTTAAACAAGGTCACAAGGCTAGTAAGGAAAGAAGCCATGATTTGAGCTCAAATCTTGACCCAAACCCACTGCTCTCTTTCCTCTTGGCCTATTCACTCCTGCTCATGATGGAGTGAGGGATGGGGCACAAAAGAACCACTGGGGTATTTTTCAAAATGTCCATGTCTCATCCCCCCACCCCTTCAGCTCTCTCTTCTTGGAAGGTTGCAAAAATCCATTCTCATATCACACAGGGAAAATGTGTATTATGAAAAGTTTTAAAGATGATTCTGCTAAGATGCCTCATATTTGCAGTTGGAAACTGCGCACTAGACCATAGGGCCTCCGAGGACCAGGGATTCATGACTAGAATTCATGAATCAGAAATCTATGAGCCCCTGAGAAACATAACATGGTCTGTGCAGGTACCATATGCATTATTCTAGAAGAGCCTCAGTCATTTTTACCAGATTCTCAAACTAGTTCCTGATTCAAAAAAGCTTAGAAAGCACTCCTTGGGAGAAAATGGGTTGCTCCTCAAGCAGAAATGTTAATTCAATCCTTTCCAGCCTCAACAGGCCCTGGCCATGTGTGATTTTAAGCCATTATTCAGGGTGCTCATTCAGCCTGCATTTAAGCGAGTGATGTTTCCTCAACTTAATGTAATATCGCTATTGGCAAATAGATCACTCTTAGAGTCATCGAACTGCCAGCTTTTATAACCACCAAGGTAAAAAACGTTCATCAGATTTTGTCTTTTTATTCTCTCAACAGGCTTTAATAGATTTCTGTCTAGGATCAAAAGGTTGGTTGAATACTGGCCATGCATAAAGTTTTGTGGGTTAATTAAGATCATCATTAGTTGCTTGAGCTCACTCTTAGCTTCACGATTTGTACGTAGAGAGTGTGCTTCTCTCAGACACAACTGCCCCACTGGGATCAGCCTGTGTGTGTGGAATGTTCAAGCCCACACAAGCCCCTTGCAGAAAACCTGGCTGGTTCCTGAGCATCAGTCTTGGTGCTGGTCATCCAGGAGGGGGCTTTTCTCTTGGTTTGGTCTATTAAGCCATTGCAGTGGGAATTTTTGTGGGCAATCCTATTGCTGCTTTAATTGCTTCCTTATGTTCTCTGCTGGTATGTTTTTGTCTTTTTCACCAGTGGTTGTCGGAATACATCCACTGTATCTCTTTCCTTCTGTGTGCTGTACATTGTTATGTTCATTGATCCAAACACTTCCTGAGCACCTACAGTATGCCAGGCAAACTGCTAAGCACTAAAGAATAAAAGCGAGATAGAACACGGGGTCTCTGTCCTCAGAGAGCACCTCACAGCCAGGTGGGAGAGAGGGAGATGGATGAACACATCGTAGAAAGAGCTCTGGTGGAGACAGGTTGCCAGAAGGAAACAACATTGAGTCTTGAAAGGCCACTCAAAATGGGACTGGAGAATAGAGAGTAGGTAGAGGCTCTCTAGGTAGAGGGAATGGAATGTGCCAGAGCAGGGAGGCAGGCAGCAATACATGTCTCGTGGGCCACACCTAAGTCACAATGGCCAGAATAGAGATTGTAGAACACACAGGAACCCCCATCCCTCTTTTAGAGACGTGAACTGTGAGGTTAGTTGTCTTGCTCACAAGATGCAGTTCTGGGCTAAATGTCTGTGTCCTTCCAGATTCATATATGGAAGCTATAAACCTCAATGTAATGGTATTTTAGGTGCAGCCTTTGGGAAGCAATTAGTTTAGATGAGGTTATGAGGAGGGACCTTCACGATGGAATTAGCATCCATTTAAGAAGAAGAAAAGAGCTTATCTTAAGTTCAGGTCACAGAAAGTATGAGCGGTGAGTCCTAACTCTTTAAAGATTTTTTTTTTTAATTTGACAGAGATAGAGACAGCCAACGAGAGAGGGAACACAAGCAGGGGGAGTGGGAGAGGAAGAAGCAGGCTCATAGCAGAAGGAGCCTGATGTGGGGCTCGATCCCAGAACGCCGGGATCACGCCCTGAGCCGAAGGCAGACGCTTAACCGCTGTGCCACCCAGGCGCCCGGATGAGTCCTAACTCTTGATGGTCTAGAGAGTGATTAAAGGAGTGAAGTGACCATTTCTTGTTTATTAATTTTCAACAAAATAAGGCAGCTCTTTTTGTGAAACCCAAGGTGACCAATGATAGAGAACAGTGTGAGATGAGATTTAAACGAGGTATTGTATAGCCAGGGTGAATTTCTCACAATTCCCCAGGCACTTCCTTTAGGAAGGCTAAGAACTTTGATCCCTTAAAAAGTTTGGTTGGTGGGTGGGGGACGTCTGGGAAAGAGGTGGGATTCCATAAGGAAGCCTACTTGGGAGACAGCTCTACCCCAGGTGCCCTTCGTATACTGAGTGTCCATGAGTTGAAAACTGTTCAGGTTTTTAATTTTGGTCACTATTAGCATTTTCCAAAGATCTGACCTTGGATCAGCCTCCACCAGACATCTTTTGTGTTGTTGCTGTCATTACGAATTTTTATCGGTTTTTGTTGTGTTGCTCTTAACACTACTTAACATCCCAAGGATCCCAATTTAGGACACCTGCATCAGACCAGTGTGAAGACCTACGTACACACCTTCACTGGGCAAAAAGGAAGGGAGGCTAGCATGTTCACAGCTGTTATCTCTATGTGATGCATTTCCATCTAATTGTATTTTTATTTTTATACTTTTCTGAATTTCAAAGGCTTCTAAACTGAATATTTTACTTTCAAAATTCAGGAGAAATTATTTCTTGGCTTGAAATCAAATAAATAACTATTTATGGTACCCAGGAACACTTCCGACTTACTGCTCTGCCAGTTGTACAAGTTGAAATTGTTTATTTTTACAACTATTTGGGAGTATTTTTGAGGAGTTTGAAGATGCTGGGCTAGGGAAATAAAGAACCTGAAGATCATGTTTTTTTTTTCCCCACGTCACTGGTTCTCAAAGTGTGGTTCCTGGACCGGCAGCATCACCTGGCAATTTAGAAATGCAAAACTGCCACCACCACAAACACATACTTCTCCACTAAATCAGAAGCTCCAGGGATGGGGAGTGTTTTAATGAAACCAAACAGCAGTCTGAGCCCCACTTATTCTAGGCTCAGAGAGTCATGGGTGGGCTGTCAGCGTCAGAGGTGACTTGATCTTGACATCCCCCTTCCAGCCACCCCAACACCCCGGCAGCGTGTCCCCTGGGTCAGCGGAGGAGGGGGGAGTGGCCACAGCCTGTGAAGAATCTTCCAGGTGTCTGTGAGGAGTAATAAGCTCCCTCCTGTCTTAATCAGCCTTCAGCTGCTGCTGCTTTCATGAGTCAAACTGCGCCAATCAGCGCGCGGGTCCTACAGCTGGAGAACACCAGGCATGGGGAGCAGTAATGAGGGACTTCCCCTAACCCGGGTTGATTCCTCCCGCCTGCCCCCCATCAGGGAGCCCTGCCCTGCAGATGGCCCTACAGCATGAGGTGGGCCCCTCTCCTCCCCGACTTCATCGCGGCACCTCCTGTACCTGCCCGAGACAGGTGGGATGTTTCAGCTGGGACACGACCCAGAGATCATCCCTCCTGAGTCCCTCATTTTACAGGTAAGAATTTGAGATGCAATGAAGAAAAGGATAAGATATATCCAACAAAGGCTTTCAAGATTTGTTCCTCAGCTTAAATCCATTTGCAGTACACACCCTAATGGGAGATGATGATTTTTTTATGAAACAAATACATGTAGCAATGAATCCATCATCACCTTGTTATTGCAACAGATATAACATACACGAGTAGATATCTATCATATATCGGTCACCATTTAAAATAAGGCTACCGTAGAGGACAGATTGCAAATTATACAAAACAGCCCTGAATTACACTCTTTCCTGGGCCTGTTGTACTGGATCCCAGTCTGCCCTTTGCTCAAATCGTAGCAATCAGTAACCATTTCGCCCCTGGTGCTTTCAGCTGCTGCCAACTCATGATTGAGGCAGTGGGAGGTGCCGGGGAAAAGACTACCAGCTTCCAGCAGTCCCAGACCTGCTGCTCACTCATCAGTGTGACCTTGAACAAGTCACTTAAAATGTCTGGCCTCAGTCTCCCCATCTTCGAAACCCAGGGGTTAGTTAATGTGCAAAGGTCTTCTCACTGACAATAATGCACACTTCACACGCATTTCCAATGTGCCTGCTCGGGGACAACAAATTACCACCCCACCCCCACCCCTGTAAGACCACTGAGACAGGCCAACCTGTCTGTGCCTGGGTGCCCTTGTCCCCTCCACCCCTCCGCAGCATTCCCCTGACATGAGCTTAATCCTGTTTGGGGCTCTGGGGAGTCCAAAGTCCTGACTCATTTGCCTGACTGCTCAGCCAGCAAGCAGGCCTTGGTGGGCTCATTTGGCATTCCAGCAACATTTGGCTCTGGCTCCAGCAGGAATTGTCCCTGTCCCTCCAAATGGCCATCTTGGATACTATGAAATTAAAGATTAGAATACCGAACGCTGAAGCACCCCACTCCATCCAGTGAACACTGGAGATGCTTCTGCCATTTACGGCCCCGAGAAGAGCTGGTCCCCACTTGGGCAGCTGGAGTCAGTCCTAAATTACCTAAAGAGCCCAAGTGCTGGGCCTGGGCTCCATTTGTTTACAAAATAGGCACTTCCAAAGGCCCTTTACTAGGGACTGGCAATTCCCAGGTCCCCTGCTATAGGCTGATGCATAATGCATAAGATGCTGGGAAATGTGTATTCATGAGGGCAGCTTGGCTTTTGTCAAAAAGAACTGTGAAATATTATGATGGAACAATTTTCATTTCTGCCACATTGTTTTTATAGTGCATTCATGACTGGGGATTGAGGGCTTTTCGAGTTTTGTCTGGTGCAGATGTTGCGGTGCTGAGAGCTGCTTCAGACATCCTTATTTTCCAACTTTGTTGCTGACAATTACATGGGAGGAGGGTTCTCACGGGAGACAAAGGATATATGTCCTCAAGTGATCTTGTCCTGAATCCATTCAGGAGGGTGGGGGTGAGGAGGGAGGGAAGGACAAGAAGGGGGGAAGAGGGAAAAAGGGAAGGAAGGGGGCAGAAACTGATGTTTGGAGATGCCTCCTGAGTGCCAGGCCTTGGGCAAAGGCTTCTCTGGTCGCTTTTCCCTTACTCCTAGAAGGCAGCCATCATCTCTACTTTACGTATGAGGAAACAAGAGGCCCAGCAAGGCTGAGCCACTTGTCTGAAATCACGTTAAGCTGTGAGTTGTGAAGCCCGGGTTTGAATCCACTCTGCCACGCCCAAGCTTCTATTCTTCTCTGGCACAAGGCTGAGAGAAGCGACGCCAAGGAGGACTCTCCTTGCGCAGGCCATCAAAGGACCTGGGACATAGGGTGAGTGGCACACAAGCAGCCACTGGGTGAGGAAAACACGGAGGAAACATGGAGGAGGAGGGCTGGGAACCGTGTCGGGCGTGTGGGTGCCATATTCAGACAAGCACACATCTTGGGAGGTGGAGGAACTTGCTGAGAATCCATAGCTCCTGCCTTCTGGTACCAGCATTGTACCAGCTCAGATCTGCACCACAAATCCCAGCCCTCTGTCACCACGCTGCTGGCTGCCTCCTAGTCCGGGAAATGCTGGCCCTTTGGTCGAGCCCCCGAGCCAGGAGGGAATGAATTCCTGGAGGCAGGAATTGTGGCTTCATTTTCCCTGGATCCCCAGGGCTGGCGTAGCTCCAGGCAAGCTCAGAGGGCAGGTTCCCACACACACTTTAAATGTATCTAGCATGACAGAGGCCCAGGCTCCAGGCAAACTCTGCAGCAAAAGGGTGGGAGGAGAATTCATCCCAGGGCCGTCAGGGAAGCCAAGCAAAGAAAGGCAGGTGGGAGTGCCCAAGGCCTCGCTCCTGGAGAGCGGTACAGGTGGGCATAGCACAGGGGTTCTTCTAAGGCCAACACATATTCAGAGCACTGAGCAGGTGAATGGCAGACAGAAAGCAGAGAGCAGAACATGGAATGAAGGAACACCATAGGCCCAGGTGGCTCCCCTCCACAGGCCAGGGCGGAGTGGAGGCTTGAGGCCCACGCTGCAGGGAGAAAAGGCATGGCTTTCAGCTCAAGGGAGCCCACGAACAGGAAATCCCTGGCTCCCACTGAAGACCCACTGCTCCAGCTCATGGACAGCTGAGCTTCCAGCTGAGTCTGGAAGTCCTGCACACAGGCGCTGCTGTGTCTCCTGAGACTCCGTCCGGTGGGGAGTTCATGAAGATCTCCAGACACGCCCAGGTCCACTTTCTTTTCCACACCAAAGTCTTCATCGTTCTGGAACTCTTGTCCACGGGGCAATTCGCTGGAACTTCCAGGAGTCAAGCCCTACTGTGATGATGGTGGGTCTCACTGCAAATGCAGCCCCACAAACCTCTCTGCCCATTTCTAAAGCAGACCACGCTCTTTCTCCTTTGAGGGTCTTGGCATTGGCCGTTCCTCTGCTTCCAGCACAATCCACCCCCACTCTAGTCAGGGCTGGTGCCTGCCCACCCTGCAGACCTCAGGTTATCTGGTTGGCTCTCTCACCCCAGTATTTCCCATCTGAGCGTGCTGTCTGGGTGTGCTGTTGGTGGTGTATTGTTATCGTCTGGTTGTCTGTCTCCAGCTGTAATGAGAGTCTGTGATAGCAGGATCGGGCTGGATCTGTTCACCCTTCTCACCCCAGCACCCAGCCTCACGCTGAGGACGTGGCCAGACCTCACTAAATGTTTAGGAATGAATGAATCAGCCCGCAGCATGTTGCACCAGAGCATTAATAAGGCATATCTAAAGGGATTAAAATCCAACAATTTGCTCTCATGCTGCACAGGGCACTTCCGCCTATTTTGATAAGCGCAACCAGGCCAGGGGCAAGAACCAAAGCATGAAAACACAGATCAAAGCTCATTGCAACCAAGTCCAAGAGTCCGTCCTGACCCTTCTTCCCCTCAGCAGTCAGGCAGAGTCTTGTAAAAGATCGGAACAAATGTGGTTTCAAAACCACACACTCCCAGGTACAAGTGTTGTAACCATTAGGCTCAGTTTTTCTACATCAGCAGAAGAGTGACGTCCTCTGCTGGTACTGCCTTGAAAATTGAGTTAGAGCAGTGTTTCAACCAAGGGTGATTTTGCCCCTCAGGGACATTTGGCAAATGTCTGAAGACATTTCTGCTTGTCACGAAAGGGGTAGCAGCGAGGGACACTGTTCAACGTCCTATGAAGCACAAGATAGCCCCCACAACAAAGGATTACTCGGCCCCAAATGTCAGCAAGACAGCCAAAAACACCAAGTCAGAGAGACTGCAGCCCTACAAGAAGTCTTCAAATCCCCCCTTTCCCATGACTGCAGCCACCTGCGGACACCTGCGAGGGGTCTATCAGCCTGGTCTGAATCTTCCCAGAGAGCTCCTCAAGGAATCCCAGTTGTCTTAGTCTATCTGAACTGCTCTGACAGAGTACCATAGACCGGGTGGCTTAAGCACAAACACTTATTTTCATAGTTCTGGAAGCTGGGAAGTCCAACATCAAGGCGTCAGCAGATTCATGTCTGGTGAGAGCCTACTCTGTGGTGCTTCGATGGCTGCCTTTTCGGGGTGTCCTCCCATGGTGGAAGAGGTGATGGAGCTCTCTGGGGTCCTTTTCATGAGGGCACTGAGCCCATTCCAAGGGCTCTACCTTCATGACCTCTTCACCTCCCAAAGGCCTTCCATCCTAATACCATCCTACTGGAGATTAGGGTTCAACACATGAAATGGGCGGGGTGGGGGAAATGCAAGCATTCAGTCCACAGCACCTGTCTTCCACTTGCTGTTAAGATCCCTTTCACTTCTGAATTCCAATCTGCCCACCAAGAAGACCCTGCGTGGTCTCCTGGCCGTCAGTCCTGTTTGTTCCACACGGACAGCCCACAGTAGCACGCACTTCAGCCTGCCTGAGGCCAATGCTTTCCCACTCACACTGCCAATTCCTCTGCCCTCCTTAGGCCGTAGCACAAAGCATTGCCTCCTAAGGACAGAACTTGATTCATGAAAAAGGAGAGGGCTTCCCAGACAGGCAAATCCAGAGCCCTCATTATAGGGCTTCTTCCTAATTGGCTGGTTTTGCTCATTTGCAGAATGGGCACAACCAGATCTAAGGCTCAGGCTCTCCCTGAGCATCTAAGACGCAATACGTGATATGCTGAATGTCGGCAATAAAATGCCTTTTTTCCCCTCACCTGCAGAGTTTAGTAAAGGCCTGAGAAGTTGACTGCTAAATCGAACTCTCTGGAATGGAATGGTTTTTGTTTTCTAATCCTTGAGAGTCAAGCATATTGCCAAGTAGGGTAGAGAGGCAACAGGCTTCAAGGGGTATATTTGAAGGAGCACATTTTCTTCCTAAGATATCTTTCCATTTCATTGCTTTCCCCACACAAAGCCAAAGGGGTTCTCCTTCCCTCAGCAAAGGTCTGGAGGCATGGATTCCCTAACTCTTCTAATCCGATCACCCTTCCCAAGAACGAGCCTGCCAACGGTGGAAAAGTACCACTCCCAGGTCTGCGCTCCATCTGTAGCTGTTTGAGATGGGGTGTTCTGAGGGCCGGCGGGATCTACAATAATCACACCTGCAAAAACAAAGGACCTCACAGCCCTTCAGACTCCTGGACATCATTTCCAGGACCCACAATGTTTCTAGAAGGACAGTGTCAAAGGGGGGGGCTGGAGACTCAGAAAGCAGGCAAGACACTGTCCACCTCCAGTCACTGAGGCAAGTCCGGGGGAGTCAGGGCCATAGATCCAGCCACATGTGGGCCCCCCAGGGCCTCCTGCACCTCATTCACAGCCCACTTTATATGAAGCTCATGCAGAAACATCAAGGGGGGAGAACAGTACTGACAGCCGGACCGAGGGTACACCTGTCTCATTTGCTTGGAGGCCACCCAGGATGGCACACAGGTCCCTTAGTTCATAGTCCCAGTCTCGATGGCCAGGGGACAATGATACTCTAGCCCGGAATGAGCCAACTAACCAGACGTGCTTTAAAGCAGACCTCATCTGTCGGTTCTATTACAGCGTTGGGTTTCAGAATGTCCCAGTGCCGCCCCCCACGCCGCCTCCACCAAGGGCCTGAGGAGAGGCAAACCTGTGCCCTAGCACGGTCCTCCATCTCATCTCTGCTAAGTCTTGCTCCAGAAGACATGGGGCCAAGCAGAAGGCACTGCAAGACTGTGAGCGGCTTGCTCTGAAGATCTTGCTAAGATATGCAAAGATAGGGAGCCATCCTAGGAGGCCTCAAGCAGAAGGGAGCTAATGACTTAGAAGGAGAAAGCAGAAGGCTGTGGCAGACACTAAGCCACAGACACAGGAATGGCCACACTGGAAGAGGCCAGCTGACGGGAGCAGCTGCAAAATATTTTATTTCAGTGACTCAGAGTTTTACCACTTCTGAGAGACCAGTCACAGCTAAGTCTGATCAGACTTAATACGTAAAACATAACCCAGAAATTGGCAGACAAAAACAGGCACTATCTTCACAAGGCTGACTGATACCAGGGACGGTGCAAACCCCGGGGCACACTGGGCTCTAGGGAGGGGACGATCTGCTCTGGGCCCCTCTATGCCTCATTGTCCCCCTCTGTGACATGAGGACAGGAACTCTGCCTGGCTTATCTATTGTGAGGATCAAAGTAGAGGAGGACTCAGAAAAGATAAACCCTTAAGTACTGAAGGACTAGGAATCAACCCTCAGCAGATGAAGTTCTAGTATCATTTCTTCTGGAAGCTTCCCAGGGCCTCCCTGATCCAATCAGTTCTCGCCATTAGCTCTCATAGTCCCGTGTCACCCTTCCACAAAACACTTATCATGTTGTCATCTCACATTTCTCCATTTGATTCTCTAGTCAGTATTTCTCACACGTGAGAAGGTAAACGCCAAGCAGGCAAGCAGCTGTGTCCCTTCCGTGCTTGCCACTTTTTGTTCTTACCTGGCCTCCTGGTGCAGGTCAAATGCCTGAACAAATGAATGAGCACAAGCTCCATTGTGCTGGGCAGAAACCACAGCAAAGGGCCCCCAATCACGGCCGCTGCATTGTCCAGAGGAAGGTGTCCTCCGGCTTGATAACCGACTGGATGCCTCTCTCAGAAACCATTACCTCTTCCTTAATTTTAGCAGCTTAATGAAAGTGGCTGCTATTTATTCCATTGGGGTGGGGGGAGGGTGGAATCTTCCCTTAACCACAAACCACTGAAATATATCATGCAGGCATCCTGAAACATCTAACGATTTTATAAGATTTGCTCTTCAAGATAGAGAGAGAAAGAAAAAAAAAGAAAAAAAAATGGTTTTGCATTTACGGTTTCCAGCAACCACAAAAAGCAAAAGGCTGAAACGGGAAGTGTTGGGTGAGTTTTAAAAGAAACACGGTTACAGTAAGTTAAATACTACTTTGTTCTGGTGGCACAATGCGTGGCAATTATTAATCCTTAATTATGCAGAAATCTAACTATCTATGGCCTTCTAATTAAGAGTCCAGTGGTTTCCAGCAAGCACGCACCACTGTTACTACAGCCATCGGCGAGAGGCAGGAAACCTTGCTTTGTGCTCTGTGGCCATGTGTTACAACCGACTCCATTTTCTCCAAAATTTTGAGCACAAAAAGTTCACAAACCAGGACTTTTTTTTTTTCTTTTTTTGCTCCTTGTCCCAGGTTGAATTTCCCCTCTTTTCATAGTGAGCTTTGGATAATGGCATCATTAACTTGGTTACATACCCACTTGGCAGGGGAACAGGTGGGCAGCACAGAGGTAATGGTGCTAGAATGAAGAGAACAGCAAAAAGTAAATTGTTTAAAGGCCCCAGATGATTAAACAATTACTCTCTTTGTAGTTCATATTTTAGAGTAAATAGCATTTACCCTAGACTGCCATTTTTTTTTTTTTTTTTTTTGTCTCAGGAACTCGTCTGCCTCTGCCGGCTGTGCGTGGGTTCCCTTTCTCCCCGATGAAATTTTATCGCTCCAGGAACTCTTTTGCGAGCAGAAGCTGCTGATCTCTGGCCAAATGAAAAAGGCCTGCACTTTCTGCTCCTCGTCCTGCATCAAGCTCGAATTTCCAAACACGATATCCTTTTCCTGATAGCCGGCTGCACTCCATTGTTTCTCTCTGCGCACGAATTCAGAGGTTTTAACTCCTTCTCTCAATAATATTTACCAAGGGTGCCGACAAGGTGGCCTCCCATCTTCAAAGAATTTCCGACTTCCAGAGGCCATTTGTGATTCGGCTCCGGCTCTGACGCCCACACCTCGAAGCTTCTGCGTGTTGGGTACCATGAAGTAACAACGGCGCATGCGTGTGACGCCGAGCCTCCCTACGCGGCATGTCTGGAAATTGTTTACATCCCGAGCATCTAAATCGGAGTTTGGGGGGCGGGGGTGGGAACAAAATGTGGCCCGTGTGTTGCTGAGATGTGAACCAGTCTGAAAACTTTAACCAGAAATGCTGAGGCATGTATGTGTATGTCTGTAATAACAGACACGACTGAGCGGGGGGGGGGTCTTTTTAATTGATACAAAAAATGAATTGTGGATTAACAACTTCCCCTAAAAGCATAAAGTGATAAAAGTGTCATAAATTTGGACCATGTTCAAGTACCACACAATTAGGGGTAGCCCTCGAAATCTAGCAAAAGTGGGATATCAAACTGTAATAAGGCCAATTCTTACAATCTCTTCCACTCCAGGCAAAGGAGTCTTGACCCCAAGACTCAGATGACTGTACCTCCTCGAGGTCTCTATCTGCACTAAGAGGGGATCTTTATCTCCAGCCTTTTCCTCGAGATGATAAATGGATTTATTGACTATGCTGAAGTTCATGCTCTGGAAGGAGAACTTGATTCATGTGAGTCCACACACTGAAATAAATAGACCACGTAGAAAATACAGTGGGCTTTGAGCCCAAGCTTCACTATTAACATTGAGATGGGAAAACAGCAGCAGCCGCAGCACCCAGGACTTGGTAGAAATGCAGGTTCCTGGGCCCCAACCCAGACGTTCTGAATCAGAATGTGCATTCTAACAAGACCCCCATTTGGAACATGCTGCTCTAAAAGGTTTCTGATAATGTGCAAACAATGTAGGGGACGTTGCACATTCATTGCAGTTCATTTCTGGTCCAGATCACCAGCTCCTAGAATGTGGGCTCTAAGGGCAGGGTTCATCTGCCCCCTCTCTAGGAGGCCCTCAATAAATAGGTTTTGAATGAATGACTCTTCTTCTCTGTGTTCTGTATGCCCTGGACTGTCCACTTCTGGCTTCAGGAATCATATTCCTAACCTTTGAAGTTTGCTCGCTGGTTGCTGGCTTGTTCTCAGGCCAACCCGTGAGGTCCTAGTGTTTGTAGGCTAATCTCAGGATTAGCAGCATTGTGCAGCAACCGGAGCTCCAACGTGAGCCCTGGGGCAAACTTCTACTTTCACTTCAGCTCTGTGAATTGTCTTTTTTTTTTTTTTTTAAGATTTATTAATTTTAGAGAGACAGAGAGAGCATGAATAGGAGAAGCAGAGGGAAGGGGAGAGAGAAACTCAAGCGGATTCTGCAGTGAGGGCGGAGCCGATGAGGGGCTCGATCTCAGGACCCTGAGATCACAACCCAAGGGGAAACCAAGAGTCAGACGCATATCCCTCACCCCCCCACCATGAATTTTTAAACCTCTTTTACTAGCAAGAATCACTTTCTGGCTGCTATGAAAAGCCCAGAGTGCAGAGCCAGGGCACATTCTGCATAACACTATTAAGCTTCCCCCAACAGAGCTATGACCCAGCCTGTGCACACTATTAAACTTCCCTGTCCCACTGCTGACTACAGTCCAGACTGTAATCACTTTGTCCCAAGTATCGATGAAAATGGAACACAAAGTAGACTGTCCTGCTTCCTCACTCCCACTTTTCAAAGTGGAATGGATGTGTCTTTTTCTAACCAGAAAAAGACTTCATTGCAGGTCATCATAAAACAAAACAGAACAAAAATAAATACCACCACCACCACCTACCACCTGTCTCAAGATATTGGAAGGGAGGTGGGGAATGTGAAATAAAGAGAATATTAAGGGCAAATATGATGTTTGTTTCATCTTTCTTTTATATCACATTACCATTAGTTCCATCTTTTCTAATGCCACATACAGAGGGTGAGAGGGCCTCATTACTTTCCTCTCCAAGTCTCGAGTTGGCCTGCCCCCCACACTGAGCCACTCCAAGGGTTTGCTTTAGCACAGATTGGCTCCACCACAGCCAGCTCTGCCCTCCCTGAAGGCCACCTTCTGTGTCCACTCCCCTCCCGCAAGATGGCCCCCTCCATGTGTCACTCCCTCCCAAATACAGCTGCTCACTTAATATCACCTTCACTTATTCCCATACCCTCAGAATGTTTCTTTACTTTCCCATTCACCCCCAACTGGGAGACAGGGTGACCCATGGATTTTGGAGTTAGATGCCAATTGCTTAAAATCCCTGTCCTGTCTCCTGCTTGTCAAATGATAGTGGGTAACTCATTTATCACCTTATGTCTCTGTTTCATCCTCTGTAGAACGGAAGTAATAGTATATATCACATAGGGTTGTTCTGTCAGTTAAAAAGTGAGCCCGTATCAGGTACGTATGAAAATGGTCAGTACATAATAACTGCTCCCATACTATCCACCAGGCCCTGCTACCAGGGATCCTGAGGAGTCTCTATCAGGCAGACCTAGAGAGGAGGAGGAGAGGCTCATGGAGCCCACCTCACCACGGATGTGAGATCAGACGCAAATCTTTCTCCATCCTGTATCTTCCCCAACTGTCAAAAAAAAACGCACAAAAGTCAGAGCCATCTTGAAAATCAGTGAGTGGAATTCTAAGGCCTGGGGGGGAAATGTATTATAGAGAAAAGAGACACCAATTTTCCAACCAGACAAATCAAACCAGACAAGCTGTGTGACCTCAGGCAAATCACTTGAGCTCTCTGAGCTTCCATTTCCTCGTTTGTAGACTGGAGATAACCATGGCTCCTTGCAGAGGTTGCAGTGGGATTAAATAAATGTGGTTAAACATCTAAAACAGCAGATCCATAATTGGGGATAAACAAGTGACAGTCTGTCTGTCGTCTCTCTTGCCTTTTCATAAAAGGTCAGGGAACACTGACATTGAGGAGGCTGACATCATAACCCGCTCCTCAAGCAGTGACAGCTACTCCTGAGCCATCAGCACAGGAGTGATCACTTGAGCTGTTCATTAGCATAAATATTCCACAATAATGTCATTTTAATGCTCCCAAAAGAGCACCTGTTATCTATCCCACAAATTGGGCCTTCCATAGCATAAATCATCAAGAAGCACTTCCCATGTGCCTTAAATGAAGGAGTGCCACTCCAACCAATAAAGCAAATAGTAAACAAAACAAAAAACAGACAAAGCACAAAAACACCCCATGCTGTGACTTTAATAGTTGATCAATTGCAGATCAAGAGCTTTAATTTCTCCTTAGCACGGGGTTGACAGCAGGAGCTGAGTTCCCACTCATTTAGATTTGATTATTTTGGTGAAAAACAAAAGTTCCATTCATCAGACCCTGGCCAATAAACACCCTCGAACTTGGGACTCTCTCCCAGAGAAAGATCCAGAAAATAGACAACTCCACAGAGCTGCTAAATGACCCCCAGAGAACAGGGCTGTATAGGGACCATCCGCCCATCGCAAGGCCAAGTTGTGAAGCCAACGCTGTTTCCCTGAGTAGATCATGAGCTATCTGAGGGTACAAGACATGTTCGGTCTATTGCAGGATCCAGACCCAACCAAGTTGGCTTCATTAATTTCCTTAGGCAAACAAGTGGTGGTCAAGCCAAACTTTGCCTCCCCCACTACTCAAGTACCTTTGCTGACCACCGCATGAAGGTTACAGATCTCTAATTCCACCAGGCCCAGTACTTCCCAACTTCTCTTTGAGTCCTCCTCTGAAAATTTACAGATAAACACAACAGCAATTATAATAATAACCCACACTCTTCCAGGCCTCCTAGAACTCCTTCTGGTTCACACCCATGGCCCATTTCATATGAAAACATCTATGCCCTTACTTGAGGACAGTGAAGACACAGTCATCGTGCAAGACTGGGAGAGGATGAGGACATGGAGACACCACATCCCCTGGAGTCTAACAGAGCAGACGTGAATGGCTCAGCCAGGTAACAGCTGAATGGATTCTGACATTGCTTAATAATGGGCAAATACATTTAACTTCTCCATAAAATGGTACAATACTATCTATCTCATTTGTTTTCTACAAACACCGTGGAGTGCCATATTTGTCAATCATGGATCTAGGCACTAGGGACTGAGCAGTGAACAAAACAGACATGATTCCTGATCCTGTTCAAGTGAGGTGTAGAGAGGTCACCTCTTTAAAGGTGGCTAGTCCGTGAAAGTAACTCAACTCAACAAAATACAATTATTTCATTTGTAATGCCCAGGACCAGGCCTTGACATGTAACACTTGCTCTATAAATAATGAGAGAATAAAGTAAGTAATTGCTTCTGAATTAGCCAGAGCCAGACCCAGCACACTCTAAGCAACATGATCATTTCTCTGCCTCGTTAAGTGTAACTCAGTTCAACTATCACATCATGTCCTGGTGCCTTTATGGGGCCGTATTTAGCTCAAGGTTTGGGGAAATATCTAGCAGAATGGATCATATTCTGCTAGGCTGGTGGGAGAATGTGATGGAAACAGCTCAATATAATTACATGATATGCATATAAAGTTAGACAAATGTGCAAGACTTGACAGAGGAAGGAGCGAACTCCCAAGTTAGAGGAGGCCTTCCCCAAGGTGGTCACACCTGAGCAGGTATGACAGAGGGAGGAGCTTTGTTACTGGATGTTAACATCACTCTGCTCATTTAACACATGCTCACTGAATGACTGTGTGTGCCCAGCTCCACACTAGGTTCTGAAGGCCAAGTTCAAAGTCAGAGGCTCTGTCCCAAAGAGTGCCTACACAGCATAGGCAGGTCTGTTCCAGATGGCTGTGAGGAGCTCTGTAGTCCTCAGACAGTGGTGTGCCTAGAATAGTCAGGGAGGGCCTCCTGGAAGAGGGGGATGTGGATCTTAAGGGGAGAGCAATATTGAAGCAAGGGGAGAGGGGCGATACACTGGCAGGAGGGCTACATTTCCTACTTTTCTTGGCCTGGAGTTTTTGTCTTAGGCATGACGTCAAACGTGAGCTATCACTTCTGTGGAAGAACAGAACCAAGGGGGAAATGACCACTGAGAATAGCTATTTTGGGCCTCGAAGGGCAAGGAGCAGCATGCTGAGTGGCCTTCAGAAGCAGGGCATTGCTTAATATTGGACAGAATGCAGATGCCAGACAGACTGGCCCCAGGTTGCTGGAGGAGCACGCTACCTGGGAGTTGGCAGTCCCCAGGCCTCCCCAGCAGGGAGAAACCATGACAGGCCCTGGCAGGGGTCCACAGCCTGCAGGGCATGCAGGCTTCCTGGCAACAGCCAAGGCCAGCGCCGGCCAAACTGAACAAAGCAAGTTACCTGGGTCCCGGCCGAAGCCCTGCTGCCTTTCTGCCTTCCTCTACTTGTCAGAGGCCTTTTAGGTTCCAGCAGCTCCACCTTTAAGAGAGGGGACAGGAGACAGACAGAAAGGGTGACGGATCAAGGACCCAAATTGCAAAACAAAGTGCTGAGCTCTAACCATCCCCCAGAGTCTCCGTATTTTTTCACCCCATCCCCAAATATCTATCACCACTAATAAAACCTCGATAACTCTATCAACCAAAGAGTAAAATTCAGCAACACAGACAGGCCCTCTGTGGGCTGTGAGCATGTGTACTGGCAGGAGAGGGACAGGAAAAGCCCAGCACCCTCTAATGCCAGGCTCTGTGGGCGCCACACTTACAGGAGGAGGGGTGGGGGGCTGGAGGGACTTGGGAGGAAGACTGAGGCCTGCACTAAAGGAAGAAGCCCCTCTCCATCCTTCTCCCCAACAGCATCTTCGCCCCAGGCTCTTCAAATGCTTTCAATTAATCTCCAACCTCAAACAATTGGCACTTGGTAATGTGGGGGGAGGGGACCTGACAATTGTTCTGAGCTAAACTGTGTCCCCGAAACTTAGATGTGGAAGTCCTAATCTCTAGATAGGGCCTTCAAAGAGGCCATTAAGTCAAAATAAGGCCACTTGGGTGGACCTGCATCCAGTACGACTGGTGCTCTCACAAGAAGAGATTAGGACACAGCAGACACCAGGGATGCACACATGCACGCGTGCATACACACACACACACACACACACACACACACACACACACAAAGACCATGTAAGGACACAACATGAAGGCAGCCATCTGCAAACCAAAGGGAGAAGTTGCAGAAATCAACCCTGCTGACACTCTGATCCCACATGTCCAGCCTCCAGACCTGGGAAAAAATGAATTTCTGTTGTTGAAGGCCCCCCCCCCCGGTGTGCGGTATTCCCTGACGGCGCACAGCCCTGGCAGACAAGGACAGTGGGGCACAGTTCCGGCCGAGAGAGCACTTCTGAAGGATGGACCGCTCAGCCAGATAACGTCCGTACCGAGCTACGAACCGCCAAGCCCGCAGAAGCACCCATGCACTCACACAAGGACAGACACGTGACATGTTCACTCACCCACATCTACGGCTGCCTTAATGGGATACGTGGATCTTCCAAATGTCCAGTCCTCCCTTTTGAAAGAAACAAATCATTTTTCAATAACTTTAGTGTGCTGGGAGCAGGTAGCTGGCCTTTATAAATTTCATTTGAATGGTTTAGTTTCAAATACAAAAGTTAGGGGTGACTGGGTGGCTCAGTTGGTTAGGCATCCGACTCTTGATTTAGGTTCAGGTCATGATCTCAGGGTTGTAAGATCGAGCCGCACGTTGAGCTCTGCGCTGTGCCTGAAGCCTGTGGAAGATTCTCTCTCTTCCTCTCCCCCTCCCCCCTTCTGAAAACAAACAAACAAAATAAACAAAACTGAACTCCTACAAAATGCTCGCTTAATTTGACCTAACTAGTCAAACTGGCAAGTTTGAAGGCCCCATTCCCATCTGGGGCAATGGCTGTTGTAGCTCTAAGCTGGAAAGTTTGCCCTTCAGGGCATGGGGGAGCCCCGTAAAAATGACACCGACCCGAAGCCACATTTCCTATCATTGAGCTCAGCTGTCTCTGAGAGCTTGGGACATGTGTGACATCTGTGGTACTGCTAGGACAATTCCCCACATCCCTTCGTAACCTGATGGTTTTGTCATACTGAAGAGTTGCAGCCTGGAGGAAAGGCGCTAATTGAAGGCAGGTGGTTTCTACTCCTTCAGGGAGGAAACTCATTTGATGGCTTCCTACCTCTCTGTCAGTCAATCAACAGGCAAGTATTGGCAGCTAGCTGAGTGCAGGGCGCCAAGGTGGCTGCTGAAAAAATACAGAAATTCGAAGAAACAAATACCCCGCTGGCAACATCATGAATCAGCAAAGGCAAGATTTGGGGCAAAAGCGACCACTCCTTCCAGACGATTTGAAGATGCAGTGCGCCCTGCACAGACCCAGCTCTTCACTCCATGCTGACGAGTTTATGGCTTCTCTTCATTTAGCCTGTAATATTTCGGCTTTATTTCCCTCCCACTCGCTGCCAGGAGTGCATTCCGATGGGCGATACCAGGCATTCATCGCGGGCTCCCACCAAGGGGCTCCCAGGAGCCATGCACCTACCCAAGCTCATTTCCAGCCCTGGCGGCAGTCTCAGATGGCTGCTCCGTCCCTCCTTCCCATCTTCTCTACAACTGCCACAAAGCAGATAGTTGAGTGCTTGACATTTCCTTTGAATTAAGGCTGCAAGTTAAGTGGACATTTTCAGTTAGATAGATGGCTACTCCAGGCCTCCCCACAGCTAATGATGCCCCAGAATGCAGATTTCACCTGTTCCTTTCATATGCACAACGCTGGGCTTGAAATTTGCAAGTCCTCAATGAAGAAATAGCCCTGATTGCTCATTAAAAGCAAGAGAAAGCAATTAAAATACAAAAGGCAGAGCAAAGCTTAACACTTGGAAGTTGAAAGTTGAGCAAGCATTGTCAGAAGGTGGGGAGTCAAATTTAGAGTGTGGGAGCCAGAGAGAGGATCAAGGACCCTAGTCAGCGAAACCACACACGCGAGCAAAGAGGAGAGCAGAGCCAGGGCAGGCCTAGTGCTGAGCATTCTTTTTTCTTTTTTTCTCATTTAATTTATATTCACTTAATTCACGGAAAGGAGCTGAGTGTGAAATGTTTCATTTAAAAAAAAAAAATGTCCCCTCCTTCTTCTCTACAAAGCTCACTTTCAACAGACCCGGCGGCAGGCTTTGTGAACACATAGGTTGTACCGCAGAACAGGTCCCCCCTGCTTTGAGGGGCCAGACTTGGTTTCATGTCCTACTGTCGCCATCTTGAACAGACTCGCTTCCAAACAAGGGATCTTGAGTTTTCATTTTGCACCGGGCCCCGCAAATTATGCAGCCAGTTCTGCTGCTAGAATAAATGACTGTCCAACCTCAATTGTTCTTTCTGAACTCTTTTCCAGAACCCTGGGTGGGACAGGCCCAGCCCCTCCCAGCCCCACAATGTTCTTCTCAGGTCTGTCACCAGACCTTCCGTTGGTGTCACTTGCCAATAGGATCAGGGTTAACCTGAAAAAGGATCCACGATGCACTACGAATTAAAATAAGAATCCTGGAGAGCATTTCCTGGGAGGATTTTTGGTGGGCCTGACATATTTGTGGGGAAGTGAGTCTCCCTTCAAATTGCTTTGCTCCTGGGTAAGCAGCAGAGAACAACTATCACCATAGAACCATTGTCCCAGGCAATGAAAATTTATCCTAGGTGTTAATTAGCTCAATATTTATCTCATCTAATATGCAAATTAAGACACTGCGGTCTCATTAGCGTCATCTGTGTTTCCTTTAAGCAAAACTAAATCTCTTGCCAATGTAAGAAAAAGAAAAAAAACAAACATCAGTATTTCTCTTTGAAGCTAATGAGGGTGTGATTTGGCTCTTTCTTTGTTAGGAGGTAGCAAGTTAGGAAAAAAACACATTTTAAATATGCCAAGTGTGGCCTGACCTCATCTGTCAGAGGCGAGAACACGGCCTTGACTGGTTATTAGGCTTTCCACATCTAGCTTGTCCAAAGAACCGGGGCCTGAGGAGCCAGTGGGTGAGTTTGCAAGGAACCCCCATGAGGGCACAGACCAAGAAAGGGCATGCAGCCTTCAGGAAGAACCCTCTTAGCAATCAGATGTGGTATTACCTCAATGAGAAGAGAGGTGAGAAAGAACTTTACTTATGCCAAATCTTAGAAAATGTTTCTCAAATTGAAAAAGAGCAAAGAGATTTTAGCTTAAAATTTCTACTCCTTCCAGCTTCCCATTTTAAGATTTTAGCATTTATACGAAGAATAAGCAAACAGTCATCGAATACCCACATTGTGCCCCAAAAGGCAGGCTTTCTGCACTGGTAACAACAATACTACAGAACGACAAGGAACATCAGGAGCAACTTGAATGTTCTGGGCCTTCGGCAGGCTGCTGGGAATCCCATCTGTGTTAGTTTAACCTTCGTAGTAACTCAGAAGAGCATCATTTCTCCTTGTCAAAGATGATGACACTGTGGTTCAGGGCAGTTAGGTCACTTGTCCAAGATCACGCGGCTAAACTATAGCCAAGGTGGAACGAAAAAACAAAAGGAATATGACAGTCCACAGGGACATGGCCTAATTAGCGTGGTGAACTAAGCGCAGTACTAAGAGGGTGGAGGGGGTGCCCCACTCTCTCACCCTGGAGGCTAATGTACGTCCTGAATCCCTGAATTCTGAGACCACAGGCCCCAGTGTGGCTCCTTGCTATCCTCCCTTTCCTAATTTGACAAGTGATTCAAAAATCTGTTTTGTGAACACCATCTGCTCCCTGGGGCAGGAGAGAGACCAGTCTGCAACCCAACACCTTCTGGCTGGAGCCTGAAAACTGAAAACCACTGCACAGGCGGATGGAGGCTGATTTCCATATGTTGCAAATTGTGTCAGGTGTCAGAGCCATGGTGTGAGGAGAACTCCCCGCCCGAACCAACCAGGGACAGGCAATGGAAGGCAGAGGAGCTGCCCTTGGCCCCCGGAGGAAACAGGAGAAAGAGCCATGACCTCCCTGTGACCCATGGCCCCCAGATGACAGGTTCCCGCAGAGCGACTTTGCCTTGTCAGATCCCATACCCGGGAGCTTGGCCTTCACCTTGAAGCCAAGCAGCGCAGCAGAAGGGAAGGCAAGTGAATGTGGCCGGGCTGTGTGGGAGCTGCGGGGAGCAGTGTCACCGCTGGGCCATCAGAAAACTGCATGGACAGATGCTCCAAATCTCTGGAGACGCTTATCCTTCTCTACTTCACATTCCAGGGGATGCTTCTGGTCTGTCCCAGTGTTTCCCCTTCCATCCCGGCCTCGGAGCCCCACAAACACGCAGAGATGGAGAGCCCCACTTGACAGATAGGAATACTGAGGCACCAAAAGGCCAAGTGGCCTGCTGAAGCAAGAGAGCCATATAGCTTGGGAAAGAACCTGTCTCTAAATTGTCCCCTCTGTTCGGGTTCCCATGCTGGGGGTTGACCACACTGAGCTTTCTCCTAGTGTTGTCACAATGTCCACCGGAAGCAGGCACTGCTGTGCCCATTTTAGGGATGGAGAAACTGAGAATGAGCATATCCAGGAATGGGAGAGAGAAGTGCGTATCCCCTAAACGCCTCATGCTGGGGGTGTTCTACGGGTTACAAGACCATATAAAATAGGAACAGGTAATAGAGAGAGGGATGGCATGGGAGTTCCAAGTGCAGAATGACCCTCAAGCCCTGGGTGGAAAAAGTGAGAGGAAAAAAAGCAAGCAATGTACTTCCTGTGATAAAGTCGCACCCTCCATCTCCAGCCCTGGGGCAAGAGTTATGGGGGGGGGTGCACACAGGGAACAAAGCAGGAAGCAGAATTGTAGCCTGTGTGCAGAAGGTTGGGGGACACAGAAGTTCCAGCCCATGGCCTGCCGCACCTGAGAAACAACAGGAAGCAAGCCACACGTGCTGAGGGTGAACAGCATGGGTGTGGAAGCTGAGCATCACATGGAGTTTCAGCGTCTTGCGCCACTGTCTCTACCTCTGGTGACCAATAATGCGTTTTGGATTTCTTTATTCCATCTGATAAACCTCTTCACATAAACTCGCTTTCAGAGTGGTTGCCTTGGGTTTCTTTAAATTATGTAATATTTGATACATAATGAAATATACATCAGGTATGAGCAAGATCTAAAGCGAAATCATAAAACCCATTCCCACGGACTGACCAGGCTGGGCCTGAGAAATAATGTCACCAAAGCACTGAGACCTTCCGAAAGTCCTTCTCTCATTCTGTCTGCGCCTTCTGCCCGCCAGAAGGGAGTTTTAGCCTGAATTGTGTATTCATCCATTGTCAGATTGCTTGTATATACTAACATATATATGTTAATATAATAACATGTAATATATAATATATATATTAGTGTGCATCTATACAACATATATACACATATGCATATCATACATATATATACACGTGTCCCTTTATGGTACGTTGTTTAGATTTTGTTTGTGAGCTTTACAAAAATAGCATCACAGTGCAGGGACACCTGCGTTCCTCTTTTCTCACATTATGCCCTGTTTTTCAGATAGTCTCAGTAAAGGGGGAATTTGACCTACCAGCAAATTCTATGCCGCTAATTTTAATGAGAGTTTATGAAAACAAAAAGGTGGCATTGAATAGGATGCTATAAACCCTAGGGGTTCATTTAATCCTACCCCCATTTCATAGACAGATGAGGAGCCTACAGAGATCTGGTCTCAGGGAGACCTCAGGCGCCTCAGGGAGCCAGGATGTGGCCCAGGAACTGCCTAGCGCCCCCTGGAGGCGGCACAGTGCACAACTCCAGGAGACACCATTTGCGGGCCAGGTCTGGGAATGGTGCCCTCGTTCTCCCGGGGAGGGTGATGGGGGCCCTGCCAAAGTTCCTGCTTTTATCTCTCCACTTTGTGCCCAGAATGGGGCTGATATTCAAACCTCTGCCAGGACGACATGGCTGCTTTTTAAGAAATTTGACACTGCCGATGTACTACTGCCTGAGTCTTGTTTGTTTTATTTCCTGCTACCCGATTTGTGACAGTGAGCCTACTAAAAATTCCTTTCAACTCAGATGTCCTCCCCATGCAATATCATACTGGAAAAATCACATTTTGCATTACTGAGAAAGCATCTTGCCTGCTTGATTGTCCCCAGCACCCGGAAAGAAATGCTACCACGGAGAGAGATGACAATTTAGAAGAGGACGGTGAGGATCTCTAAATGGGATTTCAGCTGTTAAGCAGGGTTCGTTCCTTCGCAGCTGTGTTACCTGAAGGGAGAGGAAATGCTCCAAGGGTGAGAGAAGGAAGCAAGGGAACTGCATTCCCGGAGCACCCACAGCTCACCAGGTACTACAAGGTGTCTCCCACAGGCATTACCACAGGCAATCCTTGTGGAGGTCCTAGTGGGCAGTGGTTTTTTAATTCCCATTTTAAAGATGAGCAAAACCGAGGCCCTGAGAATTTAAGTGCCATGCCAAAGGACAAAAGCTGGTCAGTTTGTTGACCTGCAATTCAAATGATTTTCTTCCCACCCCAGCTTCTGGCTTCTTTCAGCGTGACCCAGGCCCACTGGGAAGCAAATCCCATCAGGCATCTGCAGATGCATGAAGAATTGTGAGTGAGGGGACTTCCGTGTAGAGCAAATAACCCTACCTCCAAAATGTGGAAGGAGCTTCAGAGATCATCTCACACCTTTCTCCTGTTTTACAGATAGCAAAAAAGAGACCCAACTCTGAAAATAGTCAGTGAAGCGTCTTTCAGAAGCCACACACGTACAAGGCCCCCCCTTCCGAATCATGTTCACTGACTGCCAGAGAGGAGCTCATAATTGCATATCCAGTGTTGCATTAACATTGCATGCCGATTTTTTTTTAAGTTTGAATAAACTTTTTAGCCTTGAATACTTTAGACTTACTGAAAAGTTACAAAGGTGATATGGGGAGCTCCCATATATCCTTTATCCAGCCTCCCCTACGGTTATCCTCCTCCATAACCGTCATCCATTCATCAACACTAGGAGATTAACATTGGTACCTACCATAACTAAGCTACAGGCTTCATTTGGATATCAACAATATTTTACAAATGTCTTTTTCTGTTCCAGGATCCAATCCAGGATTTTAAATGCCAATTTAATTATTTATAAGTCTCTCAGCCTTGAAAACATGTCCAATATCTGCCCACCCACTAGGCCACGGAGTTCCCAGAAGGCAAAGGCCCCAGGAAATGTAGTTCTTTGTGGGCAGACAAAAATATGCATCTGTTAAATGTGTACTGAGCAATGTAGACTTAACAAAGATTTGTTATGTTGGTTCTTGATCAATGCCAAGACCTCAAAAATGGCCCCAGGACCACAGTGCCTCCTTCACTCTTTCCCCATACTGACATTAAAAATATGAAGCAGAGAATTCAGATATACAGATCTATGTTCATGCGTATGCTATGCACATCCACGCCTATGTACAGAGAAACACATATGCACGGCTACGTGCTCCACAAAAGGCACATTTCAAATCAACTGAGAAATGGTGTGGGAACAATAGGCCATTCATGGAATTTTGGCTCTTCATAAGTAGATTCCTACCTACCCCTTACCTAATATCATTCACAAAAGTAAGTTTCAGAATTATTAAAGTGTCAAATGTTGAACAAGTAAAAGTACCAAATAATTAGAAGAAAACACAGAAAAATATATTTATCCTATTGAGGTGAGTCAGGCCTTCTGAACACAAATGCTGTGAAAGGAAAGAACAAAAATGCTGAATTAAATATATAACAAAATATAGAACTGAGAAAATATTAATGAGGAGAAAGAAGTTTAAGATGAGAACATATAGGGGTGCCTGGGTGGCTCAGTCGGTTAAGCATCAGCCTTCAGCTCAGGGCATGATCCCAGGACCCTGGAATCAAGTACTTTGTCACACTCCCAGCTCAGTGGGGAGCCTGTTTCTCCCTCTCCCTGTACCACCCCCTGCCCCCCCCAACCCATGCTCTAATAAATAAAATCTTTAAAAAAAAAAAAAAAAAAAGAGGGGGCACCTGGGTGGTGCAGTCATTAAGCATCTGCCTTCAGCTCAGGGCGTGATCCTGGCGTTATGGGATCGAGCCCCACATCAGGCTCCTCTGCTATGAGTCTGCTTCTTCCTCTCCCACTCCCCCTGCTTGTGTTCCCTCTCTCACTGGCTGTCTGTCAACTAAATAAATAAAATCTTAAAAAAAAAAAAAAGAACCTATAAAAATGTCCACAAATCAATAGGTAAAAGATTAAACAAACAGACAGAAAATGACCTACATTTGAATTGGCAATTCACAGAAGTACAAACCCCCAAAGCACATCAAAGAAGAGCCGCCCTCCCTCGTCATCAGAAAGCAAAAAACGAAAGCAACAAGATGTCATTCTCACTCAATGGTTCCCAGGGGGGAAGCCCATGTGTGTCGGAATGGGAGTCTGGGTGAGGGTACGAAGAGCAAGCCTTGCAGGAGCTGAGCTGCGGGGAGGGATGTGGCCGGAAGCAGCCTCACCCATTGTCATGAACCCCACGCCTGCAGTAAGTGTTGCGTTTACAGCTCCGAACCCGGGCCTGCGTGGCGTACACAAGAGTCCTACAGCTGAGAGACGGGTGGGAACCAGGACTACAGTCTCAAGCCAGTGCACCAGGGCCTACTGTCAAAGTGGGAACTTGACCTTCCTCTGGGGCAGTCACGTCGGTCCAGGAAGAACACACAAAATATTGTTCCAGGTGGGGGCCGTGTCCCCATGTCAGGTGCTATCCCCAGGTGGCTCTGGCCCAGCCTCAGCCCACCACCAACCCCACCCCAAACTCAGATCCCCAAAATCTGCTCATGGAAACTGAAGGCAGAATAGCAAGAGACTCACAGTGGCAAGAACAGCTGGGGACGCTGCTGGCTGCCAGCCTCAGACGTCCCGCCCGAGCGTGGGCGATTGACAGCCAGGCCTTAGAGCCCTGTGTGAGAAGAGCCCTGATCCCTGCCCTCCCCTGGGCCAGCTGCCAGGTTCTGCCCTCCCAGGAGGTGCCTCCAAAGATCCCTTCTACCGGGATCGCCTACAGTTCCTCCCCTAGTCCCACTCCATCCATTACAAAGCTTTATTTAGAGCCTTAATACCAAGGGGCCCTGACACAGCACCCACCGTGAGTAATATTTTGTATGTTCCCTGTGAACCATTGTTGCTGCCCCCGGAGAAAGGCCAAACACTTCAGGCTCCTTTGGGAAGCATTTGCATGACTTATGAGGTTTATTTAGGGCCTTAAGAGTGCCTTCCCAGAGGAAGAGCAGGCTGGGCCTCCTCCTGGCTGGAGGCCCTGGTCAGTAATACGCCCGAAGATTTGCTGGCAAGAAGCTGGGAAGCTGTCCCCACACTGCCAGGCAATTTGTTCTGGAGTCTGATGATGGGAGAGGGGGAGTGATATAAGGGGGAGAGTGAAGAGTTTAAAAATATGGAGGAAGGAGCTCAAAAGCCCTCACATCCAGACTCAGTAGCCTGCCAAACAGAAACTTTCCCAAGGCTTCTGCTAGTCAAGTGTGAGGCCTTCTAAATGATACTAGCTTCCATCAGCCAGGAAGTTTGGCAGCTGAATGTTTAAGCCCCCAAATTAAGGCCAGTCCGTGCGGTGAGAAGTCCACCAGAGGGAAAGGTGTATCTGATCCCCGAGGTTGTTCAGAATTGCCAGTGCAAGGTGGTAACAGAAAGTCCACTGATTTGTGCTGTGTCCTCTGCCCACAAGGCCCTCCCTTCTTGCCACACCCAGTGTGGGCTGTCCCACCTGTCCTCGCTGCGTCTGAGACCCGGCCTGAAGCAAAGACTGATCTCAGTGACTTAGAATATGGGAAAGACTTGAAAGGTCAAGCCATCCATTCATACTTAGTTATGTCATTCATGTGTCCTTCTTAGGGGAAAGGATCAAATCACAGGGACTGGAGACCATGGTCTGCATTCTGCAGCCAGGCTGGTGACGGACGTGGAAGTCAACCCAGACCCTCCTCCTCAGCCGCCCATGTGAGCAGACCCTCCCTCCCATGACCACCTCTGTGCTACTCCACAGTCCAGGCATCACCCGGATGGGGACTGGGCAGGTGACTTCTGTCTGGCTCTCACTCATTCCCTCGGGGCCTCCCCCCATCACCCCACACTGCAGAGGGGGACTTTGCTGAATGTGCCTCATTCTTGTCATTCCACCAGTCTGACCTGTGAGGAGTCTTAATCTAAACCCTGTCCACCACTCAAGCTGTATCTACTCCCTTCCTTGCAAATCCACCCTGATCCCGGGCTGCTGTTCTGCTGGGCTCCAGATGTGCTGTTGAGCGGCCCCAGTGCTTTAGCTAAGCTGTTCCCGGTGGAAGGAAAGGCAAACCTCTTGCCTCCATGGTAGTAAGCCTGTCTCACCCTTCAATGTGCATCCCAGCTGCCTGGCACCTGGAACTCAGCATTATCAGTGCCCTGACTTCTGGGAGCTCTTTCTACGCCTTCTCCAACTAGATGTCTTACTATGTTTGAATTCCTGGTCTGGATGGCTCCTGGCCTCAGGTTCATGCTCAGTGAAAGACAAAAAAACAAATCACTGAGTGTGTGGTTTAGGGATTTCTAATCCCTGTGGGCAGCAGTAAGGGTTGGGACTCCAAAGTCAGTGCTCAGTGATGGTTCCATGGAAGATGGGGAGAGGTTTCTGGGGCCTGGGCTCTCAGCTGTGAACACACAAGCCTGGTCATCTCTGGAGGGTGCAAGCTTGCCCATCCCCCGGAGTATCAGGCAGACTGAGGGAGCCCAACCGAGCACTGGGCACAGAGCCGGGACCCCGGGGGCCCCCAGAACAAGCAGGGGTTCCTCTGCTGTGGCCCAGCTTGCCAGGCCATGAGAAGGTGGGGGCCGCTGAGAATATGGAGCAGAAGTAACATTCACCTATCCTGTAGGTCCCCAAATCATTTCTGCTATGTGGCAAAAAGCAAAACCCAGCCAGGCAACGAGGTGAACTTCTGGTGCTGAAGTTAGAGTTCATGACCCCATTCTGCTGGAGACACTGGCCACACCACAGCTGGACCAACCAGGCCCTGAATCGGTCAGAACCCTGCCTGAGCCTGGGCCTCTACAGCAGCCACATCCACTAGGAGCCAGGTCCTGCTCAGGGTGCCGGGTTCAAATGCCAGTCCTGTCACTGACCTTCCCCCCTTACACTGGGTGAGGTGCTCCCCTTTCTCTTGCTCAGCTTCCTCTTTTGTTAAAAGACAAATAGGTCAGCCACTGTGATTCCCAGTGCTCCTCCCAGCAGTGACTTGAGGAGGTCACTTCTCCCTTGAGGCCCCGGTGGGGTCCCCATCTGCCCACACAAACTCCAGAGACTTGAGTGGGAGGAGGGGATCAGATGGGCACTGGCAAAAAGAAGCATGCATTTTCCAAAACTGGTCTGTTGACCCATAGATTCTGTGGGAGGTGAGGATTCTTTGTTCATAAGTTTGCAGGCCTTCTCAGAGCCTTAAATAAGCAAATAAACACTAAGCAAATTAATCAGGAGCCATCAATTATTAGACACGGAACCCACCCTATCCCAGTCTCATCTGAGCGTGGAGCCTTTTCTTTCCTCTAGCAGACACTCTCCCACAACCAAGGGTCAAGTAAGAAAGCACTTTCAGAAACCCCAGTCAGGTGACAGCCACTACCAGATTTGAGCCAAATCCTGGCTCATCATTTATTTGTGTGAATTTGGATAGACGTGAGGCTTAATGTACTTGGATGAAAATGGAAATGTGAACTGTATCTAACAGTTAGCATGCTTTTCTTTCCTACATTTCTATATTTTCCAAAGTAAGCATTTTAGTAAATACTTCTTAAATGCATGAATAATCTGATGAGGGTGTAAAGTGAAAATTCAAGAACTTCTCCCAACCCCCTAGTCCCATAACTCAAAAATAGTAATAATAATAATAATAGCACTTGTTTTGCATGACCTTTTAGAACCTCCACATGAACATTTTAGAATGGAAAAGAAAACACTGTGCTTTACTTTCAAACCAGAGTATCTGTGACCTCCAGCTCTGGTGGTTGTTATAAAAACCGTGAAGGTAGCTCTGCGTGTGAATGAGCCCAACACAGAGCTTGACACAGGACGGGCACGCCGTAAATGTCAGCCCAAAGCAAACTCCGACTTACAGATTGGAACACTCGCTCAGGGAGCCCTTTGCCAGTTGCCATCAGACTTGGTGACCTCCAGAAGCGGCTGCCCTGTGCATATTCAGGAAGAAATTTAGACCTTCCTAGCTCCAGCCCCTGGAGCCTCTGGAAGCAAACGGCTGCAGGAGAGACGTGTGCTCCACCTCTCCGAGGGGCCACAGGCCTCGAAAGCTGTGCTTTGCCTGCCAGGGGCCAAAGAGATTTCCTGACGGTGGTGCCAAGAGAAATCTGTCTGGGGGTGGGGGTCAGAGAAGAGAAAGGAGGAGGAGGGCTGGAAGGGGTCTGCACCTCACCATGGACAAGGAGCTCTCACGCTTCTCTGGAGGGTCCTCTCCAAGTCCTTTCCAGGCCAAGCTTGGAAAAACTCCTCATGGATCTTTATCATGGTCAAATTACTCATTTTCAAAAAATCCTGCTGCAGATGGGCAAGTCCCCACGAAACCATGCCAGGGACTCTTTAGGGCAGATCCTGCTGGTTGGCATAATAAGCCCTTATTACCGTAGCATGGAGGGGTGTCGGCTTGCCAGAGGCCTGCTTTTAATGAACTTTACCATCCAAAATTGGCCGAGAGAACATGAGTCAGATTTTGCCAATCAATTGGAATTGATTACTTCTCGAAAGCCAGGCCTCGGCTTGCAGGAAACACACACAAAACACACCCAACATTTGGGGGTTAGTTTGATTTCTTGGAGGAAAAAAAAGGAGTTCTTGGCAGCCAGAGATAATGATGGATCAGCCTTTTCAAAATTCCCAGGACACTGGAAGGAAATGGTGTTTCTTGAGGGAGCCTGGCAGATGGAGGACGCTTGGCAGTCTCAGAGTTCAGATCAGGCTCCTTCGTTTTCTTTGTTTTGTTTTGTTTCTTTTAATTCATCTACCCACATGTCCATTCATATAGCAGACCTCAAAAATGCTGAGAATTCACTCTATGAATGGGGAAGGGGCTATAGGAACTCAGAGGAAGGAGGTTCTAGGCAGAGCTGAATCCTGAAGGATAAGGTGTATTCTCCTGGGGAAGAAGGCAAGGTGAGAAAAATTCTCCTTGACATCCAAGGCTTCACAGTGGCTGTTCCTTCTACCTGGATAACTGCCAACCCCCCAACCCCTACACATACACCTACACCTTCACCAGGGAAATCTAATACATCCTCCAGTCTCAGCTTGAGGGAGCATTCGCTCAGGGCACGCTTCCCTAAACCGCACTGACTTGGCCAGGTGCCATGCCCACACCCCCGGGCCCTCAGGCCACGCACATCCCCCACCTGAGCCCTCACCCCATGGCATCATCAGTTCTTGTTTGCCTGTCTGCTATGCTCATGGAACATGAGCCCTGTGATGGAAGGGGTCATGCCCAGCTTGTTCCCCACTTTATAGGTGCTAGAATAGTACCTGTACCATAGCAGGCATATAGTAGGTGCTCAAGAAATGCTTACTGCATGCAGAGTTGGGGGATGGTCTCTGGAGATATCTGGAGACACAGGGGAGCGGCACCTGCTGAGGACCCACAATACAGAGCACTGGTTTCCTGAGGCCCCTCACATACACTGTGAGAGGTGAGAACAGGTGGAGTTCTCTAGAAGGGGAGGCCTGCAAGCAGAAGGGAGCTGTGCTGGCCCAGGGAGAGGGCAGAGTCAGTGTTGTGCCCTCACATCTTAGCTACTTGCCTCTGCAGCAAACCCCCCACCCCAATTCTCCAGAGAGCCAGGCCCCTGTCTGGGGGTAGGGGGGAACTTCATCAACGTTTCCAGGCTGAGAGGGCCTCAGAGGGAATGGGGACAAGCAGGCCCAGAGGGGGTGGTTCTCCATCAGGGCCAGGCATGGGCATCAACAGAAGCCACCCTGTGCTTAGAGATGGAGAGTGAGACAGGCCTGGGCAAGAAAGGGTGCGGGGCTCTGTGTAGAGCGGCTGAGCTATGCAAGGGAAAACTCCGGGCAGGAGCCAGAGCTGGCAGGGGAGAGACAGAGAGGAAGTGGAAGGAGGGTGCTGGAGGGGGAGAGAGAGAGGAGCCAAGAGAAGAAACGGGCTGGGGGCAGGTGGGAAGAGACAGGAGCAGAGAAGTGGCAAGAGAAGTGAAATGGAATGGAATCACAAGGGACAAATGAACCAAAGAGAAACATGCTGGAGGGGCAAAGACTTGAAGAGAACCAGAGACAAAGACAGAAGAAATGACAAGAGTCACGAAGGCTGGCCTGAGAAAGCCAAGCAGCGCCTCCAGCCCTGCAGGCCCAGGGCCCGGGCCTCCTGCTCCAGCCTGGGCCACGACCAGCTGCCTGTCTGTTGGACTCAGGTCCACTCCCTCCCCCAGACAGGATGGCTCTCCCAGGGCATCCTGAGTCCTGTGTCAGGTGTGCTGGGAGGTAGGAGGGTGGGAAGAAGGAGGGCTGGAGGAAAGAGAGGTAGGACTCCAGCACTCCAAGCTTCAGCGGGCTAGTGGGTGTGGCTGCCTGGCCATGAACACCGAACGGCTGATACCGGGTCTCTGTGTTAGGGTCACCCCATCTGTGACCTAAGGCCAGCACATGGCCTGTACTGCTCGACCCCCTCCATGGGGTCTAAGGAGTGGAGCCCAGGGGCTCTCTGACCCCAGTCCCAGCTGGGTGACAAGGTCAAGTTCCTTCACTTTTCTGAGCCTGTTTCCCCACCTATTCAGTGGCATACGAAGTAATCACCCATAAGCTGAGTCTGCACCTAAGAATGGAAAAAAATGTGGGGTTTCCCTGTGCTTTTCTTGTTCCTAAGCTCACCCCACCCCTCCTGCGGACAAGCTTACCCTTCCTTGGTCAACGTGCAGACCATCCATTCCTGTCTGTGTCTTCCCTGAAGAGAGGACAGCATTATCCCAAATAGGGTGGCTAGTCTTACTTATTTTTCATTTTCTGAATTACTCTTCCCCCTAAGCCAGGGAAAGTGTGTCATTACCCTCTCTTCTACTTAACCTATAGATATCTATATGGTTTTCTCCAGAGCCTGCCAAAGAGCCCTGTTTCAATTAACTTAAAATCCTTTCTTAATGAGCAGCATGAGATAATAGACAGGTGCAGTTGGAAGGGGACTTGGAGATCTCCTAATCCAACCAGAAAATTCTATCGCCCAGGACACCAGGCCCAGAGAAGCAAGTCTACACGTACCCAGTCACTCAAATTAACTGAGGCTTTGGGACATGCACTCCGTTTGCCCTATTCCCTAGCCAGGGCTCTCTGTACAAAAACCCACTGTCATTCATTTGTTTGTCGATTAATTCATTTATTAAGCAGGGTTTGGCCTTGCAGGGGCACATCTGTTGGTTTTGATGCCCCAAGGATCGTTCCTTGTTCTAGCAGTCTGTTTCTGTTGGATAACTGTCCTTGCCCCATGTCACATGGGGAGCTGACATCCGTACTGCCCACCCCACCTGATCCATGAGTGGCCATGTGGCCCAAGTACGCCAGTCAGCCCTCCTTGAGACTAACCTATGGATCTCAGAGGAGAAGGAGTCCTCCATTCCAGCCAGCCCGTCCCCATGGAACGCTAAGCCATGAGGGTGTGATTCGACTTCAACGGAATTGTCACCTTGTACCTTCCTCACCCCAGAGAGAGACAGCTTGCCTGCAGAGAGAAGCCAACTCAGAGGTCAACAAGGTCAGACGATGGGAAGAAAGTCCTAGCGGCATGGTGAGAGCCGTGGGTCCCCCCAGGTCCTTGAGAAGCCCCATCTTCTAGGGAAGAGAGCCACCAGAAACCACACATGACAAAAGCCATACAAACACAAATAACTTCCGTCTTTCACGCCAAGGCCAATATTATCTCCTTCGACCCACAAAACAATTTCACAAAGCAAATATCGTCAAGCACGTTTTGGTGAAACAAGTTAGGCTTTGAGGGGTTAGACGTCTTGCCGTAACTTGTAAGTCCAAGACGGAAGCCCAGGCTTCCTTCAAAGCCAGAAGGCCTCCCTTGTCCACACTTGCTCTTCTGCGATGGAGAGAAGTAGAGAGGTTGGTGGGAGCCCCAAGGGAATGACCGTCGCCAGCCTGGGGCTGGAGGGAAGAGCCAAGGGCTGCCCTCCTTTGGACTCTGGACAGTGAATTGTATCTTGAAGAAAGAGCCAAAGTGGACGTGGCCCCGGAACAGGGAGCAGAATGTCTTCAAACAAAAGGCCTACAGGTTGTCTCTGACGCGTACAACCTGTGTTATCATTCCCGTTCCAAACCGCAAAGAAGCTTCTCCGTGTTCAGACGGGGCAGTGATGAACACTGCGCGGAAGTGACTATTCAAAGAAACCATTCTCTCTCTTTCTCTCCACCTCTCTCTCTCTCTCTCCCTTCACCTCTCTCTCTCTCCACCTCTCTCTCTCTGCTCCATTCCTGCCAGAGGCCTTGGAAGTTTGGCGTCTGAGTCCCAGGGTGATCTGAGGTGACAGGAAAGCTCAGGCAGGCATCCATCTGTATTCCAGAGACCCTCGCCGCAGCATTACTTAAAAGGCGTTCCGCAACCTTTTGCTGCTGCTTTCTTTAAAGGCTTGAGCAATTTCGATATTTTGGTTCAGTGTCACTATAGAAAAGCTTTACAATTCTAGCTCGGGAATTAGAAGATATATTTGTAATAAGAATTGCTAACCACTGTCAGCTGGCAGGCCCGTGTCCGTGCATGAAAATGATGCCATTAGCTTTCACAACTGTGGGCACAATGTAAAGATCATGGATCATACAAGAGACCGAAGACAAACAAAGCCCCCTCCACACTCAGGGGATCTCTGGCCATCAGGGTGATAGGGCTAACATGTGTGCATTTAGCCCCTTGATGAGGTGGAAAGCTCAATACTACTTGTCTTTGCAAATACTCATTTTTTCCCTCTATTTTATCTAACTGCTTTCTCCTATAATGTTGATGAATCGCACAATTGCATTTTAATGAGGCGATTGCAAAGTCTGAGAGATGGTGAGGGGGAAGGAGAAGGGAAGAACCAAGCAGGGAGAGACAGGAGCTGTTCCTGAGCACACAGGTCCCCACGGGTCCCCACAGGTCCAGAGCATGGAAGTGACACCCAGCATGTCCGTGGCACTCACACTGGCTCACCCACGTGGATGAGCAGGAAAGAGGTCGGGCTTCTGAACCAGGCAGCCGTGCTTCAGTTCCTGCTGCTCCATTTCCAGGCCACACGACCTTTGGCAGACGACTGATAGTCCCACTTCTGGTAGACGTATTCCCTTCCAAAGGGAGAAAGCAGGACTATACCTTTGCCATGTCCTAGGTGCTAGTGAATCCAAAGGTCACACATTCCTGTATCCGTGACACTTGGCTCAAGGGGGATGAGGACAATAACAACCCAACGGCACTGGCCTGGACGAAGGTCGTGTGGAATCACATGGCCAAAGGCCTGGGCACACAGTCGGTGCTTAATTAATGCCTGCTTCTTCCACTCCTTACTCCCACTTATTGATCACACTGATGAAGACAGGAACTTATCTTTAGCACCATCTCCTAGGCGAGGATGAAGGTGAGGGCCGGAGGCTGTAAGATGCATCAAGGACAGAAGCTTACACAGTGAGCTTAAGTCTGCCTGACTCAGAATGTGTCGCCTTTCCCATCACCAGCTCTTTGCAAGTCACAGACAGTAGCCAGGGTCAGAGTTCTGGAAATGTGGATTTTTCTCATCCTAATGAGAAATGTGCAGGTGGCAACGGGAAAGGAGTGACATGCTCCTTGACCCCGCCCTGCGCAGTGCAGGACAGGACAAGAGCGATGTGTGGGTGGACAGTGGAGTGTGGAGAGTAGGGGAGGGGACCAGACTGGGGCCTTCAGTAGGGGCTGGGGAAGGAGCGCTGGTCAATGTCACAAGCCAGACCTCAGTTAGCCTACTCTAGGGACATGGGCAAGTCACACTGCTCTGTCCTTAGCACCTGCACACCTAAGGGATCAGGTGGGTCCCTGATACCCATGTCCCCTTTCAGCACTGCCTTTGTGGAATACATGTGGTCCCCTGGGCTGACCTAATTCCATTTCACCTTATAAACAATTCTTTATTTTTTTTAAATAATTTCTTATTTAGTATCAAGTATATGGATTTGAAAGCTCATCTGAAAGGAAAATGAACCCATAAATTAAAAAAAATTAACATTTAAAAGATAGCATATGGTTTACAAAGCATTTTTCTCATATAATATCTCATGCTATACTCTTGAAAAGTTCCCTTCAAATCTCGACATACAGGTGAGGAAAAAAGTGACACCCCCAAACGTCAGCAAGTGGCCTCATCTCTCACAGCTGTTTTTTGGCCGTTCTGAAGTATAAGCCCAAACGTCTTGACATAAAATCCAGCAGACATCCCACCAGCAAGGACTTCCCACTCAATGAAGGGAGAGGATATTAGAACGGACTGAACACCAGCCAGGTGCAATCCATGTACAGCCACATTTAGGCCTTGTAGTGCCCTGGCAATACAACACTTCTCAGAGTGTAGTCCTCAGGGCACCCCATGGCACCCCAGTTTCCCCAGGAGCCTGTTGTAATATAAGCATCAAAGCGATCCCAGACCTACCGACTCAGTATCTCTGGGGACAGGGCTGAGGATTTGCCTCTTATTTGATGAGCTTCCCAGGGATTCTGTAAGTAAAGTCAGTGTTTATTACCCCTGGTTACAGAGGAAAAAAGGGAGGACCATGGAGAATCAGGATCTTGTCAAGCTTATGTAGTGTTATATTGTGGGTCCAGACTCTACTCCTTATGAACCCAAAGCCTGGGGCCTGCCAAGAGGCTCATTCAGTGAGTATGTACGAAGGCCCGACACAGGGCCGGCCACTATAGATCACACTGACACACAAAGATGACATATACGCACTTCTCCGTTTTACTGGGTACCTGCTGGCAGGAATAAGCTTCAAAGTGGGGGTTGGGGCAGAAAGAAGGGCTTCAGGGATAAAAAAAAAAAATTGTTGGGTCTGGCTGTTTATAGAAACAGAGATAGATATTGGGTGCCCTAAGATAATATGCAAGCTCTGTGTCTTATTTGCCAACAACCTATGAGGAGGTATTATTATTAATTATTGTTCTCCCTAGTTTAGAGCTGGGAACTCTGAGAATAGGAAAGCTGAGTGAACCCACAGTGAACAGAAGCCAGAGCCAAGCTGTCTGATTTCAGAGAACACACTCTTGAGCCCAACACTAGAAAAGTCCCCAGTCTCCATCTGAGCTCATGAAACAAGCAAGCCCCAAACACCAAGTTCACGGGCTTAGTATCTTCTGTTCTTGTGCCTGGTTCATTAGCGGTTTCCCATAAAAAAGACAACGTTAATAGCTATAACCTAATACAACAATGTAACAATCATTATAACAGCAATCAACACCACCAAACACTTTAATGAGTCACTGATGACTTCCCATCACCTTAAAGAAAAACACATTGGAGCAGCCATTTCCACGAGAAAACAGGAGACACATCATGATTAACCAGCTAATCTATAGTAAAGGGGTTAGTGGGCTTGGGGGGGGGGTGGCGCCACACACTGAGGGTTCGGATTTCTATCAGGGGCAGGGTGCAGGCCAGCCAGTCCGGGGCTTGGTGGGCAGCTGAGGGTTCCAGGGATGAACACAAGATGTGGATCTGGAAGACAGACAGCTTCCGTCCTTCCATCTAGCCCCTTCCTCCCTCCCTTCCTTCCTTCCTCCCTCCCTCCCTCTTTTCCTCCCTCCCTCTCTCCCTCCCTTCCTGCCATCCTTCCTCCCTCCCTTCCTTCCTCCCTTCCTCCCTGCCATTCTTCCTCCCTTCCTTCCTTCCATCCATCCAGCCATCCATCCATTTTTCCTTCTGTCCACTCTCAGCCAGTGTCCAGTCAGGAGACAGAAGTCAACCCAGGTATGTGAAGAAGGACCATTTAATAGAAAGAACTGTTCACTAGGAATAAAGTTGATAACCAGATAACTGAAGGGTAAGAAGAAACCCTAGGGCATCACAGTTCAACCAACCGCAGGAGAGAGCCACCACCCCTAGGGCTGGGAAAACAAAGCACATGGGAATTAGGAAGCTCTGGGCAGCAGGGATGGGGGATGACCCCTGCAGGGCAGTGCCCACGGGCTGAGGCAGGTATTGCCAAAGGGGCACATCAGGCCTGGTGCTACAACTGTTGCAAAAACTGCGAAGTGTGGCCAACAGCTGCTCCAGGAAGGCCCTGCTCCTCCCCAGGTGCAGAAGCGAGGCTGAGGTGCCACCACAGGGTCAGGAAACTCAGGGCACACCCATGGGAAGAACCAGAGGGGAGGACATGAGCCACTATATCCCCAGCCCCAACAGTGCTTCCGTATTACCTGCAGTCTGGCTCTCTGAAAGACAAATGGATTGGGGGCAGCAGAGAACACTTGAGGTTTGGGGTTTCCCAGACTTGTCCCACTATGCCAAGACTCCAAATGCACATACTGTTGTTCTAACACACCTGGCACCTGCTAACTCACTCAGCGTGCCTCAGAGTTCCCAGAAATCGTGTACCATCATGCCCACCACAAAGAAAGCCAACTGCCACCCAGGGAAGCTGAGTGGATTCTCCAGAGTCACACAGCTCACTGAACCCAGGCCTCGAAGCTCGCAAACAGCACTCCCCTGGAAGGTCCTACCCCAATTTCGCACACGTATCCTGAGAGTCCCCCTCATTTAGCAGCGGTCACGGAACGTCTACTGCATGCGATATCCTGCATATGGTCGATACACACAGAGCATGGGGAAATGAGACACAGAATGGTCTGAAAATAATTTCCTAGAAGCGCATGGGACAGCTGTCAAATCTCATCCTTGTTGCGTGCCCCACAACCACATGCCCTACAGCAGCTGCCGAGCCGAGGTGATTGGAAGAGAGGCTCTAGGAAGAAAGTCCTGTCTCACAAGATACAGTTGGGAAATGCTGCTTAACTCAACCCCTCTTTTAGGGTCATCATGCACGGTGACAGAGCAAAGACTCTGAGGGAAAAGAAAAAGGCCCACAATAAGAAAGTTCAGCCAAGTGTTTTGCAAGCTTCTATCATGAATCTTGTTTGCCCACAATATTTATTAATGTTCCATGGACAGCATCTTGCCTGGCATGCCTGGGAACGCTCCTTTGCAGAAGGGAGGCTTGGAAGGGGGTTACTACTTACCCGGAGCAGGGGCAGGCTGTGGTCTCTGACTTCGCAGGCGGCGGGGGTGGGACTGCCGGGGATGCACGAGACCCAGAAGTCCATGGGGGGCACTTCCAGCTGAGGAGAGACAATATCAGAAGTGTAATTGAGAGTGGATGCCCAGATCCTTCCCTGGGCAAGCAGGGACGGGGGCTGGGCCTACATCACTGCTAGAAAAACTCCCTCATCATCTCAGCAGCTGCTTAACCTGATGCCCTGTGATACCCTTACTGTGCAGCATCTTAGTCTCTTGTGCCACGTGTCTAACAAAGAATTAATATGCAGAACATATAAAAAACAATCATACAAGTCGATAAGAAAAAGACAACCCGATACAGAAGGAGGCACAAGAAAGGAAGACATGAGTATCAAAAGGAAAAAAAAAGGCCAACAAACTTTAGAAGATATACTCATCCTGACAGTAATCAGTGAAATGCAAATTAAAATAAGACATCTGTTTGATTTCTTTCATCAGATTGGCAACAAAAAAAAAAATTAGATTTGCTGCTGCTGTGAATGCTGGTAATGCGGAATGGTCGGGCCATTTGGGAGGGCAACCCGGCATTTTCCATTAAAATTTAAAATGTGCATATTCTGTCTCAACAGCTTCCCTTCTTAGCATCTATTGTAGCTAAATGCACAACGAGATGTAAGTCTCTTGTTGCAGCATTGTCAGTGAGAGACACAAACTTGAAAAAACCCAAGGCCTCACACAACGCAATGCCAAGCAGCAATGACAACGAATGAGCCACGTCTGTACTTACGAACATACGCCAGATATGTGTGAGATAAAAATGCATATGTTCACACATGCGACATGATAATGATACAAAAATTCAAGGAAAGGCCTGGAAGGGCCATCTCAGTCTGATGTCAGCGCTGCCTCTGGAGGGGAGGGTAGCCTTGGGGGAAAAGGTCAAAGAAGGCCGAAGCTTTATCTGTGGTGTTTGCAGTTTTGCAATGACCATGTGCTTGTGCGTTGCTTACATACGTACCTCGTAAAGAAAAGCTATGTCATTGGAAATGACCAACTAGTATATGACACATAACCAGGACAGACCTCTCTTGCAGCGGACAGAGAGCAAAGAGGATAGAAACATGTATGGATGGATGGAGTAACTCTTCTGCTTTTGGTGCAGCTAGGGGTCCACATAATACGAACAGCTTCTGGCATAGGCAGGAAATCGCTTTCCCGGAGCACTGACTGGATCCCCGGCTCAGTGGCGAGCCCTTGGCAAGCATTCACTCACCTATTCTTCACCTGAACCTTAGGAAGTCAACATGGAGAGATGGGCAAGTATCCCAGAGCTTGCTTTGACAAAGCCTACACTGAAATCCAGGTGTGCCTGAAGACACATCACAGGGTGTGACGGTTCATTTTATGCATCACCTTGTCACCTTGACTGAGCTCAGGGACACCCAGGGAGCTGGTAAAGCAGTATTCCTGGGTTTGTCTGTGAGGTTTCCAAAAGAGGTTAGCGCTTGAATCAGTAGGCTGAGTAAAGATCTCCTCCCCGAGGTGGGTGGGCTTCATGCACTCTGCAAAAGGCTTGAATAAAACAAAAAAAGTGGAGGAAGGGAGAATATGCTGTTTTTGTTTGAGCTGGGGCATCCCTCTTCTCCTGCCCCTCAGATACTGGTGTTCCTGGTTCTCAAGCCTCCAGACTCACTTTAGTCTCACTTTATTGTAAGAATATAATACATGATATCTATAGCATACAAAATACGTGTTACTTGACTGTCTGTGTTATCAGTAAGGCTTCTAGTCAACAGTAGGTATTGATAGTTAAGTTTTGGGGGAGACAAAAGTATAGAAGGATTTTCGACTGCACAGGGGGACAGGACCCCTAACCCCTGTGTTGTTCAAAGGGCAACTGTGTAAATGTGTGTGTGGATGGATGGATGTGTATATAGGTATATATACGTGTGTGTGTGTGTGTGTATACGTGTGTGTGTGTGTGTGTGTATATATATATATATATATATATATTTCCTACTGGTTCTGTTCCTCGGAAGAACAGTAAGACACAGTCTTTCCAAAACCCATAATCCGTATTAATGAGGCATATATACATCTGTCCGTGTATATTTACCTAAAGTCTATCAATCGCTCTATCTCTATATCCATAAATAGTTGTACTTATACCAGTGATTCTCAGTTAAGGATGATTTTGCCCCTCAGGACATTTAGCAATATCTGGAGACGCTTTCCATCATCACAACTGAGGGGAGAGGGCCACTACTGGCATCTAGTGGGTAGAGGCCACGGCCGCTGTTAAACATTCTACCATGCACAAGACAGCCCTCACGATAAAGAATCACCCAGCCCCAAATGTTAAAAGTGCTGAGGCTGAGAATCCTTGGTCTCTACCTATAAGAATTGCTTGAAATCAGACATCCTCAGAAAGGTCTGGCAAGGTCAGTATGAAATGGCCAACTTCTATTTAGTCCCTAAACCCAGATTTGGCCAGTTCTCACAGCCACATAATACACGGCAATGAAAAACTATTGCTCACTGCCCTTTGGACAAAAGCCAGCCAAGTTCTCTGTAGCTTCCTGCGAAACCAAATAGGAGGGCAGCAAGGTCCAGCCCAGTTAAAGATAATGCAGCTGAAGCTGAGGTAAAAGGTCAAGGAACAGGTGAAAGTAGTCCCTTTGATATTTCTCACCCAGAAAAAAAGCTTACGGAAGTCCTAACCCAGTAGACCAGAAAAGTGCAAAGAATATTAATAAGTAAACAGAAATGTCCCATTTTGTGTTTGGATTCTTTTTTTCTTATCAGATAGCATTTCGACTTGAATAGTCTTTCAGAGTATTTTTCAGCTCTCCTTTTGGTGTAAATTCTTCCCATTTTTTTTAAGTCTATTTCCAATAGCAAAAAGGTGCCAGTGATAATTAAGACCTAATTCTATCCCCACATTCCTTAAAAAAAAAAAAAACCAAAACAGAATATGATCTCCTGTAAAGCTCTCAGATATAATCAAGGCTCCATATCTACCCATAATAACAGTGATTTCAAATGGATAAGGTTTGCAGAAGAACTACCCAGAAATGCAGTGAAATTAATTGCTGTTTTTCACGAAGCAGCTTTAAAGTGCAGTAATTAATTGACCTACTGTTGGAGACAGTTTCTTCATAGTTAATAACCACTCTTCCCAGACAGGAGAAAGACAGATTGCTTCCATTTGAACACAGTCTCCACTAAAACCAAATGATGGAAGAGATCGTCACATTTTCTGGTACGTGCACCCTAACCAGATGGGGTTTCATGAGCTGCTGTTTTTCTTTTAGCCCAGTGAGGGGAACATGCATCCACGGTCCTACAAGATGTGCTTCCATGATTCCTGATTCTGAGACGCCTGTCAGTCTATGGATTGGTGTGTCTGGAGAGAGCTTGCTCTTGGAAATTGGTGTCTTGTCCCGGGGGAGGGAGCAAGTGAACACAAGCCAAGCCTCGTGTTTCCTCAGCTGTCTAATGGGCACAGCAGACCTGGGAAGTGGGTCCCGACCTCTTCCCTGTCCCGCTGACGGTCGCTGTGACACGTAAGTGCGATGAAGCTGGGAGGGAGCAGTCAGAACTTCTGCAGATTTCCCCACGCCTCCACTTCTGAGCTGTGCACCCCCCACCCACCGAGTGGTGTACCACCCTCGCCCTCCTCTCTCTCCTCCTGTCCTGTTCACTTGCCTTCCGGCAATCTCTTTTGGATGTGGCCACTGAGGAGCCCCACAGAAAAGACTGGGCGGAGGGAGGTGAGTGAGGTCAAAGTATATATTTTTCCATCCACCCACAGAGTTTTCTCAAGCTGGCTCTAACTGCCCCAGCTCCTGTCAGGGCATCCCTCCCCTTGCCAACCTATCCTTCCAGGTGCTGCCCACCTTCCCTCTCTTTGCCCTTACAGGCCCAGGATACAGCCCCTCCCTCTACCCCACTGACTGCTACCAGCCTCTGGACACTGTGCTACACCTTGGGGTTTCCCCACACCCCACTCACACTTTTATAAAGAAGGCCTTTACTAAACCCTCCTCCAGGGGTACGATTTGAGTGTGTCCTCCATGCATTCTCCATTCCCGCTCGGGCTGGACTGATCTTTTCATGTCCCTCTTAACCTGACCTTACCTGGGGCATTCGCTTTGCCATAACCTTCTAGTGCCTCACAAGCAATTTCCCTTCATGAATCTTTCCACACCCATACTGCTCTCAGAGTGACCCACAATCTGAAGACTGTCATAGTGCCCAGGAGTGAGATGGAGAACTGGAAGCTAGACCATAACCGCTCTTGCTCATTTTAGGGGTGGAGAGGTGTGGAAAAGACCCACGGAGGCCAGAGGTTGCAGGGGATTCTGACTCGGTGTGGCTCTGACTGCGATCATGTCGCCCAGGGCCAGAGTGGCTTGTTGAGGGGCTGGGATGTGTCCTTCTCCCGCGGAGAGTTAAACTCATAGTTTTCCAAAATTCCTCTTAAAACCCTAGCTCCATGTATCATACCCCTTGAGCCAGGATTCACAGCTGGGGGGTCCAGATGACTTTCCATCCTTCACAATCCCGAGGGAGAAAAATAAACTAGTTCTGTTTGTTTGTCTGTCTGTTCTATTCTCCCTTCAGTCTTTGGCTGCAGCATGAAAACAAAAGCTCCTTCTCTCTCACTCAGGGTGGATGCTGAATCACGGTGGGTCCTTTTCTCCAAATTTTCCTCGAGGGAAAAGAAATACACATATTTTGATCCTGGTCCTTCTCCTGATCCCCCTTCCCCACTTCTTTTTCCTTTTCTTTTTTCTTCATTTTGCAAAGAAAGTCGATGATACCACCCCAACGAACACACCCAGTACACCACTGAACAGAAGAGCTAAGATACAAGGCTCCCAGAACAACTTGAGCCCTTCTGCCATCCACCGGGTCAGGCTATCTTATTTAAAATTTAGGACACTCACATATCTCAAGAGAACTCCAGAAACTGTCCAGCAGCCTGGCTGGACAAGGCGGTTCCCTGTACTAACACTGCCTACACAGAGGCCTCATGCTTCTTTGCCTCGAGACTGTATGAACCAAATTTCAAGGCGTGGCAACAACTGAAGAGAGACTTCATGCCATCCACATCCCTGAACCTGTGTTTGGCTCTAGGAAGGAAGCTCTGAAGAAGGTACACACAAGCCCAGGTGTTCACTGAATTCAAGAACAACTAGGGCTGGGGGTGGAGGGGTCATCCCAGCTCCCAGGAATCTCAGAGGAAATGTGCTACGTTAATCCTCATCTTTAGTCCTGCCAGATATTCCTACAACTGGGACAAGAGTTACTAGGTCTGTTAAAACAACAGCAACCCCACCTTTGTGAACAAATCCAGAAGAAAACCAACGATCTTAGCACACTAGCATTCTAGAGATGCCGCCAAGCTGTGGTGCAAACTTGCACCTCAACCAACACTCGTTAGGATGCCTTTACACACCTAAATAACTAAATCATTCTACTACGCAGGATGAGAGTGAAGGATGACAGAGGGACCAGGAAAAAGATATGATGAATTAAAATAATGATCATCAACACCTCTTAACAGACTCTCAAAGGATTCTTCATGGTCTCAGGCAGCACTATTTAAAAAATGTAATGTCTACTGGCAATTATTTTTCACATACTTCTAATAAAATTGGTTGCTTTTCTGGTGCAGAGCAGATTAGAAAATGTCCACGTAAAGAATTAAATTCTTACAGTACAGCGGAATGAATACCTGAGAAGTTAAAAGGAAAACTCTAAATTATTAACAAATAAAATAGAAACGTTTCAAATCCTCTAGTAGAAGGTGTGGGAGGTGACAGTGTCTTCCTCATGCTTGCCCTCCACATCTCTGATTCCACTTCCTATGATGTCAGTTCTGTTCTTCGTTGCCTGCAATGCAAATTTTTTAATTCCACCGAGATGTTTTGAGAGTTCTCTTCTCTTCTTATTCCAGGTGGCTCTCTCTGCATCTCTGCGTTCATCTGAAACTCTTGTACACCCTGATTCTGTTTCAGAGAGGCCGACTGTTTCTAGGACATGCTTTGGACTTCTTAGATTTTTAACTTATCTTGGAAAATATTTTCGGATATACACTTTTTCTTTGAGTCTCTAGATCAACACTTCTTTTCATTAGGCACAGGTCCCCACTTTGGTGTTTTTTAAAAAATTATTTGTTTCTTTGTTTTGCTTATGCCAATTTGGGCAAAATCAAGCCCTGTGTTTTCTAAGAGCGAGGGTAAGTAGTGTCCAAAGTCACCACCCAGCTTCCCTGGAATACTGGCCACATTCATGTATTCATTTATTGAGCTTAGATTTAATTTTCTCTTGTTCCAATGATTGAGTTCTTGGCCATTACTTATGCAACTTTTTCTCTTGCAAATAAGTCATCTAGGTTGAAATGCTTCACTTGCCAACCCTTTTATTTCTGCATCTCTTTGGGTTATTATTTGTGTATTTTTAAAAGCAAGTAGTAATAGAGAAGTTAATGGAAGCCCAGCAAGGAGCAGGTTCCTGGAATTACCGGGTTAAGAATGTACTTATCATGTTCGTGGATGGTCACCTGTCATTCTCATTATGAAACTCCTGGGACTTCAAATTAAAGTTAGACATTGAATGTCAGTCTCAAAGTTGTGTGTGTATTTCTGTGAGATAGAGTGCATGTATATATGGTATGTACAGAGAAATCCATATGTGGAAAAAAGAGCAAGAGAGGTAGATTGATAGATTCAATTGATATCTTATATATTCAGAGACATTTTTCCCATAGATTCTTTGAGCAATAGGGCCTGTTTGGCTTTGAGAATGTGCTTTTCAATCCATTCCATAATCACAGCAACATATGGTCCTACACTCTGAAATATATGCTGTTTTGCTAGTTTGTCTTTTTGTATTTTGATAGAAAGGTCTATCAAATATACATAGTCTGTGACATTACTAACTTGGAAGCACATATTCATATTTTGCCTACATTCTAGAATAATTTATGACTCACACAAATGATCCAATCTTCAACAGGATGACAGAACCCATCGATGGAATAGTCTGCCACATTAGACCGTATGCTTTTGTTTTCTTCTATGGTAATTGGTCTATTCAATTAATTAGTGGGCTGTGGGTTTGTTTTTTTTTTAGCCAATATCAATTATTTCTACTTCTTCCCTAAATAATACATTTTATCAATAATTTTATCAAGGATGACCTAGGGTTATACATTTTAATTGTATTCTCTTATTTTTAAACCTTCTCAATATTTGGAATGATCCAGTGTCTCTTTAATTTTCCTTAAGGATAATGGTGACTCCTATTTTTTAATAAGATTATCTGAAATTGATCTAGTTGATCAATTTATTTATTTTTGATACGGGGAGAGAAAGAAAGGTAGACAGACATTGGAATAAGTTAGCTCTTTCATTTTCTAATTGTTTTCTACTTCATTTTATTTGTATTCTTATCTTCATTTGCATTTGCCTCGTTTCCCCAGGTACTCACAGTCTAACATCTGAAAGAGACTGATTAGTTTACTTTTATTACTTCTTATTGAATAAGGAATTGACTTCTGTTATGAATTTGCCTTGGAGTAAAGCTTTGGAAATATAACATGTGTTTACAATAAAATATTCTTACATTTATTTCTAAATAATTAGCAACTTAGATCCCATTATTCTTTAACCAAAAATTATTTAGAGATGAATTTTAATTGTTATTATTTGTTTTGCCTTTTATTTTTAATTTGTATTTATCTGACATTACATTTGGAGAGCTGATCTTATAAAATATCCACTTTACAGAATTTATCATGCTTATTCTTGTGGCTTAGCATAAGATAAAATGTTATCAATCTTCCATGAAAGCCTAAAAAACATTTTTATTTTAATATATGAATATAATTATTTTATTTTAATTTGTCTATGTACTTATGTATTTTTAGTCTCTTACCTGTCAAGGGTAATAAGAAAGGTATGTCACAGTCTCTCCAAACAAATGTGTTTCTGTAAATTTCCCATTTTATTCCTAACATTTCTAGCTTTATATATTTTGATGCTCTGTAATTCAGCAAATAAATTTTCATGACTATTTTATCTTTCCTGTGGATTGTAAAATGACATTCTTTGTCTCCTTTAATATTATTCAGCCTGGAATAAAGTTTGTTAGAAACTAATGTTGTCAGCCCCATTCTCTCTGTTTTTGCATTTCCTTGATAATGTATTTTATCCAGTTTTTTTCAACTCCCTTTGTCTTTTAGTTGTATGAAACATCAAGCGGGAATTTACTGTTGAACACAATAAGAGAAGTTTGGTCTTCTCAACTGTTGGAAAATATTGTTAATTATATTGAATCTTTTAAAAGGACCTAGAAATGTCGACAGAAGCCTCTCCCAGGCAACCCCAGAACCCCTCTCTGTATGATGTCCTCTGGGAGGCAGCGCTGGGAACTGTCAGCCCTTGGCGTCATTCCACTCAGGGCTGCTGGTTCGAATGTGCTGGTTAAGCAAGTATGCCTCCAGGCTATAGAAGCCATGGGGCACTCTGAGAACACAGGCAAAATGAGAGGTAAGTAAGACGTGATTCCTTGGTAAAATCTCAGTGTTGACAATAATAATATCATCTATCAGGTATTCCTCGGTGAATTTTTCTTCCCATTGCCATCTTCTGTGCTCTCAGCCTAACAATGGAGCTATAACAGCATTGTGCTGTGTAAAATCCAGGAAACTGGAGAAACTCGTATTATAGATTTTAGATAGTATCCTCTCTGTCCCAGGCAGGCTTAGATAAGGACGTTGCCCGTCTGCAACGCCAGGAGATGTCAGGGTCAATACCGTCTGCCACGAGATCTGCTCTAAACACTGTGGAGGTACTTCAAACACCTGTGCCTCAGTTTACTCATCTGTTAAAAAGGATTAAATGAGGCAATGAAGTGCATATAAAGTGCTGAGAGCAGATTCCTGACATATAGTAACTGACAGACAAGAGTTATCTAATGTTATTATTGACTGACTTGACCATCTTGTTCTATATCAGCTTTTTTTTTTTAAGATTGTATTTATTTATTTGAGAGAGAGAGAGCTCAAGGGGAGAGAGGCAGAGGGAGAGGGAGAAGCAGACTCCCCGCTGAGCAGGGAGCCTGATGCAGGACTCGATCCCCAGACTCAATCCTGGGATTCCAGGATCATGACCTGCACAGAAGGCAGACACTTAACCAACTGAGCCACCCAGGCGCCCCTAAGTCAGCTTTTCATACTGCTCACCCATTTCTTCTCTTAACCATATTTTCATTTTTTGGTCTACATTTTGTTTTTTGCTTATTTTTTTTCTCAGCAGTTTGGAAGGAACTCACCATTTTTTAAATTTTTCTTTGCTTTGCTTTTATATATTTGAATCATTATTTTTCTCTGATTCACAAGATTTAACACGAGCTCTCACCCCTTGTAGGATGACAATGTTTTGAGTTCATGTTTCTCATCTCCCTTTTGTAAACCCATTTCTTTAGATTACTACTGTATGATCGAGAACCATCTCTTTGCATCCAAATGAGAAGGATATTTACAGTTTTTGACTTTATATTAATCATTTTCTTTGCTCGTAATCATCTTTCTCAAACCATGGTTTCTCCTTCTTTAGCCTCTAATTTCAAGTCATATCAGTGTGTGTCACTCATATTCACGTTTATTTGAGAGGAAACTTATTTTACAAGTTTTTCAACATGTTTTTTGGTTTGTTTCATGTTTGTGTAGGTTTTTTGGAGAATTTTGTTTTGTTTTTTGCTTTTGGCCTTTCCCCGTGAATGGCCATTTGGCTGGTTATCACATCGTTGGGTCACACACTTTTCTCTGAAAACACTGTAAGTTGCTCCATTTCCTGGCATTTGCTATGCTCTTCTAGGTGTAAATCTTCTTTTCATTATCTCTTCTTATACACAGTGGGGATGTTTGATCTCCATATTTAGATCTTTTCAGCCTCAGAAAATTGTATCTAATTATACCCTTGATGATTGTTTTCTTTCCATTGCTCTTTTAATCTTCAGAAATATCTAAAATTTATGTGTATTATATCCGTTCTCTGTCTCTCCATCCTTTTCTCATCTTTTTTCTTTGTATTCCCCTGACACATATTGAATGCTCAATAAATATGTAAGAAAGAAAGAAAGCAGGGAGGGAGAAAGGGAAGGAGGGATCTACTTAGGGGACATGTTTTGAATTTATCCTACCCAGCCTGGATTTGACTTTCTGATCATGTCCGTCTTAACTGTGGGTAGGTGGCCGTTTGCCTCCTAATAGTTTCCTGGCAACCTTTTTTCATGTCGTGGAGTTTGTTTCCTATCGGTTTGTGTTGCTATTTTCAAAATGTCCCATATTACTGTATTTTAACAAACATTCTCTATGCTCCCTCCACACCCCACTTAGACAACAATAATTTTCAGGGTGATGCTATTTTTCCTTTGTACTACAGTATTTCCCACTCACATCACTGACATGTTTTGTAATGAACATTCCGGAATGATACCACATGGATTTGCCAGTCTGTACCGGTGTTCTTCCACTCAGGTGCTGAGAGACCAACGTAAGATCCTCTCCTAATGCATCTGCTTGACTCTCCAGCACTTGACACCAATACTCAATGACACACAGAAGCCACCTTTATTGTTAGCACTGCTGCAGGGGACTTTCCTGTCTCTGCCCCAACATACCCATTTCCCATAGGACTTATGGTCCCTAAGGTGCAAGGAGGCCCTGTTCACCCTCGTTGCTTGTCTTAATTTCCTACGAGTAGGCATTTTTGGGACAGAGCAAGATGTGGGGGTGCCCACTGTACCTTTCAAGAACAAGTGCTTTAAATAAATGACTATTTTTATGATTCGCATAAATCCTGAGTCTCTGAGCCAAATAGAGAGAGTGTGAAAGTGTGTGTGGGGGGGATGTGGGGGGTGTGTGTATGCATGTGCACTGGATGAAGTGAAGAATAAAATTTCATCCTTTATACTTTATGCCTGCAAAATACAGTTCTGCGATCTATTGTTTTTCTTTTTCTCCACTCACTTTTACTTGGGTATCTGTTAAATCCTACGATATATTTATCCTGATAGGAAACTAAGCTAGACTACAAACTCCCTAAGGGCAGGGACTATGCACTTAGATTCTTCAGTGAATCCCATGGCCTACCCCATACATAAGGTTGAATGAACAAGTGAGGGATTAAATAAAGCCTGGGATGGACTGAAACAGGCTCACATTTTTTTTTTTAAATTCTGGACCATCTTCTCCATATCTTTCTATTTATTCTATTTATATGGGTTTACAAATATGTTTTTCAAATTAGTAAATTAGTAAATTATTCCTACCAGCATCACATCTGGTAATGATTGTAATGGGAATTTTTTGTTAGTTCTCTTTGTAAATTTCAATATTTCAGTTTCTCATGTGTGAGACGTGTTGAAATGAACAGAATTAGCTCATACAATGTCAAGAGGTTTGGTATGCATGATTGTTATAGGGGCTTTTTTTTTTTTTTTGGTCGAAGTCATTAAAGGACACTTGGAGAATGAGGGAACAAAATATCCCCCAAATCCCAAGACTGAAACACAGTCACTATTTGATATTTCCATGTATTTCCTTCCAGGCCCCTTTCTCAATGTTGAGCCTTGTGGCCGTGGGTGGGAAGGGATTCACCAGCCAGACGCTAGTGGGAGGGTCGAATTCGTGGTATTTAGAAAGAGGCATGGATCTATAGTCAGCTGAGACATTGCTTTTCTTGTCTGTTTTTTTCCCATTTTGAACAGTGATTGCTGCTACCAAAAACCCCCAGGCAGTGTAAGGACTCGAGCCATCTCAGGGTGCAGAAATCAGGGGGAGCTGCCCAGACTAGACCGGGGATGCGGCTGGATGTGGTACAGCATGTTCGAGGAAACCAGAATGCCCTTAAAACAGGACTCAGAATAACTTTTGTTATTTCTATGAATTTAACTGTTTCTAGTTACAGAAACCTAGAAAATCCTGCAACCCCTAACCATGGGCCTGACCTATGGAAATGTTATCTTGGGCCACGTCTACATGTGTCCAGGATAGCATGGGAAGAAGAGAGCCTGGATGATGAAAACGAACAATTTGAGCAAAAGAGACAATTTTCTTCGTAAATACAAGCTAGACATTTTACTATGTCTTAGTGAGAGGAAATTGGAACTTTTTATTCAGTCCCTGCTTTGTAATCCTCAAAGGCTACATGAATTATGGGTATGCCAACTGTCTAAATATCGCTAAAAAGTTTGAATTTCGGATTGAGTTCAACCATGTTAACCCACCCTCTGACTGCCTCTGAGACAGCTTAAATCCAATCACACCCTTCACCCTCCAAGTTCACACAACCTGTTCTGTCCATTACAGAGATCCAAATCAGGCCCGCATGAATAGGATTCAGATTCTGATACTCAGTGTGGACAGAGCAGACAAAAGACCCACCTCACGGAAAAGAGCCCTTTCCAAACGCTTTCCTCCGTGCATGTGCTAAGTTTCAGGCATTATTAGACATCATGAGATGTGTTGTTTCCTTTTTTGCCATTAAGCATTTCAACGTATATTATATAACATATTTTGCTTCTTTTTTTCACCTAACATGGTATAATCGAGTCTCTCCATTTTATTAAATGGCTGTCATAATATCCTTTTAGTGACTGCATGAGAGCCCACACACTGTACACATCACCATCTCCGCCCTCCGTTGTTGGAGATCCAGCCTGAAGAAGTTGCTCTGTAAGCTCCCAGTGTGGAATATTCACTGGAAAAGTTTAGTGATTTACGGCAAGGGTTTAGACTTGATATTGCATGAAGACAGATGTCTCCCACTGAAAAAGGAAATGCACCTTTCAGAGCTCCGTGCTTTGCTGCTGCTTTTGTTTTCTTTTTAGCACGACTAACCAATTCTCTGTTTTTCTGTTTATAGCTGTTTGTAGCTACTTTACATAAAGATGCCGGGGCACCGGGTACCACGTCAGAAAGAACTACGAGCCCAGCCACACACACGTCTTCTGGGGTCAGTTGTTGGATATTTTGATTCCTAATTACTAGCAAGAAGTCTTCGGGTGGGGCCCAGGCCCAGAAGCTGGCTGAAGGACTTGAGGGTATTTGGGAAGGAGGAGGAAGGCTGCAACCAGAGCCCACTAGACCTTCTCTTTTTAAAGCAGCAATAAATGGTGATTCTTCTCCATCATCTATAATTTAGCTATAAGGTTTGGTAATTTCTGAGTAAAATGAACACAAAATAAGATGCGCAGTCATGTGAGATACCTTTGGTTAACCTGTCCTGAGAATGATTAAATTGGAGATACAGATGTGTGTGTGTGTGTGACAGAGAGAGAGCGAGACAGCGTGCACGTATATTTAATATGCAATAGATAGAAATAAAGATAACGCTCCTCTGTTCCATACAAGGGAGGATGGGTTCATCCGCCCCGATGAGGAGTATTTTGCCAGTGACATTGTTTAAAAAGTCAGTTGCATTATTATACCTTTTTTTTTTTTTTTTTTTTTTTTGTAATTGCTTCATTTACTTTTAGTTTTATCTCTATTGTAACACACCCGCCATTGTCTGCGGTAGGGGCAGAATAGGGGCAGAATAGTCCCACTTGCCAACTCTGGGGCACCACTGGCTTTCTCATATACGCCTTCTCACCTTATAAAACAAAATCAGCTGGAGTAGGGGTTATTATCTGCATGTTAAAGACAAGGAACCTAAGACTCAGAGAGCTTAAGCAACCTGNGCAGAATAGTCCCACTTGTCAACTCTGGGGCACCACTGGCTTTCTCATATACGCCTTCTCACCTTATAAAACAAAACCAGCTGGAGTAGGGGTTATTATCTGCATGTTAAAGACAAGGAACCTAAGACTCAGAGAGCTTAAGCAACCTGCCCTTGGCCATGTGGCTAATAAGAGGTCAACTCAGGATTTGAACTCTGTATGTACAGATTCAAAAGCCTACACATTCTGTGAGAATGCTGACCGCATAGAGATAGCAGATAGAGCGTTTATTCATAGAGAGAGAAAGAGGAAAAGCAAGAAATAAGTAAGAGAGGAAGGAGAAAGACACACATAGAAAGAAAGTTACAGAGTGGCTGCTTTTACAGTTTCGGGCCTAAGGTCTTTTCCTTCTTACCTCATCATATTTTTAAAAAAATTTTTTAACCAATATTCATATGTTGAAGTCTTACCCCAAATACCTCAGCACCTCAGGACATGACTGTATTTGGACATGGGGTCTTAAGATCACGAAGTTAAAATGAGGTCATTATGGTGGGGCCTAATCCAATGTGACCAGTAATCTTGGAAAAAGAAGAAATTTTGACACAGATACGATACAGACAGAGAGGGAAGACCATGTGGAGACACACAGAAAAGATGATCACTGTCCGCCTGCGAGCCAAGGAGAGACGCCTCAGAAGAAACTGAGCCAGACCACAATCCCAAAACTCTAGCCTCCAGAACTGTGAGAAAAGAAGTTTCTAGTCTTTGAGCCACCCGGCCTGTGATATTTTGTCATGGTGGCCCGAGCAGACAAACTCGCCATCAGACTCACATGCAGGCTGCACATCCGGGGGGCTGCCCCACGCTGAGACCGACAGAGCCACTCTCTCGATGTGATCTATTACCTGGGCTCTGCTAGCCCCATGGGAGCAGGTCTACAGGATCAAGCCCAAGACACCCTTTATTTGTACCCACTGCAGAGACGGGGCTGACTCCAAATCAACACTGCTACTAGGGCATGACCCCACCTTTCTCTTTTGGCTCTGTCAAGACCACATTTCCCAGAAAGATGTATTAAACGTGCATTGGTTGCCTTTGGCAGAGACAGGCCCTGGTTTCAGCGCTAGTGAATCAGGACCTTAACCAAACACGAAATGACAGAACTGTTTCCAGCAGAGGATTAATTGAGCCAACTCAAGACAAATACAACATATTTTGGCATTGCTTTTGACAGATGGAAATAAAACAAACATTAGCAACCGGATTGCAGCTAACAATATGCAAAATTAAAGAAGGTACCTTTTTAACTTTGTCTGGGAGCCCACTGGCTTTCCTTATAAAATCTGCAAAAGGAAAAAAAAAAAAGACAGAGCTGTTAATCTCGTTACACAACCAGTTAGCACATGCAAACAAGGGAAATTAAAAGTCTTTGCATTCAGGGGAGGAAATAGATATTTGACACATATATTTATTAAGGAGACTGAACTGGAAAATAGCACTGCTGTATTAATCAGAAATGGCGTAGAAAATACTTAAATAATATAACAATGTGCACAGACAGCATAAGCTGCTTACAAATGGAAGCCTAAGGTCTAAGTATTTTTATTTGAAGGTTAAATTTTCAATTAATTTTTTTCGGCTTGTTGCCATCTCTCCCAAGCATCACTGTTAATTGCTATAAAACAATGTCTGTCCCTGTTTGAATTCTGGACATGGGGCCCAGGAGCCGTCTGCTGTCTAATGGCCATCAGAGTATTGTGGCAGAAATCAAAACCACAGCATAAAAGCTGAGCCAAAACTGATGGGTTAAAAACCCCTTCTTTCATTTGCTCAGTTTTTCCCAAGTTACATTGGGAAGCTCCAGCCTGTCACTGGAAAGTACAAATAGAAGCTTCCTATGATTAGAATTTCCAAATATCCCAGTTTCAGGGGTTTGTGGCAGTCCCGGGTCTACCCGCCCATTTACTCGGTGGGTCACCAGAGAAGGTACCTTATGCATTCTTCTGTGGGATGGGACACTATGCATGTCCCCAGCTGTAAATGGGCTTATCCACTTCTCTTACTGGGTTAACTGGCACTGGAGGGCTCTCCTCCAGTCTGGGATCCAGCTTTCGTTGTGTAGGATGATAGGAAACAGAATTCAGAAAGCACTGGGACGGAGAACTGGGGTTGGAAATAATGTTACATCTGAAGTTGAACACAGGATTAGAACGAAGGTTTGGAGCATAAATACATTGGCATAGGTCTTGGCTGCAAGATATGCCTGTTGGCCTGAGAGTCAGAATTAACTCTGAAAATGATTTTAGGTGAAGAATAAAGGAGAATAATGGCATTGAGGATAAAATGTGCAGCATCACATTTAATTTAAAATAATCATAGATTAAAATAATCATTTTAATTTAAAATAGCATCATAGAAAAAAACATAGCCTTTTTAAAAAGACATAGCCTCTTCTAATAAACTGAATTTACTCTGTAACCCAGCTCCACCACTTAACACTTATGGCCCTCTGTATAAGTCACCTAAACCCTCAGCCTCAATTTCTCCATCTGTAAAATGGGAACGATAATGTCTACTCCAAACCTTCTTGAAAGAAGTAGTAGAAATAAGTGACTAGATAATAGGTCAACCTTGTTCCCCCTCCTCCAAGGGGACATGCGGCATTGTTTGGGGACATTTTTTGATGCTTAGGTAATGAGTGCCACTAAAATCTAGTGGACAGAGGTTCAGTATTCTGCTATACACCCTACAAGCACAGGACAGACCCCCAAGAATTATCCATCCCAAAATGTCAATAGTTCTGATACTAAAAAACCCTGGATTAGATTTGGTAGGCAGATGATAGATGATAGATAACAATCTAATGGAGAAATCGATTTGGGGGATTTGCAGACCATCTATAAATCTATAAGTAGATTAATTAATAGAATGATGAAAGATACTCTGACATGGGACACTCTAAGTTTCAACAAATGGAAGATTTTTTATTAAATCTGAAGATAGGATTAACAACATTACAGTTGGGATGAAGTGACAAGTGATGCTAAGGGTGAAATAATGTTAGTAATGAAAACGCACCAGCCACCATGCAGGGTACCTTGTATTTTGATCACATTTAAGAGTGGGGTTCACCTGAGTCTAGGGCTGGGGTTAGTGTTAAGAGTTGTGGGTCCAGGGAAAGTTGGGATCAGAGCTGGCAGACCCTTGCCAAGGAGCAGCCATAGCTCACTAACTATTTTGCAAACATGCAGACAGTCCCTCCAGGGCCAAGCATCCTAATCAGAGTCCCCCCAGTTCCAGGGGAAGGGGCAGACCTGATGTGACCCATAGATGTCAGGGTGACCCACTCCATAATTGCCCACTTTCTCGGGCAATGGGATTGAGATTATCTGGAGCATGTGGATGACCCAGTTATATCACGGTCTTTGTTTCTAATTGCATGAGGAAGGAATACAAGTAGCTGAAGGGATCAGGGTTTCGTGTGAAGGGAGGTGCCAGGAACATTCATTCCAATATTAGACCCACTTTGAGAAATGGCAACTGTTTGTTCAATTCGTATTTAAGAGAATAAGAAGCATAAGAGGATCAAACCAATGTCTACACTCTGCATTCAATCTACAGGAGGGTCTGGCATCTCCAGAACCCGAGAGAGCAGGGCCTTTGAGAGATAATGGGAGCGCTGGCCACCTGCAGTCACAGCTTCGTTTCAGGAATGTGGGTCAGCACAATCACACCACAGTTTGGAGAAGATAAATCTGTGATGTCATCATATATATGAAAAAAGAAACCTAAAATATTGCCTGGTGTCCTGGCTGGAGAAAGATGGCTTGAACAGAAGTGAGTTTTTTGAACGAAGCAGGGTACAGGGGAGAAAAAAAAGAGAGAGAGAGACTTGACAACGATTCACCTGCAATGTCCTGGCTGAGAGTCACTGAATCTGAGAAACATTAGCAAACTGGCGCATCAATGGGCCTTTCCAGTAAGTGGCTGGTTTGGTTCTCAGGCCCCTTGGGTGGCTGACGTGAGACGTCCCTGACACCACCCATCACCCTGTGTTCTTATTCCATAGCCAGAGAGTGTGCTCCCGAAGACCAACAACCTGCCAGATGGTCAGGGCAGAAGGTGTGAGCCCGGGTAGGGTGACATACGCCTTCTGGCTCCTGGGAAGGTCAGTGTCTTCATAGAAATGTATCGAGTGGAATTTGGTTTAAACACGTCTCTTGAATCTGGTTTCCGGTACAATTCTCCATGGGCTAGATGTCTGACATGCTGCCAGAAAGTTCTGGTGAGTAACAGAGAAGTAATAGTCTGAACCACCATGACCTTGTTGTTTTACTTCTGGTAGGCTCCTAACACACACACACACACACACACACACACACACACACACACACTATAGTGAGGTAAAATTTACATGCCGTAACATTTACCCATTTTAAGTGAGCAATTCAATGATTTCTTTTCTAATAAACGCTCATGGAGGTGCGAACATGACCACCATTCCATTTTAGAACATGTCTAACAGCTCATGGAGATCCTCCTTGTACTCATCTGTAATTAACCCATTTCCACCTCCTAGCCCCAAGTGACCACTGGTCCATGTTGGCCTCCTGAGTTTGCCTTTTCTGGGCATCTCATAGAAATGAGATGATATATTAGGCAGTTCTCTGCATCTGGCTGCTTTCACTTAGCACAATGTTCTTTGAGATTTGGCCACAGCAAGTACTTCATTCCCTGTTCAGACAAATAGTGTTTTATTGTATGGTTAGACCACATTTTGTTTAGGTATTCATCTGTCGAAGGATATGTGCATTGCTTCCACGTTTAAGCTATAGAAGAATGAGGATATGAAGTTCTGCCTACAAGTCTTTGTGTGGACATATGTTCCCATTTCTTTGGGGCAGGTACCCAGGAGTGGAACTGCTAGGTCACTTTGTAAATTTCTGTCTCCCCACCGGTGGGGTCTTGAGCTGCCACTGAGCCGGCCTCCTCCTCAGCATTGTGCAGGGTCATAATGGGATAGCCTGAGAACTTAGCTAGCTAGTATGAGCATATAGCATTCATTCCCTGGGAGATTTTGCAACTTTTGAAACTGCAACCACCTTTAAATGGAAAACAGCCTTATAATAGCCACCTGAGGTTGCTATTTCAGTAAGAGGATTCTCCAAAATACAAAAGATGTGAGAGCATCTTAAAGAGCACAGAAGATGATAATGTGATATTATTGCCATCATTAGTGTTACTGGCTTGTCATCTGTGATTTGAAATGATGGGGTTTCAAGCGCCATGGTAGGATCAGGAAGCAGCTAAAATCTAATGCAAAGAACCCTTGACTCTGATGTTTGCCCTCAACACTTCCACTTCCCAGTTATGGGAACTTCCTACAATGATTTGCCTTCCCAAGCTTTAATTGCTTCGCTTAAAAAATGGGGCCACCAACCTCATCTTTCAGGGTTTCCCTAGGATTAAACAAATTGGCAGCACATTTAATCCAGTCCTGTGGGGCTGTTGGGTGGTTAAATTACCTGACCCTAATTTTAATCTAGAAAGGCTGCGTATCTCAAGGGAAACCTCCAAGAATCAAAATATGCAGCAAGATAGGCTGCGTCCGATTTTGAGAGCAACTGCAATGGGGGGGGGGGGGGTCCTGCAATTCAACTAAAATCTGTCACTACTTACCTAGAGATAGTGTCAGATCCCCCAGGTCAAGGGCTCAGTCCTAGAGGACTCCTCCTTGCCCCCTTTAGCTGCCAGTCACGTGTCCAGATTGTCACCTGTGCTTCAGACCTACTAGCTCTAGATGGGAGGTTCCAGTGACCCCCTCCTAGGGTTGGATTCACTTGCTAGAATGGCTCACAGAGCTCAGAGAAACAGTTTACTTAACAGATTACCAGTCTATTATAAAAAGATAGAACTTAGGGACAGCAAGATATAAGAGATACATGGGTATGTGGGGAGGGGCACAGAGCTTCCACCCCCTCCCTAGCAGCCCCTCTCCCCCAAATCTCCACTTGTTCACCAACCCAGAAGCTCTCTGAGTGCTGTCCAGTGGGGTTTTTGTGGAGGTTTCATTTCACAAACACAATGGACTAAATCATTGGCTCTTGGTGCTTAAATTCCATCTCTGGGGGCATGGGACTGAATGTTCCAACCCTCTCATCACATGGTTGGTTCCCCCAGCAACAAGCTTTGGGTGGTCAATCCTCTTCCCCATCCCCAGCTTTAGAGGATTCCTAAAGTCACCTCATTAACATAACTCAGTTGTGGTTGAATGAGGTTTCTTACGAATAACCAGACACCCGTTCATTTTTATGACTCTGAGGAGATTCCAGGAAGAAAGGACAAGAGACCCAATATAACAAAAGATACTCCCATTGCTCTTAAGGGTCTGGAAATTCCAAGGGTTTGGGAAGCTGTGAGCCAGAGACAGGACAAAAACCAAATATCTATTTCTTATTATACATCACATTATCATACTGCCTCATTTTATTCACTTATTCATTGTATTTCACCTGGGATTTACTTGTATAGAATGTTGGTATCTCTCTGAAATGAAATAATGACAAAAATAACAGTACCGCCCACCGATAAGGCCCTTTTGAAAAGGGAATTCATATAGATATCCTTTAGGCTACTCAAACCTATGGCTTGCGAGCCTGGTGGCTCAACAGAATGACCTGGAGAGTATCCAGTCATGCTCAGTGCTTGGCAACAGCCTCCAGGACTCTGCGTGAGGACCCAGCAGGAGGTGGGACAGGGAGGGCTCAGAACTTGGGAGTGCTGTGTTGTTGTTGTCTTTAACTTCCCAGGTGATTCTAATGCAGAACCAGAGCTCAGAACCATCACATGAACTATGGAAAACAAGGTAGAAGTTGCCTTCTCTACCGTTTAGTTGGGGAGCTTGGAGAGAACTTATGGACTTGCCCCAGGTGATATGTCTAGGTCGTGATGCCATTGAGATTTAAAACCAGGTCTCCAGAGGCGCCTGGGTGGCGCAGTCGTTGGGCATCTGCCTTCGGCCCAGGGCGTGATCCCGGCGTTATGGGATCGAGCCCCACATCAGGCTCCTCTGCTAGGAGCNTGATGCCATTGAGATTTAAAACCAGGTCTCCAGGGGCGCCTGGGTGGCGCAGTCGTTGGGCATCTGCCTTCGGCCCAGGGCGTGATCCAGGCGTTATGGGATCAAGCCCCACATCAGGCTCCTCTGCTAGGAGCCTGCTTCTTCCTCTCCTACTCCCCCTGCTTGTGTTCCCTCTCTTGCTGGCTGTCTCTGTCAAATAAATAAATAAAATCTTAAAAAAAAAAAAACTGCTAAAAAAAACGGGTCTCCAGACTCAGTCCAATACTCGGTTTCTTACACCACCTTTTCAAGGAAGAATATGTAACTAGACTTTAGCTAACATGAATATTTTATTATTTTTTAAAATTTTTTAAAGATTTTACTTATTTGAGAGAGAGGGCAAGCAAGAGCACAAGCAGGGTGAAGGGCAGAGGGAGAAGCAGGCCCCCTGCTGAGCAAGGAGCCCCACACGGGACTCGGGAATTCCGGGGTCATGACCTGAGCCGAAGGCAGACGCTTAACCAATTGAGCCACCCAGGCGCCCCTAACATGAATATTTTAAATGGAGGGAAGTCCTGGAGTGGAGAAAGGACAACTGGAGTCCTTGGCAAGAATCTATAAATGAGTGGCCATCACACCCTCACCTAGAACAGGATGACAGGAGGGCCTCCTCATGCCTTGCGCACGCTGACACCAGGACCTGGTTTGTAATAAAACTGTTTACTGTGAAGAAGTTCAGTGAGGGGCGAGTCTCTAAAGGGATAGATAAATCCATAAGCAAGAATACTGAGTTGGTAAAATGCCCAGCTCAGCAGTTAGGAGCCAAAAACAGAAAGGCTTTGTGAGCAGGTGGGTACCTTTATTATGGTAATCAGCTCTGGCCCCAAGAAGCCATGAGGTCATCAGCTTCTTCCTGGGATGCCCTAATGGAAGGCAGGGGGCCTGGTCAACACAAAAATATGCCGCTGGGACTCATGGGGGGGGGGGGTTACTAGCAACTTAGGGTCTCCCTGCATCCCAGTCCTGAGCAAGTTTTAGCCTACTTGTGAATCACTGTGGACTGATGAGAGAAATGCTGAACTGGAAGGACTACACTTGAAGAATCATAATATTTGAGAAGGAAATGGGAATTCAAATTCATGAAGCCAGACCCCTCATTTTACAGATGAAAGAAAATGAAGCCCAGAGAGGGGCAATGACTTGCTTCAAGGCTGCAGAGCTAAGTGCATGGCAGAGCCAAGCCTCCCTGCCTGGTGGTTCTCCCACCATTAAAAACCAAACAAACGTGAAAACGTGCTCAAAGCACAGACAAGCTCCACTGATTGTCCGGCAGGAGAGATTCGGGGGAGGGGGAGATCACTAGTGCATTGTCACTCTCCGTTCTATGCTTCTACCCTCTCCTCCAGCCCCTGCCACTCTGCCTACGGAGAGAGTTGCCACTTTGGCTTCTATTCTGTGTTAGGGGGATCGAGGGAACATCATGGAAATCTGGATTCTGGTTCTGGCTTTGCTGTGTGTCTTGGAGAAGTCACTTCACCAATCTGGGTTTCAGTGTCTCCTTTCACGAGGAGTGTGAAGAGACAATTCTAATGATACCCTGTCCGGTCTATTGTCTAGAGAGTGGCAAACTTTGGCCAATTCTGGCCCAACACCTGTTTTTGTAACCGAAGTTTTATTGGAACACAGCCACATCCTATCATGCACGTATTGTCTACGGATGCTTTTCTGCTACAGTGGCAGAAAAGAGCTGAGTACATACAACAGAGACCACTGTATGGCCTGCCAAGCTGAGAATGTGTACTAGCTGGCCCACCCCTACCACCATATATTTATGGATTTCCTAGTCCAGATAATTTCTCTGCTATGTGTTTTTGGTAGGAAAATATTTCAAATATATACCTAAGCATAGAAACCAATTCAACCAATGATCCTCATATCCCCCTCGTTTTAACAGTTGTTAATATTCAGTTAGAATTTGTTTTCAGAATTCTGTATCATAGCAATCTATATTTATAAATCATATTGAATTCTGTGAGAAGGAGGAGGAAAAGACATACATGGGTGTACACAGGGCTCAATGACCCAAAGTGTTCAGCCCTACTCTAACGTAATCACTGCCATTCTATTTTGGGGTTTTCTTACTTATGAGCAGGGTCTTACTCATGAGATCCATGGTCTAAATTACAAGATGGACATTTTACCAGAAATTCCAAAAGTAATCATGAGGTTCTTTTTTTTTTCAATCAAATATAGAGTTTAATAGAAAAGTAAAATTGTGATTTTGTTTAGGATATTTAATCAGAGTTATCTTAACTAGCAGCACTTGACACAGTGCTTAAATGCTCACACAAACAGGGCAAGATTTAAAGAAAATAAAGCCCGAGATTGAGTTGAGTGGTTGAGTGCCCTTTGCCGTCTATTTCATTTCCTTATCTTAATCCACTCGGTGAGATCACACTCTTAGGAATCAATCCTAATCAGAATGTCCTTTTATAACCACTACTTCTTTTGTTAGGAAAACCAAAGCCTCTGAGACTTCTCTGAGCTCCAAGGTTTGCACAACTTCACTGGGACTCAGGGTCCCCACAGCCATTCGGGTCCCCTGTGACCTGCCCCACCCCCCCACCCCGCTCACATGAAAACAAAGATATGATTTTTGTTTCATCTTCCTCAGACACAACAGAGACAGAAGAGGAAGTCTCTGCCTCTCTCATTTGACTTCAGCGGCATCAATATTCCCCTTCTGCAACTTTGTAATATTTCCCCACTGTGTTCATTATTTGTTACTTTGAGGCTCTTGCATGATGTGTATGTGTCCCCTCATTCTGATCTTCTCTTGCTCCTTCCAATCAATGCCTAGCCTGGAAATGAGGTGAACATAAAACGGCATCGAGGGCTCCCCTTTGAAAACTCACCCTGGCTGACAGAACCTGGAGTCACAACCATTTCTGATATAGCCAGAAAAGCATGTGCTTTCAAATTTAAAAGATCAGAAAGTCTGCTGGGTTAGCATACGGTTAGTTAAATAGGTCTTGAGGCAGAAATATGTATTAGTTTTATGACCGCTATTCCAGTTGTGCTAATGACTCCACAAGGCGAGGGGGTATGTGACATGGTCAAAAGGTAATGTTTCCGCCTGTCTGCACGGTTCCACTCGGAAGTGCGCCTGTCTCACACACATGGTTCCTCTCTGCAGATTAAGGCTACAGTATTTTTAAGCTTTGGGGTTTAATGCCTCTGCTTTAGCCTTCAGAACAGCTCTCCCTAAACCCAGGGACAGATCTCCAGCCACACATCAGCCGTCCCAACCTCCCAAGCCGGGAACCAGAAGTGTGCTTGACACAGAACCCAAGGGGATTTGGGAATGGATAATGGGCGATTCTTAAATATATCATAAATATCTATTACCAGGACGATTAGTAATGATAAGAATGACCTTTCCTTAGTCTAAGACATTTCTCTCTTGATACTTAACCTACCTGCGTGGATGAGGTTAAGCGACGTTATCGTAATGGGCAACTATTAAAACACCTATAATTAAAATGACTGTTCTCTGGAGTGCTCAAGGAAAATGGATTTTTTTCACCTAACGATTATGGAAACAGAGTAACAAAACAGCTACAGCAAATTTGAAACAGATACTATCCCTCCTAATTCTATCCCCCTCAGAAAAGCACACAGGAGCTGCTTCGATGTGGGAACGTCACACGTGGGACACACAAGGATACCTAGAGAATTTACTTAAAATGCAGGTCCCCAGGCCCAGCTCACATCAACCCTGCTTCTCACCATTTGGGGTCAGGCTCAGGGTTGCACCTGTTAGTAATGCCCCAGGCGACACGGATGCTGCTAGTCAGAACAGCAAGCTTTGAGGGGCTCCTGGGTGGCTCATTCATTAAGCGTCTGCCTTCGGCTCTGGGCATGGTTCCGGCGTTATGGGATCGAGCCCCACATCAGGCTCCTCCGCTATGAGCCTGCTTCTTCCTCTCCCACTCCCCCTGCTTGTGTTCCCTCTCTCGCTGGCTCTCTCTCTGTGTCAAATAAATTAAATCTTTAAAAAAAAAAAAAAAAAGAACAGCAAGCTTTGAGAACCATTATAAATGTTACCACCTCTCTTTTTTCTCCTGCAATATATACATCCCCCAACTCTACATTCTAGCTGGTTACCCACTCCATATTTATTTACTCACAGGTATGTTTTTCAGCCTAGTAAAATTGAAGAGATCAGAGTTTAAACCCCAAATCTCCTCTTAAACAAATGTGTGCAGCTACGTCCATATTAACTGGCCAGAGGGCAGAGATAATATTTACAGCTTCGACTGGGTGTTACCGTATTGCTTTCTCCCAGCGTTAAGAAATGTCTGTGTAAATTGGCAGCTTAAGAGGACCTAATATTCACCATAATGTCACCAGCAATGTGTATCTGAATTTATTTTTACTTTGTCCTGCTAATTTAGTCAGTGTAAAATGGTATCTCAAGGTGGATTTAATTTGCACTTCTTGCATTTTTGGTAAAGATTAATATGTTTCCCTGCATTTCTTTGCTACTTATAAGTTTCCCAGAGTTACAGTTAAACTTTTGAATCTCTCTTTGGGTTCAGGGCAAGGCTTTTGCTTCTTTACTGTCAAGGCAACGGAGACCTCACAGAGACCACAAACCAGTAATGGAGCAGGGGCCAAGGCTGGAGTCAGCATCCAAGGACGGTGCTCTGGGCCAAAGTACCCTGTGTCCTGAAGGTCTTAAGACAAAAACTTCCAGATGGGAGGAAGGAAGGTGTTCCAGGTCGGATTCCCTGGGAAACAGAGACTGAGACTGAGATTGGCAGGCAGGAGATTCTTGGGCGGAGTCCTCAAGGTTAAGACCTGGAAGGGGCAAAGGAAGCTGGAGCTGGCAGAGGGATGCGTGTAACAGGCGTAGTCTCGGCAGTGACCCTGGGGGACCTCTAGAGCCAGGATGACCCTTCACTGCTGCTCTGCAGGAAGACAAAGGAGCCAGGACCTTCTTCCTTTGCACGGACTGGTCATCTAATATGTGCTGCCCTGGGGAAGGAACTGTGAGTTCCGGTGAGGCAACTCTCTGCAGGGGGAGGCAAATTCTGGAGAGGACTCAGCGATGAACCATCAGCCACCAGTGCTACCAGCAGCCAGGGGGATGAGAGCCTGAGTCCTGAAGAGGCACCCAGCATCCCCTGCTGATCTGATCTTGGCTGAGATGCTGCAGATTCTCTACTGGATTCTAATGTTTGAGCTAGCCACTGATGTATACCGAAGCACTCTAAAATGTAGTGGCCTAAGACAAACGACAGTATCTTGATTTTGCTCATGGTTTTGTAACCTGGGCTGGGTTCAGCTGTGGGCATTTTTCCTGCCAGTCTTGCTAGGGATTCGCTCATTGGGAGCTGTGGGCTGAGCTCCGTTGGGGGGCTGGTGGGGTAGGGTGATGGGGCTTCTCTGGCTCTCTCCAGGGGTTTTCAGGCCTCTTTTCAATGTGGCCTTTTCTATGTCACCTCCAGGCAGCCTCTTTTCATGGTCTTTGTAGCAAGATAACTGCTTTTCTTCTATAGAGACTTAGGGCCAATTCCCAGTTGAGTTTCCTAACCTCCACATGACTGACATTTAGCATTGGACAATTCTTTATTAATATCCCCATATTCTCCCGTGAAACCAAGGCTCATCTTTCTGAAACACACAGTTACAAAGTCACAGCACTGAGACCCGAGCCCAGGACGGCCCAACACCAAAGCCCACGCTCTCCCCACAGCCTGGAGCCACCTACACCAGGTTTCAAAGGGTTACTTTCATTTTTACTTATTTATTTTGCTGTAAACAGGCTCCATGCCCAGCCTGGAGCCCAACACAGGGCTTGAACTCATGAGCCTGAGATCAAGACCTGAGCTGAGATCAAGAGTCAGAAGTTTAACCAACGGAGCCAAACAGGCGCCCCTCAAAGGGTTACTTTTAGAAACGAACTACCCTCAATCTCCTAAGAAGATATTTTAGAGGAAAGAGCGAGGTTTTACTTGGGTTTAGTTACGCTTAATGAAGAAAACATTAATCACTTGAAGTGCTATTTTGGAGCTCATGAAACTAAAATGAAGCGCAATATGAAATGTTCATTTATTTCTGAGGGGTTTATTTTGTTAACATTCAATCATTCAATCCTCTCTGCCTTATTTATAAAGTTGGAGGGAAAGAACACTGGTTTTTTTTAAACAAGGAAAATTCTGAGTGATCCAAGTACCAGCTTCCTTCTCTTGCAGACGCAGAAGTCAGGGTCACAGGCAGCGCCTGGACTGGGCACCAGACGCCCTGCCCAAGCAGCCGGAGCGCCCTCAGGGGCGGAGCTCTGCGCTGGGCACTGCAGCCTTTGCAGAACCCCAGCTTGTCCCGGGGTATGAGAGGCCTGCACCTAAGGCTAGCCCCACCACTCATGGGCTTCCTGGCTTTTGATGAATCATTTACATTTCCAGAGCTTCAGTTTCCTTATCTACGCCTTGGGTGAAATAACTCTTACCCCAAGGGGATTTGTGTTGAGAAAATGAAGTGATGCATGGACATGTAATCCCTTCACTGTCCCTTCCTGAGCAAGGAGGGGACTGGCAGTGGGTGGAACAGACACAAGCAAGAGAAGTCTTTTGACTTGTGGGCAGATTAACTCAAGCCTCCTCCTTATCAGGCAGCAAGCCCAGTGTAGGAGAGGAGGCTAGCAGTGGATTAGGGTGCATTCTGCCGGTCAACGTGACTCACAGATCCTGGGCCACCTCCCCTCCCACCCAGAAAGGGAGCAGGTACATAAAAGGCAAAAATGAAGTAGGAATAATATTCCTCCTCCATTCCACTCCCACCCCATCAGACAGGAAATGGAAACTCGGAGACGAAGGGAAGAGCAGAAGACCAAAAGTCAATTTGTCACCCATCATTAGGTACGGTCACCACTACCTCCCAAGTGGTTCTCAAAACACTGAGTTCTTTTCACCCTCATACTCAACCGTATTCATTATAGAGAAAACGCTTTAGTCTGGAAGGCCGGGGGGGGACCTTAATGCTCTTCTCCGCTGAATGGTCTTATTTGCTGGGAAGGTACAGCTACTGCACACAGGGAATCCTAGCTTTCAACGTTGGGACATGGCAACAGGTTTTTTTGAACAAAGTTTTCATCGGACGCAATTTAATAATCATCTGAGGGCTTGTAAAGCACAGCAGGATTTTGTATTGCCTCCAGGGCATAATAGGAAGCATCCGTTTTCTAAGACTTATATTACAAGGGTCAAAATGTGGATTATGGTAGGTGTCTCACTTATATAGTAAAAATGACATGGACTTGCTTCATAGTCAAACTGATCGGGATTGAATTCTGGCTCTAGATTTACTAGCTGCCTGTACTCGGGCAGGGTCATCTCCACAAGCCTTAGTTTTCCATCTGTAAATTTGATATAAAAGCATTGCCTTAAGGAAACAAGTGGATGATTATAAAGCCCTTAGCACAATGCCTCACTCATAGCAAGCACTTAGTCAAGTCAACTTTATTTTGCCCATTCTGTTCTTTCGAATTCTATTTCGGCTGCATGAAAAATAAACATGCAGAGAAAGAGCGGGGGGCGGGGGGGGGCACTACAGAACTCCTAACTGTCCTCCTGGATGGGAGGTCAAAAAGCTGGTGATGGAGGTGTGGGTCTGGAAAGATGACCGGCACTTCCACAGGGGGGGCGCTACACTCCCCATCTTATCTAATCCTCACCGACATCCTGCAGCTGTGAATGCAGGCTCCTTAGAGACATCAGTTGAGGATGGCATCCTGACTTAAGAGTGAAATTCCCCAAGCCTATGCCAGAGAAACCTCTGCATGAGCGTTCCTGCACTTGTAAAGTCAGAGGTATATTTCAGCGCTTTGGGTAAAGTGCTGCGGGTCAGCCTTCCCACGGTGAGTTAGGAAAGGAGAGGACACTAGGAAGAGGGCCTTAGGCCTTTGCTGCGCCTCCTTACGTGGTCCCAGAGACACGTGGTGGCTCTCCTCTGTTGTCAGTCACCCATGGGCATCCATAAGCACGACTGTTGTTTTTTTGTTTTAAGATTTTATTTATTTTAGAGAGAGAGCGAGCATGAGCAGTGGGAGGGGCAGAGGAAGAGGGAGAGAGAGACTCTCAATACAGACTCTGTCCTGAGTGTGGAGCCCGACTGGATACCCCCACCCCGAGATCATGACCTGAACAGAAATCAAGAGCTGGACACAACCGACTGAGTCCCCCAGGCACCCCTAAGCACAACTGCTTCTAAGAGATTTTGCTTCAGATACTGAGCCTCATCACTGAACTGGTTGTTATTGAACTAATTATTTCCAAATGACAGCTAAAGGCTCCCTTTTATGTGCTGGCCCATTGTCTGTCTTATTAGTAATGTGCCTCAATTTCAGTTGGGTCAGCTGATGACAGGTCTTGGCTCAGAGAGGTGGACTTTCCAGTGAGGACTCCTTGCGTATGTCTCGGCCACCTCAAGGGTTTTTCCATGACAGTTCACTCACACAGGATGGGGTAAGCTGTCCAGTGGGCACCCAGGATGCAAAAAGTTGTCTTCAAGTGTGAGCAGAAAAGCTCCCTGGGCACCCATGATGCAACTCCGGCTAGAGGACAGGCATTGTGCTAGGCAATGCTGAGGGCAGTCCCCTGCAGCCCAGGGAAGTTGGGAGGACCTGTGGTTTCTCAAGAGCCAGAGATGAAGAAGGATTTTTTGTTTTTTTTTGAAGATTTGCTCCAATGGTGACTGCTTTGTTTGCGTTGGCTCTGAACAAGATGTCTCCTGTTGGCTGCCCTTAGTCCAGGGCCCAGGATGGTGTGGGGGCTGAAGGCAACACTATTCCCACAGCATTGAAAGGAAAGCGCTGGGAAGGTCAGACAAAATCAGCCAACATCCTGCTGGGGGAAACACCTCGTTTCGCAGTCAAGCGGGAGAGTAGACCCACAAGGAGAAGTGGGGTTTTCAGTCTGCTAGGCTTCAGTCTGAGCACACCGTATTGAAAATGAGGCAGTGGAAGATGGACGCGGCGTGGACTTGGAATCCAGCATCTAGTGGTTCACTTTTGTCTTTGCCTCCAATAAGTAATGTGCTCTTGGGTCTCCTGCTTGATCAAACTGAAATGGGGATAAGCCTAGGGACGTCGTAGGGCGGTTGTGTGGTTACATGGAAGAACACAGATAAAAGATACGGTACATAGGGTAGGCCTAACATGATTATTTCCTTTTCTCTTCAACTTCCTTTGTTTTCAAAGCCTCGACCCACAGCGGGTAATTTCCTACTAAAATCCATTCTCTCATCTCCCTAATAGCAGAACCCTGATTTCATGCAAAGGCAGCCATGAGCCTCACTGAGAGACCATACCCAGTGGCCTCTCTTGCAGGTCAAGGTAGCAGAAGGCAGTGAGTGGGGCTTTGGGGAGACCCCCTTCCACCCTCCTCCCACCCAGGAACCACCCAGGAACCAGAGCCCGAGCTCAGCCTGGTGCCCAGATACACTAGCTGACTGAACAGCAAGAAAAGTAATAATTATGATAGAGACAACTCACATTTATGAGTGTCGTGCAATGCCTGTCAATGTGTGCGGCCTTTTACTTGTTTCATTTCATTTAATCTTCAAAAAGACTCTAGGAAATAGTTTCTACTATTAACATCTACTTACCAAAATTAGAAACCTAAAGTATAGGAATCTATGAGTAAATGTGTGTAGGCAGGAGCGAAAGAACGTCTGAATGAAGGTGTGAACACATGAGTGACAGGGCCAGTTGGTTTCAGGGAGGAGAATGAGAGGTGGTGGGTAGGTTTAGTCTTCCATCGCTGCTGCAACACAGGGTCAAAAATCTGCGAGTTTCAAACCACATGCATCTATCCTTACAATTCCGTAGAAGTCTAACACGGGTCTCGCCGGACTAACATCAAGACGTCAGCAGGACTGTATTCCTTTCTGGAGGCTCTAGGGGAGAATCCGCTTTCTCATCTTTTCCAGCTTCTAGAAGCCACGCATATTCCTGGGCTCCCTGGCTCCCTTCCTCCATCTTCAAAGCCAGCAAAACTGGGTCAAGTTCTCCTGCTGCTGCTACCCTGCAATGTCTGTTCTGGCTGCTGCTTTCAGGGACCCTGGTGATTACACCGGGCCTGCCTAGATAATCCAGCGTGATCTTCAGACAGCGGACTAGCCACCTCAGTTCCATCTGCAACTCTAACTCCCGTTGGCCGCATAAGGTAGCGTATGTACAGTTTCCGAGGATGAGGACGTGGACCTCTTTGGGGACCATTACTCTGCCTACCACAGGTTTTTCAGAGGATTTCTCCTCGTTCGGAAGGAAATGTTTGCGATAGGAGCAGCTGCAGCTTGTCCCTAACCCCATGGCAGGATGTCAGATCTCAGTTTAAAGATTACAGGAAGATGAAACCGATTTGGCTCATTTTCCTGGCAGGGTGGTGGGGATACAGCTGCCGTCCCACAGTCTCCTGCTGTCACCTTCAGATGCAGACTCCCAGGCATTCCTCTGGGGGGAGGACTAGGACAACACTGGCCGGTCGCAATGCTGGGTCACAGGGCTTGCCGTATTTAGCATCCAGAGGCCTCTAGCCATGTGGGATTGATTTTCAAGAAATCAGGAAAAAGAGAGAGAGGGAAATTGCATTTGTGAAGCCAGGCTCAATCTCTCCTTAATCATTTTCAAACTCATGTCTTCAACCAGACAAAAGATTTAGGGTTCAGTGTGGGACCTGATGGCCTTAAGAGGGAGAGACACTAGCCCCAGGTGGCCCAACTACTAAGTGACAAAGTAGAAACGGGGACAGGGGGCCTTCTGTCCAGCCTCTCCCTGAGCAACCCTCTCCACCCACCAGACCCCATGGCCAGACTACTCTTTGGGCCTTTGAACCAAAGCCTTTAATTCCAGAACAACCGCTTTATGCCCTTAGATGTGTATATCTTTCTGTCAGAATTCATGCTACCTCCAGAAAGCAACCTCCCACCCCTCGACCCAAGTATCCCATTTGTCTTCTGGTCCTTCCTGTGTCCACACCAACCATTCCATGCCTGCTATCCATGTCTGCTATCTCTAGTCATGTCTAAGATGGGTCTCTCTCACTTGACCTTGGGTTTCTTTAGGTCCCCACTACCGCCTGTGCTCCTGCCATACTGTCTTTCCCCGCCATTGACTATCTCTAAATCTTTGCTGCTTAAAAGACAAGTGGATGTTTTCAGTTGACTCTAGTCCACAAATACTTTCCTTTTTCTGTTTCACCTTAGCACAGCAGCCTCAAAGCAAATCAGCTACCTTTTCTCCAGTACCTCAGTGAAAAAAAACCCTTAACACTTTCTTAGGAACTACTGGGTCCCCACACAAGTCCCCGTTCACGAATGCTTTGCAAGAAATGTCTCTCTACTCTGCACCCAAGAGCAGAAGACAAGTAGTTGGTCCTTGAGCTACCTTGAAGTTTCCGCAAGGTGAAACGAGGTAACAAGAAAGCAAAGTCCATTCGGGAGGTTGAGAGAGCATCGCCCCTCCCCCAGGCTCTGTTGCAGAAACCCAAGCAGATGGTGGGTTTTTGCCTAGCTGAGCATTGCTAAACACCATTGTCTGAACAGAAACACTCCTAGGTCAGATCTCCCAGATAAAAAGGTAATTACAATTAATCCCTCCTAATTGCTATCCTCCTTCTGCCCGGCACACTGGAAACAAATCCTCACTCATTCTTGCCGGAGTCAGAGAGGTGAGTGAAGCCTTCTGTGCTGCCTGTGGAACTCTCTAGATGAAAGACCCGTGTCCCCCACTTTGTGGATAAGAAGGCTGAGAATAAACAAGACACATGTTTCTGGAATTGCTGGGGTGGTGGGAACATCTCTTTGAAGCTGCATCTCTCCATTGCCAGGAGAGTTAAATAAAGGGGATAAGATCCCCATGGGCTGGTGAGCACAAAACTAATCTGAAAGACTGTCCATCTTTGTCTGAACCTCATTGAGGGGAGCTGACTTTGGGGGAAGCACCTCCTTTATAGCAAAAACTGAGCTAGACATTTCTACATCATTTCATTTAACCTCCATAATGTATAACCCTGTATATGTTATAAATTCCATTTGCTAGCTGACAAATCTCTGACTCAAGGAAGTGAAGTGACTTGCCCAAGTCTCCCCAGGTAGCAGAAGGGACAAAACCCAACTGTGAATACAGTTTATTCATTCATTTTGATTCCTTCTTGAACAAGTATTTATTATAGAATTATGGGCATTGTAGCCATAGACAGACAAACCAGGCCACCAGGAGAAGCCAGAGTCCCTGCAGGGCTGGGCATTCATCTCAAGCTGGCCTGGTCTATCCTAACAAGCAGGACATGCTGAGTAGCTGGGGCCAGGTCCAATGGGGGAACCTCATGCCCTAGAAAAATCTGTCTCATTCAGCATTATACTCCTTCCTAGGGCAAAGGTAATTACAGGATCACAAAATGCAGTTTAACAAGAGCTTCCATTTTTTCCAAGCCTGGGAGAAATGCCCCAGCACAGCCCACTGGTCCACAGGCACGTCACCAGCAAGCAGCAGGGCAGACCAGGGAGAGAGGGCTGGAACTGAGTGGCCGAGCTGGGTAGACCGGGCTGTGGACTTCAAGGGCAAGTTCTGGGTTCGAGCACTAGCCCTGACACCTCCTAGCTTTGCAGATGTCACGTCACCTCCTGGAGCCTCCATTTCCCACATAGTCAAATAACAATTCCTTCTTGTAATTTATGGTGGGGAATCGAAGGAGGAAACATATGTAGCACCTAGGAGGCACTGTAAACCAACAGGATAGGAAAAAAAAAAATCCACCCAGAGTTGGCTGGGCAATGTAGGAAGGTTGCAGAGGGAGTCAAAACAAAGCAGGGTGCCCAGGTGGAAGAGAACAAGCCCAATGAAAGCAGGTGCCACATCTGTGTCCCAGAGTCTAGAAAACAGTCTGGCATATAATAGGCATTTTAAAAATTTTTTTGATTTTAGAAGCAGAGGACAGAAGGCAAAATTTTTAAAAAACAAAAAATTTGTGAATTTAGGGTGAATGAAAATTGGTTACTATCATGGTGGTATATGAAAAAGCCAATGATGGACATCCTGGTGAGCAAAACCTAAATCCCAAGACCACAGGTCTAGGGCCAACACGTGGCCACAGAATGAGAGAAAGCCCATCATCCTTTGAGACCAAGTCCAGGAGGAAGGCAGAGCCTTGATCTCAAACAGGAAGAAAGAGCCTGCGATCTAGCTATGCGGCACTTGACCTGGCAAGACTGGCTGCTGGGATGAGTAGACAAGGCTCCCTGGATCTCCTCCCTGAACCAGCCAAGCCCATTAGAACTAGGACCATTCAAGACATGACCCATGTTTGGAACCATTGCTCTGCAACTTCTGGACCAATTTAGCAGAAAGACAATGATGTCCAAAGTCAATATCATGTCCCCCAAATACAACCAAAAGTGTTGTACCGAGAAACACGGTGGATTCTGGGTGGCAAACAGCAGGGGCCGAGGCCGCTGGCCTGCTCCTTGCCCTGGCCAGGCCTGGGTGGCCTCAGAACTTGTCATGGCAAGGCTGGGGGAGGCCAGCCTACCCCTCACCCTACTTTGCACTCAGGCCAGGGTCCTGTGACTTACGTCCATCACCACCTGCCTCTATCTAAGCTCCCATCAGGGCCTGAAATACTGTTATGATCCAGCATGAGCCACGGCAGGCTACAATTAATTAATTAATCAGTTATACTCTATCAGCAAGTGCAGACCAGGAAAGTTAAATAAACAAATTAAAGACTATGTTTCACTAAAGCTCAGCCCAATGAAATAATAATGAGGCAAAGTTAACTGCTCTGAACAGAAGACAGGGAGAATATTATAATGGAATATAGCAGTGCAGTAATATCCTAGAAAAATGCCAAGCCGATCCTGCTGCGGGGACCCTGCTGCCCCCATGCCGTCCTTGGGGAAAGCGGTGGGACCCCAGAAGGGCTGTGTGTCCTGCTCTGCAGCCACACGGACCTGCACTTGAATCCCAGCTTGGCCGCTTATCAGAAAAAACCCATCCCAGCATGTGCTTATCGAAAAGTCCCTCAGCTGCTTTGAGCCTCAGTTTCCTAATTTATTAAAAGGAGGAGGAAGAGAATAGCAGTTATCTGTCAGTGCCACCTGCACACCTGCCAGCGCTCACTTTTTCAGACACACACACAGGTCTTTCTCACACTGCAGGAATGTGGCTCTCTGCTCTGGTCAGGTCACTGTACTGGGGGGTTTGACTCCCCTGGGGGCAGCTCCCCACCCACGATGAGTGTGGGTTGGTGGATCAATACCTGAGCTCCTCACCCTGGACAGGACATGTCCGAAGTCCCACAGACAGCCCATGGGGGTGGAGCTCCCACTCTCAGAGCCTGCTCGCTCTTCACAGACACTGAATTGTCTTCGTTCCCACCTAGTCTCACTTTTCCTCTTAACCTTCTGGTGCTTCCCTGATTACTTCCAAGATCAACCACTTGCCATCAAAATCTGCTGCTAGGGGGAGCCTGCCTGAGACTAGCTCCTTGAACAGCTTTTCTGAGTTATATTCCAACATTCTGCCCCTTCCCCTTTGGCTACTCCGTAGTCCCCAGTCATAGGAGCCACAGAGATCTAGCCTTCTCCAAGGACGGGGGGTCCATCCATTCCACTGACTGCAGAGCCCAGGAGACCTTGCCTTTATGGATGTTTATTCAGTCGGCAAATATTTACTGAGAGCCAAGTGTGCCAAGACCTTGTCTAAGGCCTGGAGGTCCAGTTGTAAAAAGCACAGGTGGTCCTCACCCAGCTTCCTGAGAGGCACAACACACACCCAGGGCATGCCTCAGATGCAGGGAGAAGCCACAATCACAGCACAGGACTAGGTGGGGGGCTCCCCGGTCTGGGCCTGGGAGGGGAAGCCAGACACAGTTGGCATGACCCTCAGCCTCTGTAGCTCAAAGTAGAGAAGTTCAGACCCCGTTGAAAATAAGCTGAGTGCTTCAGAGTCTTCAAGAAGCTGGCTCGATCCTTCTCACAGAATCTGTGTTTACGCATCCAGGAACTGATATCTGGGCAATTTTCCAGCATCACTGTTGGAGGATAATGTTCCTTCCCAAGGCTTTATCTATACAGATCAGCATCTGGGGCCGTCAGGCAAGGTCTCTATTTTTCCTCTTCCCAGGCCTTCTGTACCTGGCCCCCAGGGAAGGCCCCTCACTTGTACTGGGGCAGGAGTATCTTACTCTCCACTAATGACACTGTCATGCAAGCATCTTGTGGGCATCTTCTGAGCTCCTCCACATGGAAGACACCAGCTCTGGGTTCTGGCACAAACAGATAAACAGTGCATCTGAAAGCCAAGGAGCAAAGTTCCCAGAGAATGTTCTAGAACTTGGAGAAGAGGGATCCCGGGGACCAGGGTTACACAATGGTCCAGTCACAGAGGCGTTCCCTTCTCTCCCCCACTGGGGTCTTTGAGAGGTCGCAGGAAGGACGCCAGTGATGCTCAAACCAAAGAGACAGTAATTATCTCAGGGCACTGCTTCCAATTAGGGCCCTTCTAATGGTGATGGGTTTTCCTTGCCAGTTACAGGTAAAAAATGTAAGTGACAAATGGTGATAGGGGGTTACAGTACACCTGGACACAGGTCCGTCTGCCAAAGAATATTAATGTGTTCCTCTCATGCCCTCCCCATCGCACATGCACATACACACACACCTGCACACACAAACGCACACACGTGCATGCACATTAACACTATCGCACCCAGTAATCCTAGAGCAATCAGCGCGCTCTGTGGTGTCATGTGATGGTTGCAGGATGGTGTCTGTATCATCCACCAGGGTCTGCTGGATTTCTCCTACCCTCAAGCACATGTTTCTTGCTGGGACCTGGATCCCATGCTCTGTTCTGCCCAAATATGACTCATGGTAAAAAGTAACAATAATGATACTAACAACTGATAAACCACTACTTCCTCGTGGCTTCTCCCGTGCCAGACCCTATACTGACCGCTTTATGTGCATGAATTCAGGGGTTAGCAAATGATAGTCTGAGGGCTGAATCCACACCACTCCCCACACACTGATATAAATAAAGTTTTATTGGAACAGCCACACCCACTTACGTATGTACCGTGAGCAGCTGCATTAGCAGCGCAATGGTGGAGATGAGTAACTGAGGCTGAGACCCTCCAAGCCTAAAATATGTCCTACCTCGCCTTTCTTGAAAACATGTTGCCAACCCATCCATGAGTTCACCTGACCCTTACCGAAGCCCTGTGACCTGGAGATCACTGTAAAAGTACTTCACACAAGGAAAGAGGAGGGAGCAGCTCTTTGGGTCAACGGACACATGTATCAGAAACAGGTGCAGAAGCCTCAGAATATTTGTGGGACCTGGAGAAGAGGAATTCACCCAAATCTATGGAGAGAGTCATGGCTTGGATCCAACAGAATAGAGTAAAAGGGCATCCGCACCAGAGGCCCAGAAGATAGCACCGAATGACAATATTCCTGTGTGTTGCTCACTGACAGGAATCTTCTTTTGCAGAGACACAGGGTAAGGACGCCTCATTAAATAAGGGCTCTCAAATTTAAAAATCATTCTCTATGTGACCATTGAAGAATAAATGCCACAGCTTATTGTTAGTACATGGCAAAATAGATCATGTTCTAATCCCCTCTACCTTGGTCTGATTGCAAAATGAACACCTTCTTGATGTTAGTCTGTTCATGATTATCCTAGAGAAGCAAAAAGCTATGAACACACTAATGTGTCCTTGGAAACTAAATTTCCTAGTAAGTATCAGCAGGATCACAGCAAAGGGAAACAAACTAAAGACTGTTCTTATTACTGATTGGACCTCACATGCTTAACTGTTTGCTACAGTTTGTATCCAAACACACGGAGCCCATAAAGTTATAAATGGTAGTAATACAAGGATATGAACAGGGGTTAAACCTGGTGATCGACAGACATAGCTAAAACTAGCTGAAGGAGAATTCTGCTCCTCTCTCAGTCTCTATGCCTACGTCCATATGCCCATGGCCAGCAGGAAGTAGCTACAGAAGACAGACTTTCACCCCATGCCCCTCAAGGATGAGGAGAACAAAACCAGAGGAGGGATTTGTTACCAGGTAGGTCCCAAGACCTGGCCTTGACTGCCCACCTGCTTCTACTGCTAACATTTGTCTTATGTTTTCCCCTAAGCTCTTCTTTCCCTGCTTTCTTTTTAATTCGGGCAAATGACACCTGAAACCACCCCCAGGTGATGGTGACAAAATCTCCTGCCCCCCAGGCCACCCAGACCTTTGAGCTAAACCTGACTTGCTTCTGCTCACATGGACATGGAGTGACCTTGGGAATGACCTACAATTCTCTTTACCTCATTAAAATACTAAAAGCTCCCCCCAAGGAGGAGCCTCAGCCTCACTTACATGACACACTATGTATAGGCATGTTTCCTTAAGGCGCATGCATCATGCCTGCTTTCGCACAGGATGACAAGGCTTCCCTATTTAAGCATTCATCCTAACCCTAAACAAAAGGAACCCATTCTCTCTCTCTCTCTCTCTCTCTCTCTCTCTCTCTCTCTCTCTCTCTCTCCCCCTTTCTCTCCCTCAGAGTCACGGTTTGGAAAGCCATTCCCCATGACCTCCTCATTTGCTGCAAATAAAAATTTTCTTTGAATGATAACTCAAAAAAATAGCATTTCACATAAAAATCAAGGAATTCAGAGAGGTTAAGTACTTGGTTCTAGGACACACAGCTTGTGAGCAAGAGAACAGGGGTTGAAACCCAGGACTTCTTTTGAAGGTGAATCCGAGATGAGGAACATGGTCCACAGGAGGACCAGACAGGAAGGAGCAGGATGGGGGGCCATTAATCAATGCAATAACCAAAAGCCCCAGGGCAGTGGGAGGGACAAGACTCTCACAGGTGTTCTGAAATCTGGAAGGGATTTTTGTCCCTTCCTTTCCCCATCTCTGTGAACACTTAGTGGTTTGTGTCTGCCCGACGTAGAATAAGATTCAGCATCATATGGAGCAATTTGTCACCTGACATCATGAATTTGCAGAGCCTGGTGAATAGCAGATGCTTAAATGTATTTGCAAAGGTTGCCCTGACTCTTTTTAAGCCTCTTTTCCATAGTGGGAAATTGGAGCAATGCTGTCCCAGTCCTAGAATTTCAGAATTTCAAAAGTGCCTCAGGATCTAAGAAGTTGCCCCCTGCTCTAGAATTCTCATCATCTCAGGAGCACCCCTCACTTAATTTGCTCTGGCTCTTGTGGGCCCATCAAGGACACCAGGCTGAGCCTCCCATGTTTCCACTGCCCTCGTAGGTAAGGTGACCACACCTGGGTCCTCCCCAGCTGGAGGTGACTCCCAACTCCAGCTGCCTTCACAGCCTACAGAGCCCTGTGCAAACAGATGGGAGTCTGCTGCCCCCGGTCTGATGCAGAGCTCAAGGTCTGTTCCAGTCCCACCAGGACTAGTGTGGAGTGTGGTCTGAGGACTGGTGCCCTGTCCATTCTCAGAACATCCCTGGTGAGCTGAGTGTGAATTTGCAAACCCTGGTTCGCTTGGAAGGACCCCTTAGAGCTGTAGGTGTGTATCCTCCTTCCAGCAGACATGGGCCTGCCACACTTCCCTAAGGTCCCGAAGGCTTTGGAGTGGGAATTTCCTCCAGTCAGAAAAATCGGAGCTGAGCAGGTTGGTTACACAGGTATTAATTAGCGTAACAAAACCCCAATGTTAAAAGATAACCTCACAAGGATCTCTCAGTCCACCCGCATCTACAGCAACTTCATGAGACTGATAATGACATTTAAATGGGAGATGAAGTTGGGGCGCCTGGGTGGCTCAGTCGTTAAGCGTCTGCCTTCAGCTCAAGGCGTGATCCCAGCATTCTGGGATCGAGCCCCACGTCAGGCTCCTCTGCTGGGAGCCTGCTTTTTCCTCTCCCACTCCCCCTGCTTGTGTTCCCTCTCTCGCTGGCTGTCTCTGTCAAATAAATAAATAAAATCTTTAAAAAAATAAAATAAAATAAAATAGAATAAAATAAAATAAAATAAAATAAAATAAAATAAAATAAAATAAAATAAAATAAAAATAAAATAGGAGATGAAGTTGAACTTTCCTTACTGCAAAGGAATAGGATTTGGAAGCCCAGTGATAGGATTTTTAGCCAAGTTCTGTATTTTGTAAAAGAGGAACTCATGATAGGAAGCTTGCAATTAGATCAAGGGTCCAACTCAGGCCATGACATCTCTGAAATATCACTATCTTGGGCACATCCCTCAGAATGTCCAACCTGCGTTCTTCATTAATAAAATGAGAACAGTAATCTTCCCCTCCTTCAAAGCAGTTAGAGGATAAAATACGGATATAAATTCCTGGGGCCTGGTTGGTCCTCCAAAGACACCTCCTTAGAAAAAGCGTGCTGCCTGGCAGGAGGGAAACCTCACACAGAGCACTCAGGGCCAAAGGGAGCGAACCACACGATGGGGGAGAAGGTCAGCAGAAGCAGGAGGGGAGGCTACAGGGAAAGCAAGTGTTTGATCTTCATCTGCGAGGGTGATATGGCACGGTCGCAGTGTTTAAGACAGGGGAGAGAAGGCAAGCCTGGTAGAGGGATGGTGGGCGGGGGGTGCAGGGGCAGCCATGGGCCTCAGCCTTCAGCGGTAAATGGGGAGACTGTGCTGATGGGGCAAGCAACTCAGGGTGCCTTTGTTTCTCTCCTCCCTCTTCCTGGGTGAGGGGAAGCTGAAGGATATTTTACCCCCCAGGTCAGCTTAGAATTGAAGAGCTCCAGCATTTGCACCCCCTCTGCGACCAGCCAGGGGGAGGGGAGCCCCAAAACCTAGACACAGAGAAGGCCAGGACAAGGAGGCTCAGAGAGCTGGGAGTTGCCTGAGACCATGGGTATGGCCCACACTCACAGTGGGAAAACCACAGTTAAGAGGGAGCCAGCCAATCAGCCTGACACATCAGACATTCTAGTTTTGGGAAACATGTGCTGTTTTGATCTGCTTATGGAAAGAGAAACTCCAGGGGCCTGGAGAATGGGTTTTTGTAGAGTTTGGCATTGTTCAACATGATCTAAGGTGCACTGCCTCAGCTTTTGCACGAAAAGGTACCTATGGCCCAGCGAGGATGCTGTGACAAGTGCCATGCCTGGCCCAGTGTCCTCAACCTGTGCCCAGAGAGCCTCCGAATACCAGCATGGTGTAGGAAAAAGTCTCTGAGGTGAGAAGTTTTTGAAAAGGGCTCAGCCACACTCTTTGCGGGTGTGGGGCTTCGGCGGGGGGTTGGGGGGGGCGTGGACAGACGCTGCTGCAGGTTAAAACTCTGCAGAGGAGAAGCAAGCATGCTATCAAGTTCACACCACCGTCCTGCCCCCGCCCTGCTGTTTTCTCTAAAAGGCCCCAGAACAGCTTTGCTGCTCTGGGGACCCACAGCGCATTGTAGAATGGACAGAGATTGCGATACAAAGCAATGCAGCGTCCTTGTGCACACGGGCCATCCTGGACAGGTGTGCACACCTGTGCTCAGGACGTGGCACAAGCCTCGGCTTCCTCCAGTCTGTCTCCTCGCCGGTCTATCCCTAGCTGCCTGACGCTCCCAGAGAACCAGCATTCATGGCAGCCTACCGTGTGCCTAGCCCCGTGCTTCCTTATCTAATTGAATTCTCCCGGTACTCATTTTCATGGGTACCGTATGAGGTAGTTACCATCACTGCCATTTTATAAAAGAGGGAAGAAACCAAGACACCTCAGGGAGAGTAGGAATCCTGCCAAGGTCCCACAGAAAGAGCTGGGGGTTGAATCACACCTGCCACATTTGGGTGGGCATCTCAGCCCGGTGACATGTAGAGAGTCCCAAGGATAAATGCTCATGGCTTCTCTGCGGTTGAGAAGAGAAAATGTGGGGTGTAGAAGGTGGGGCTCTGGAGCAGAAAGCCAGAACTCAAAACACAGCCACTGTCTGTCTGGCCACCAGCTGACTGAGTTTGAGTACGGCAGGTTGGCTTGGGGGTAGGTGGAGCCAGCAAAGCCAACCGGTTTGACATCCCATAGTTGTGTCACTAGGACGTCTCACGCCTGGACTCTGAGGCCTGCAGGTGAGTCCCACTTGGATCCTGGGACCCAATCTGACTTATCAGATAAGTGACTATGTCCACAGATGTAAAACCAAGGAAACTGAGCGTCTACTTATCAACAGAACAGCTGAAAGTACTGTGGGTTTATTTTCCTTTGAGTTTATCATTTCACCTTCTTCCCTTACTCCCTCCTTTATCGCTATGTATGAAGCGAACTCTGGAACCTTCTATTCTGGAAATGAGCGTGCGGGACTGTTTGGCATTATCTTCATCTCTGATTCCTTCCTCCCTGCCTCCACCACCTCACACCCCAGATCAGAGTCAAGCATCGAGTTCTAACTCTTCTACCAGCTGCTGTGTGGTCTGGGTCAAATCTTTGCCCTCTCTGAGCCTGTCTCCTCACTTGTTGTCATAAGCAGAATTATGGTCTCCCAAAGAAGTCCACATCCTAATCCTCGAAACCTGTGAGCTTAAACATCAAAAGAGACTTCACAGATGTGATTAAATTGGTATCTTTGAGGTCGGGAGATTATGCTGGGTGACCTGGGTGGGTTCAATGTAATCACACAAGGGAGCCGAAAACAGACCCTTATAGATGGCAGCAGCATGAGGACTCAGCCCGGAGTTGCTGGCTTGGAATGGAGGAAGGAGCCATGAGTGCAAGACTATGGGCTGTCTCTAGAAGCGGGAAAAGGCAAGGAAACAGACTCTCCCCTGGAGCCTCCAGAAGGAACACAGCTTTGCCAACACCACTACGTTAGCCCCATGAGAGCCACGTCAGACTTCTAACCTATGGAACTGTCAGATAACAAACTTGCATTGTTTAAGCCACTAAGTTTGTGATAAGCTGTTACAGCAGCAAGTGGAAGGTAATATGCATGGATAAGGAGGAAATGATGTTCATCGCCTCCAGTTCAGGTGAAAAAGTCAGGTGATTTTTGTCTCGGTTGGTGGGATCATCTCTGCAGCCAGAGCTTTCACCAACAGCTGTGCTTCCCAGACTCTCTGCCAGTGGTGACACCTTCCATTTAGCTCTGTGACCTCAAGGATCTAAACAGTATCTCAGGAGCCACAGCCCCTGGAAGCTGGCTCATTGGTTCCCCTGGGTCTGGGGTCACAGAAACTGGATAACATTGACTAAAAACAGTGTTTCTTAACATTTATTGAGTATCTACCTTGTGTCTAGCATTTTGTTAGGCAATTTTACAAGACTTATTTCATTATTTTACTCATTTCCTAGGGGATACTTAATTATTATTATTCTCTTGTGGCATCTGAAGAATATAAGAAAGACAGTTGAAGCATCTTTCCCAAAGTTACCCAGGTAGCAAATGGCACAAATGGAACTCGAGCCAAGGTTTTCCAGCTGCAAATCCCATGGTCTAACCCAGCGAATGGGGTGGGAAGGCATCCGAGTACATTTGGGGTTGACATCAACAAATAAAACAGTCTCATAAATAGACGGTGTAAACCACTTCCAATTCCTTTAAAAGCCACAAGTGAAATGGCAAAGTGCCTGGCATACAGTAGGTGATCAATAAAAATGAGTTGACTTTTTAATAAAAGAGCAAATGTGTCTGGATCAAATGGAACATTCACTTTTTCCTGTTACACATTTCAAAGATGAGGAAACTTGCAGGAAAGAGGTCAAGGAGTTCAAAAACTGCACAACAGGAACCCGGGATCCGAAAGCATCAATGATTAGCCTGGGGTAGGGGTGGGGTGGACTCACGCGTCATCTTAAGTTAGAGGTGGTGAGAAAGGAGGTTTCCAAAAAGGGAATTACAAAGAGATTGGCAAGCCCATCATAAAGGTCACCCAAAGAGGAAAGTGTCATGGCAATTTGCTTTAGATGTCAGTGACCAGACCTCCTGCTGCTTCCAGGAAGCCAGCAATCGGGGAGTGAGGGGAAGCATGTTGTCCCCATGCCCTCCTTCCAGAGGTCTCCTTGGGAGACTCAACCAACTCCACAAAGAATTCCAAAAACAGGAGGATCCTTTAGAGCTGCCCTGAGTTGGGTAACAGGGCCAGGCACTTAGACCCGGTGGAGGGGGGGACACACCACAGAGGCTCCCGTGGATATACAAAGTCTAGTTGTACCAGGTTTTTCAAGAACCCATCCCTGGATTATGTCAAGGCAGCCCGGGCTCATCAGGAGGCTGCAAAGCCCAATCTGCTGGAGCCGTACCAAGTGCCCTCGGGTGGACGGCATCCTCAGCCATCTGTTTCCTCTTGACCCTGTGCCCAGAGCAGTGCCCGATAAGGCATGAAATTTCAGGTCCACCATCGGATGTGTGCCTGGTCTCAGAAGCTCTACTCTGTTGTGTAATTGCCCAGAGTATTAGGACCCCAGGAGTTGGAGGTGGACAGATAGACAGAAGCACTACTCTGGATCCGGTCTGGGCTTTCTCTCTCCGGAGTCAGGTTTCTAAGACAAGCACATCTTTAACCACACCCTGGTGATGAATCCATTTCACAGTTTGATGTCACTGTGCAGAGCAAGGTTGTGTGCGAAGGAGGCAGCCACACGTACCCTGTGGCCCCATCACATGGTTTTCAGTACCAGGCCACAGCCAAGCACACAGAGCCTCACCTTGGCATCTCTGGGATGGGTTGGGAGCCTGTACTTGGGGGCCTCTCAACAACAGCAGGAAACCTCAGCCTGTCCCACCAGAGGAGGCACAACTGGGCAGGGAACATGACTCTCTATGTGAGTATTCACTGGCATACACATCCATCCTGTGTTCAGTGCAGCTCGGAGCCAAGGCTCAGGAGCCCTGCCTTCAGGCCAAACAATGACATTCACTCATGTGGGAAAGTTGCTGTACATCGCTGGACATGGGTTCTCATGGTAAAATGTGTTTACCTTGCTTCTAATCTTTTACAAATGCTGTTCCTCTGCCTGGAGTTCCTGCTCCCCCTTCTTCTCCTTTACTGTCCTCACCCTTTAAGGTCCGGCCTCAGCATCTCCCTGCTGGGTGATTTCCCTAAACACGCCAGGCAATCAGATGGCTCCTCTTCTGTGCCCACTGGAACCATGTACACCTTTCTCATAGAACTTACTCTCCCTGCCTGCTTTCCCCACCATCCTGTGGGTTCCCTGAGGACAGGCACCATATTGTCCCCCAATCAGTATTCCTAACACTCCACTCAGGGTCTGCAGCAGAGCAAACGCTCAAGAAGAATTTGCTTAATAAATCAATGGGCCAATGTCATGTTGAGACCAGAGAAACACTAATGTCTAGAAATCTGTGGCTGCTATGTGGAGAGAACATATTCTTCCTTGTGAGACTGAGTGTGGCATTTTGAATAGACACTTCTCCAAAGAAAATATACAAATGGTCAATCAGCACTTGAGTAGACGCTCGCCGACGCTAATCATTAGGGAAAAGCAAACCAAAACCACAATGAGATACCACTTCACATCCATTAGGAGGGCTACTATTAAAAAAAGAAAAAATAATAATAAATGCTGGCAAGGCTGTGGAGAAATTGGTACGACCCTCGTGCACTGTTGGTGGGAATGCAAACTGGTACAGCCACTTGCGGAAAACAGTATGGCAGCTCCTCAAAAAATTAAACACGGAATTATCCTGTGATCCAGCAGTTCCACTTCTGGATATATACCCAAAATAATTGAAAGCAGGGACTCAAACAGATATCCGTACACCATGTTATAGCAGCATTATTCACAATAGCCAAAAGGTAGAAACAACCCAAATGCCTGTTGATGGACGAACAGATAAACAAAAATATGGCATACTATACAACGGAGTGGTATTTCACCGTAAGAAGGAAGGACATTCTGACCCACGCTACAACATGGAAGAACCTTGAAGATACTAACCTAAGTGAAATAACCCAGACACAAAAGGACAAAGACTGTATGATTCCACTTACAAAAGGTACCTAGAAGAGTCCAATTTCTAGGACAGAAAGTAGAGCTGTGGTTACCAGGGCTGGGAAGGGAGTTCATGTTTCATGGGTTCAGAGTTATAGGCCTGGGAAGATGGAAAATTTCTGGTAGTCACGGTTGCAAAACAAGGTGGGTGTACTTAATGCCTCCAAACTTTAAGAATGCCACTTAAAAATGGCAAGTTCTATGGTATGTATATCTTATTACCATAAAAAAAAAACTAAGAAAAGCATTTTTCTGGGGTAACAATTGCAGTTCAACCACCATCTAGCTAGTGCTTATGCATGTGTGAATGCCCTGTGATGGGGGCATCATCCTCCCTACTTACAGTCGAGGAAACCGACACATGTAAGAATATAGTGATTTGCCAAAGCCACACATCAATGAAGACAATTAAGTCCAAATGAATCCTGCTCTTTCTGATTCCAAACCTACAAGGCCCCATGTTGTTGACATCTCCATGGATTAGGTCACCCCATCTGGGGTAGTGTCAAGTGACCTGCCTCGAATGAAAGGAGTCTGATGAGAAAACTTGTCCATCCGCATGGTTACAGATCCCCTGGTGGGATCCTGTCTTTTTGATCAAATCTAGGATGAGTTTTCCCAGTTCACATTTAGCAAGAGAAAAAACAATTCCTTTTCCCAAGTGTTAAATGTTGATGAAGCAGGATGATTTGTATACACAGAGTGGCATTCATTAGCCACTGAAGACAAAGAAAGTCCAGAGATGTACATTAGAGGCTGTGTCCCAACATTTGGTGGAAACTTGCCCCCAACTCAACGCACAGTGGAAGTTAGGCAGAGGTCCCTGTGAACCCTTCCATGCTAGGGAGCTTTTGGGAAGCACAGCCTACAAGACTCCACAGATGATGCCTCCATGGTTGCCTACCTGCCCTGAGCCAGCTGGGAGGCTTGGAAGTCACCAGCAGTTGACTGGGCAGCAGTGCATGGTGGGTAATGAGTTGCCAGTCTTGCTGGCATCACTGCTCACAAGGGATCAAGAAAAATCACTATGACAGGTATCTTCTTATGACAAGAGGAAATGTTCCTACTCCTCTTATATCCCAGAAGGGGTGAGGTTTGAACAGTCTTGTTAAAATGAAAACAGTAATAACAGTGGGTCAGCTTCCTTGAGGTCCTACTGTGTGCTGTGCATGGGTGATGCCTTAGTCCCTGCCAAACTGCCCACAATGCTGTGAGCAGGGCTCTGGGATCCATCTGCCTTTGGAGTTTGAGGACTGAGGCTCACAGGGGTTAAGGAGCTCTTCCAAGGTCATATAATTCATGAGGACAGGATGAGGAAGGAAACCCAGGTCCCCTGGCCTCTAAAGGCAAATCTCTTATCATGATGGCTGGACTTGAACTCTGACCAGACAGATTCAGGGTTAAAGGTCAGCTCTGGCATTTAATAACCATGGAATCTGGGGCAAGTTACTTGCTCTCTAAATGGGCATAAAGACATCACCCTTTCAAAATGGCTGCAAGGCGGTAGTGGGGATTGGGGCAGAAGAATGAGGCATATTTATATGGACAGCATCCAGACCAAGGTCTGATCTGGCCATAGAAGGATCTTGTAGGAAGGCTCAATCTTTGTGGGCATAGTGGACATTTGACTCTTAATATTTGCCTGTCTTCTCTCTGAACCTCCACTCCCTTCCTGGGCCTCATAAGCACTCAATGGACACCATCCCTCTGCTCTATGGGATGGCGATGGAATCAGATTTCAAGTCTTCAGGAGGGACCTTGTGTCCAGGGTAGATTCAGGACTCACTGGTGCATTGCATGGCTGCAAGGAGGTGATGAAGGTACAGCACCTAGAAGTGGCTGGCACACGGCAGGTGTATGCTACAAATGGTACGAAAATGCAAATAAACAAAGAACGGGTGTGATGCTGTGTTTCTAAGAAGACAGCTGGCTGGGCTGTTCCATCTATGTTTACCAAGACTTTTTAGTGAAGGATATGGAACTGAGGTTGGAGCCTGATGAGTATTTCATTGGATGCACTCACCTCTCTTGGCTGGCTTCCTCCACCTGCATAGTCATGTCAGCCAAGTACCCAGATCCTTTCTGTTTATGAAACCCTTCCCCTGGAAGATCTTACCAGCGGTCATCTTCTCAACTAGAACTGGCCAAGAATTGTCTATTGTCTCAATCCTTCAAAGGAAGTTTCTTTTAGACCCTTTGCTCCTAGGGACTCAACTGAAAAGCCCCAGAGCCCAGCCCAGCCCAGCCTGCACAGTGGTCCCGAGAAAAGCGAGAGGTCTGGGATACTCTTTTGATGGCCTGGGAGAAGGCGTGATTTCTCTTGGAGCCGCCACCATTTCTGGGGCTAGAGGTAAGGCTGTCCTCTGCTCACATGGTCATTGTGCTGATCTCAGGCAGTTCATGATGAGAGATCAGCAACCTAACTGAAGAGCTTTGGGGCTGCTGAGCAAATGCAATGTGGGACCAGTTGCAGAGAATGAGGGAGCTCTGAGTTGAGATGCAGAGAACTGAGAACATAAAGCCCTTGACAGAGTAAGTAGAGATGGGGGCTGGGGGACATCAGCTGCTGTGGAACAGCCATCATGGTTTGGAGGGAGCCCCGAGCTGGGGGAGGCAAGGCTAAGTTGGTAGGGACCCCACCCCCACACTAAAACTTGGCTTTTGTTCTAAAGGCAATAGCCGCTGAAGGATACCAGACTGGACTCTTTTGACAATCTGACAAGTTATTTGGTTTGGAGACAGGGAAAGAATTCCAGAGAAGGTGTTGGAAGGACCAGTATTTTTACTACTAAGTGTAAATCCCTGAGTTAATTTTTTGTTTTTTTTACATGTTTATATCCATCCAAGTGCTTATGATTCACTGTTACCTTTATGTAGACAAATTTTCCCCGGGCTGGATGGTGGCCTAGAATGCCCCAGCCCCCTGTCCTTTCCACACACAGTGCTCAGACCGAGCTCCCTGGAGTGCTCTGACCACATAATTTCTCTCCCTGCTCAAGGAGCATCTGCTGTTTTCCATCATCTAAAGAATAAATTCCAGCCTCCATCTCTGCCAAACTCCCACAAGTTCCCTTGACTTGGTTCCATACTTCCTTTCCAGTGTTGGTGATCATGAACCTCCGTCCCATGTGGTCAGAGCGTATTCCTCACTCTTCCCATGACCAGGCCCTGGGCTCCCAACTGCAAGCCTTTTTACTGCCATTCCCTCTGCCTGTGAGCCTTTCCTTCCATACCTACCTTCTGCTCACATCTAAATTCTGGCACCCTAGGCCCAGCTCAAATGACACCCCTCCCAGGAAGACTGCCCAATCCTCCCAATCGCTCCAGCCCCCATGCCACCCTGCCCCTAAAATTACTGCACTCTGTTAAAATTGCTGATGAACTGGTTAGCAGTCCACTCTTCGCCTGTGAATGGCTAGTCGACAGTAAGTCAACCTTATTCCTGAACAGAGGAACCTTCCTGAACAGAGCCTTTTGCATTAAGGATTTTTAATAAATGGGTCTTTTTTGAGTGCTATACACTCAGGCTTTAGCTTCATTTCACTCCTAATTCCATTCACCTACAGTGTCTCACAGTGGGACGCCTTGCCTGTCCCCTAAGTCCCATGACCGCTCATGGGCCACAACATAAACCGAGGGTAACCAGAAACCACAGATAGGACCAAAATCCACATTTATGGCCAGGCTCACAATATAGTTGATTTCCTTAAAGGTAGTTTCTTTAACATCTAGCTGCAAGTGATTTAATGTAACCCTCTTTGGCTTATCATATAATTAAAATCACACCCCAAAATTAGGTTCTTGGGCAGATCATATGTCTTGATCTTGGTTTTAGGAAATAAAGCATACACTCCCATTTCTCTCTACCAGGCTGGACACATGTACATTTTTATAAATGTTTTCCAAATTGAGCTGGTCTGGGCATAATTCAAAAGAGAGGAAATTAAACAGCATTCTGGGCACCAAATTTCCAAGTCCTGTTCTACAGGCACCAGAGTGGGAAGGTTTGTGGGAACCCTGAGAAGAATCAGAGAGTTCGGGGGGGCGCCGTGCAACGTGATGGTGATTCTTATGATAGTTCTGATTCTGATTTAAGGCAAGGAACAGAGACCTGCTCTCAAGGGGGAGTTCCCACTCCAAATCCTCTACTGCCTTTAGCTGGAGACAAAATGAGGCAGAGAAGTGTGTATGTTGCTTTGATGAATTTAGCCTTTATAAATTATAAATGAATTTATAATTCAGTTATAAAACCCATAGTTATTCTCCAGCCTAAAGGCATCAGCATGGGTGACTGGATCTGAATGTCATCCTGGCCCTGGGCTCAGCAGTGGAGGATAAGGCATAGAGCAGAGCTGAGGGGTGATAATCTGGGCTCAGCTTCTTGCCAGCTAGCTGCCAACTAGTGAATTACTGAAGGACCCTGATTCCAAGGCTAGCCCAAATGTTCATCACTCTCTTTCTATGAACTGTTCCACCCTTAAATTCACCAACTCTGTAAGTGACATTTCCACTTGACCTTCAAAAAGTTCTCTCCAATTAAACAATTCTTAAACCAACCCCTTGATCTTGACCATACAGCAAACCCCTCTGACCACACACTAAAGAGCACCACCACATACCTTGTGCTCAAGCCCAATTCCAGGGTTAATATTTCTCTTTCTCTTGCCCTCACCCTTCCAACGAATCCATCATCCTCTTTAAGGTGTTGTTTCATAACCAGTTAAAGGGGAATAATCTCTCCCTTCCTCCAATGATGCAAGGATTAGATATAATGTACATAAAGCTCCAGGCCCACAGAAAGTACTCAAATGATATCTACTTTCATTACTATGCCCTCATTCGCTGAACAAAAGCCCCTGTGCCCCTAAATATTCACATAGCCTCTGAATATGTGCATTACAAAATGAATTGGAAGGAGATACGTCCTGGAGTCCAGGCATGGAGGGGTGAATGTTCACGGCTCTGGGAGGGTGTGCAGGAGCTGAGGGTGAGAGCCGCGTGCCATTAAACGAGACCCCTCTCCCATTAAAGCTCCAAAGCAACCCTCTAATAAACTATGATCATAACAGGCAAATGGAGATTTAACAAAAAGAAGAAGGAAAAAAGAAAAGGAAAACAAATGTGCTATTCAATCGAAAGCCATTTTGCTGCAGTTATGCAATTTCAAGTTCAGAATCAGGCATTATGCTTATTTTCGTCTCTGATAACTAATACATTAGTTTGCGGCTAGATGCGACTATTAACGGGAAAAACAAAATTCGATTCACCTGCATTTGTCACCAGAGTATTGTGTTTGCTACACAAAGGCAGGAGATTGAAATGAAAGATGCCTCTTATTGAATTTTAATTTCGAGAAAATGTGACCAATTTCTGGGTTTTGCACACACGGTCAGCCAGATGGTTTGAGGAAGGCTCAGTGCTCGGCATACAGTCCACATCTAAGGCACCAAAAACACATTCTGCGTAGGCACATCTGCGCCCTGGCCCCGCCCTGTTTCATATTTACACTCAAGATTTTTAGTCTTTCTTATTTGGAGATTGTTGAAGCAGATGTTTGCCCATAATGAATCTGAAGAGCCCCCAAAGTCTCAAATAAGACATTTCCCCTTACTGTCATGGCTCCTGAGAAGCCCCCATCACAGCAGGCTCCCGGAAAGATAGGTCTCTATCCAACGCAATATCTGGGGTTGTCTGTTTCCGCGTTATCAACACCCAATTCTCTATCAAATTATTTTGCTGTAGATCACCTTTTCTTTGACCTTCCCCTCGCGGCAAGGATAAAGCAGCCACTAGAAGGAGCCCCATCTGTTGACAGTGATAAAACAACAGGGAGGAGGAAGAAGCTTATAAGGAAAGGGTCTCTCTTAATTTTGCCTGAAAAATGTCAGAAACAAGAACTTGGAGCCAAGGAGACCAAAACTGTGATCTTTGCTTTGCCTCTGGCTTGTGACATGAAGCGAGTCCAATTCTTCGTTGTTCATAAAGACTGGGGTAAGGA
>NC_048229.1:62153392-62154541 GCF_002007445.2 Ailuropoda melanoleuca
CACTCCTAATTCCATTCACCTACAGTGTCTCACAGTGGGACGCCTTGCCTGTCCCCTAAGTCCCATGACCGCTCATGGGCCACAACATAAACCGAGGGTAACCAGAAACCACAGATAGGACCAAAATCCACATTTATGGCCAGGCTCACAATATAGTTGATTTCCTTAAAGGTAGTTTCTTTAACATCTAGCTGCAAGTGATTTAATGTAACCCTCTTTGGCTTATCATATAATTAAAATCACACCCCAAAATTAGGTTCTTGGGCAGATCATATGTCTTGATCTTGGTTTTAGGAAATAAAGCATACACTCCCATTTCTCTCTACCAGGCTGGACACATGTACATTTTTATAAATGTTTTCCAAATTGAGCTGGTCTGGGCATAATTCAAAAGAGAGGAAATTAAACAGCATTCCGGGCACCAAATTTCCAAGTCCTGTTCTACAGGCACCAGAGTGCGAAGGTTTGTGGGAACCCTGAGAAGAATCAGAGAGTTCGGGGGGGCGCTGTGCAACGTGATGGTGATTCTTATGATAGTTCTGATTCTGATTTAAGGCAAGGAACAGAGACCTGCTCTCAAGGGGGAGTTCCCACTCCAAATCCTCTACTGCCTTTAGCTGGAGACAAAATGAGGCAGAGAAGTGTGTATGTTGCTTTGATGAATTTAGCCTTTATAAATTATAAATGAATTTATAATTCAGTTATAAAACCCATAGTTATTCTCCAGCCTAAAGGCATCAGCATGGGTGACTGGATCTGAATGTCATCCTGGCCCTGGGCTCAGCAGTGGAGGATAAGGCATAGAGCAGAGCTGAGGGGTGATAATCTGGGCTCAGCTTCTTGCCAGCTAGCTGCCAACTAGTGAATTACTGAAGGACCCTGATTCCAAGGCTAGCCCAAATGTTCATCACTCTCTTTCCATGAACTGTTCCACCCTTAAATTCACCAACTCTGTAAGTGACATTTCCACTTGACCTTCAAAAAGTTCTCTCCAATTAAACAATTCTTAAACCAACCCCTTGATCTTGACCATACAGCAAACCCCTCTGACCACACACTAAAGAGCACCACCACATACCTTGTGCTCAAGCCCAATTCCAGGGTTAATATTTCTCTTTCTCTTGCCCTCACCCTTCCAACGAATCCATC
>NC_048229.1:62154641-62178541 GCF_002007445.2 Ailuropoda melanoleuca
ATAATCTCTCCCTTCCTCCAATGATGCAAGGATTAGATATAATGTACATAAAGCTCCAGGCCCACAGAAAGTAGTCAAATGATATCTACTTTCATTACTATGCCCTCATTCGCTGAACAAAAGCCCCTGTGCCCCTAAATATTCACATAGCCTCTGAATATGTGCATTACAAAATGAATTGGAAGGAGATACGTCCTGGAGTCCAGGCATGGAGGGGTGAATGTTCACGGCTCTGGGAGGGTGTGCAGGAGCTGAGGGTGAGAGCCGCGTGCCATTAAACGAGACCCCTCTCCCATTAAAGCTCCAAAGCAACCCTCTAATAAACTATGATCATAACAGGCAAATGGAGATTTAACAAAAAGAAGAAGGAAAAAAGAAAAGGAAAACAAATGTGCTATTCAATCGAAAGCCATTTTGCTGCAGTTATGCAATTTCAAGTTCAGAATCAGGCATTATGCTTATTTTCGTCTCTGATAACTAATACATTAGTTTGCGGCTAGATGCGACTATTACGGGAAAAACAAAATTCGATTCACCTGCATTTGTCACCAGAGTATTGTGTTTGCTACACAAAGGCAGGAGATTGAAATGAAAGATGCCTCTTATTGAATTTTAATTTCGAGAAAATGTGACCAATTTCTGGGTTTTGCACACACGGTCAGCCAGATGGTTTGAGGAAGGCTCAGTGCTCGGCATACAGTCCACATCTAAGGCACCAAAAACACATTCTGCGTAGGCACATCTGCGCCCTGGCCCCGCCCTGTTTCATATTTACACTCAAGATTTTTAGTCTTTCTTATTTGGAGATTGTTGAAGCAGATGTTTGCCCATAATGAATCTGAAGAGCCCCCATAGTCTCAAATAAGACATTTCCCCTTACTGTCATGGCTCCTGAGAAGCCCCCATCACAGCAGGCTCCCGGAAAGATAGGTCTCTATCCAACGCAATATCTGGGGTTGTCTGTTTCCGCGTTATCAACACCAAATTCTCTATCAAATTATTTTGCTGTAGATCACCTTTTCTTCGACCTTCCCCTCGCGGCAAGGATAAAGCAGCCACTAGAAGGAGCCCCATCTGTTGACAGTGATAAACAACAGGGAGGAGGAAGAAGCTTATAAGGAAAGCGTCTCTCTTAATTTTGCCTGAAAAATGTCAGAAACAAGAACTTGGAGCCAAGGAGACCAAAACTGTGATCTTTGCTGTGCCTCTGGCTTGTGACATGAAGCGAGTCCAATTCTTCGTTGTTCATAAAGACTGGGGTAAGGACATTCACCTGACTGGGAGCAAGGGGTGGGAGTGGGGGTGGGGCCAGGATGGAGGTAAGGATCCTAAGTACAGGACCCAGCCCAGGGTCTAGCCCAGGATCTTGCAGGGAAAGCTCAATCTTCCTAGGCATGGTTGGCATTGGATTCTCAATTAGTGTCTGTTATTTGAACCTCCACCCCCTTTCTGTGCTTGAGAAACTCTCCACTTTGTGAGTCAGGGACAGTCTCTCAATATAGAAGGCAAAAATGCAAGATACTTCTTTTTTCACCCCCACCATCCCCTTGCAGCTAGAGGGAGGTATGTAACCTAGGATGTGCTTGGAAGAAATTGGGCAGTAGTGACTCAAAGATTCAGAACTACAGAGACTCTGTTCTGGCAGTGGGTGGCCACAGTATAGGAGCCAATGTTGAACCTCCAGGGACAGTGGTGGCGGACGGGGAACCTAGGCTTCAGTGACCCAGTGGCAGGGGAACCTCACAACTGGCTCTGTGGCCTTGATTTTGGCCATCACTCTAGGAGTTTCCTGGCACCCTCTGTTCTTATCCCTTTCTTCGTTCGTTCGTTCGTTCCTTCCTTCCTTTTTCTACTTGCAAAACAGTTTCCACATACCATAAAATATTGAGATAATATGATAGATACCTGTTTACAACCACCAGCTTGATAAAATCTTAGCATTTTTCTACGGAATAAAAAATTTTAGATAAACTAGAAGCCTCTCTAATCCCATTTCATTTTCTGTCTTGCTGAGATAAACTCTACCCTGAATATGATAATTATCATGCAAAGACATATTTTTAGCATATAAAATTTACTTATTTAATTAAATTTATAAATTTCATATATGAATGTGTACAGCCCCCCCCCCGACACACATACATACACTAGTAATACATGGGTGACTTCTGCTCCAGACAATTTGGCAAATAGCTATCCTGAGAAAGCCTCTCATTATCAAATATGTAGAACAAAGATTCTTTTCAATGAATAGATAATTTCAGTAAAAAGTGAGGGAAATCAGTAGACTGAGTAAAGCAGATTGAGGTCTCTAATGTGGTGGGTCTCATCCAATCATTGAGGACCTGGATAGAACAATGCAGCTGAGTAAAAGAAACTTTGCCTTTGTGAAACTTGTACTGGGACAACAGTCTTCCCCTGCTCTTGGCCTGGGACTTAACACCATCAGCTCACCTGATTGTCAGGCCTTTGGACTTGGACTGGAACTAACCACCAGCCTTCCGGGTCTCCAGCTTGCCAACTGAGATCTTGGGACTCCATAATCACATGAGCCAATTCCTCACAATAAACTCTTGATAGATAGATAGATAGATAGATAGATAGATAGATAGATAGATAGATAGACGGATGATAGATGATAGGTAGATCCTATTGGCTTTCTTTTGGTTCTCTGGAGAACAATAACAATAACAGATTTTGGTACTAAGAGTGGTTCTAGAAGAAGAGAATTTTAAGGATGAGTTTTCTGAGTTTTTTTCTGGGGTTTCTGGAATTGACTCTCAATATGATTAGATTTAAGGACAAGAATGACTATTTCTAGTAGTAAAGAGAACACTGGTAGACCACGGCATGATCTGGCAGCAGAGAAATGCAACATATCAGCATTGCACATTCCTAATGAACCACTTACAAGAAGCAGAGGGCTAGATGACTGTGTATATGATACTTTTGAAAGTTTTTGGCAAACTAATGAATGTAATGAGATTGGCTAGTTGCTCCTAATGTCACTAGACAAAGTGGACAAAGAAAAAAGATGGGTTCAGGGATTCAAATTCCCAGCTCAAGTGCCATATAAATGACAATTCTAATACAAGCGGTAAGATGGGAGGACAGATGACAGCCACAGGAATGTCCAGTGGAGGCTCTGGGGTTACGGTGGAGCGGAGGAACGGCAGTGACAGTTCTTGGTGGGGGATGAAAACAATATGGCGGTGGAACAGACACTGGGCAAGGATTTCTGAATTGCTGTTAGGGGCCAGGCACCCAGGATCAAAGAGTTCTCCTCTTCTGTTTTATTGCCCTCTTATTTCTTGCTTTGTTTTTGATTATTAAATGAAACAAAGTATGTAAAGCCCCAAGTTTCAAGAGAATAGCATTTCTCTCCACCGAGGAAGAAGAAACAGAGATAGAGCAAAAAGCAGAACGAAGCATTTAGGAATGTGGGTCTGTGGCAGCTTCAGAAATGGTCATCTTTGCTCAAGGAGACAATCTGCTCCATGGAAGTCATATCTTGCCTTCTGGGCAGAAGAAAAAAAAAAAAAACTTTGTTCAAATATTATTGTTATAAAGTTATACAGGCTCAGTGGAGAAAATGTTCAGAGTAAAGAAAAGAAAATTAGAGATAGAAAAATCATCCACAGACTCAGCACCCAAAGACATTTACTGTTGGGAACATTTCAGGGTGTTTCTTTTCAGATAAAAAATGTAATTTTTAGGGATGTGAAATGCTGTCAATCACACAGAGCTGTGGCCACAGGGGACGCTGGGGAGAGTAGGAGCTGCCCATCCTGCTCCCTAATGCATTCCCACTGAAGTCCTTCTCATCCCCCGGGTGGGGGTGAGCAGAGCTGGGCAGCCTAGCCCCCGGCTCAAGCCCCTGGGGTACAGCCTCTAATAAGCCTCCCAGGATTCGTGTCCAAGACATCTGTGGGCTTGAAGGAGATCGGGCATGTTCCTTGCTGGGGCTTTCTCAGTTCCCAGATCCTGCATCAGGACTGAGCCTTTCCTCCATCTCACGTTTCTGCCTAAACGCTTGGGCCTGGAATGCATCAAAGTGAAGTGTGTGACATAGCTTGGCTTCCCATGCTGGAGGCCAGGCATGGGGACAGGGCCCAGACAGCAGGGAGATGTGCATACAAACAGCATGCGGGAGGTCCTGTCACCAGGGCAAGCCTTATCTCTTCCTGCCCGGCTCCCAGCCCTGAGTCCTGAGCCAGATCGCCAGTGGCCTATGCCTCTGTGTGTCCCCCAGAGCCAGTGCTGTCCGCACTCAGCCTGCACTCATCCAAGCAGCTGAAAAGCCAGCTAGGCAGCCCCAGCCTCCAGGAAGTTGCTACTGAGTGGGAGGGACAGAGGTGGGGCTAGGATGTATTTGGGAATGAGATGCTCACTCGTAACCAGGCCACCATCACCTTGTTAGCACTTGTCCCATTCAGGTCACTGCTCAGTAAATCTTGGTTTTATTGTTCCACACTAACCGGCCAGGAGAGGAGTGGCCCACTTTCCGCTGGCCCCCTGAGGATGTAGACTATCTTTCTTTCCATAGAGTTCCATTTACAAGGGAGCTGCCGAGGATAAAGACAGTGGACAGCAGGACCCTGGACTAGTCTCTGTCTCTCTCTGGGTCTCAGTTTCCCATCTGGGAAATAGGAGGTGCTGCCACACTAATGAGCGAGATTCCTTTATTATTATCAAGGGTTCAATGACTGCCAAAGGGATGAGGACTCACTCATGATAGAGGTTTGAATCCTGGGACCCCATGTAACTAGAGACCAAGATCTCACTTCTCTTACATGTGATTTACAAAATCAAGACAAGAGTTTCTACTTCGGGGTAACATGATACTGAAGGAAGGCTCTCCGTGGAGAGAAATACGGACACATCTGACCAAGGAACCACTTTCTCACTTCCAAGGAGAGGGTTTGAGCTGCTCCCATCACAGTGAGGCTGTGACTCCAACATCTTATGTCTACTGGTAACAAGCCACAGGGGTTTCTGGAAGCCGTGACCTTTGGGCATACCAGAAGACCCCTCACCAAGAGGAACCGTGAACTGGGCCATGAGCCGTGCTCTCCCATAGAAACAGAACACAAGCCATGTTTGCAATTCAAAGTTTTCTAGCAGTTATAGTTTTTTTTTAAGTAAAAAGAAACCAGTGAAATTAATGTTAATATAACCATTTAACCCAACATACCCAAAATATTATTTCAACATTCAATGACTATAAAAAATACTAATTCGAGTTTTTTTCTTCCTTTCCTCATCCCCAATTTTCAAACTCTGGAATGCTTGTATAATTACAGAATATCTCAATTCAGAGGGTAAATTTTTATTTTATATACCCAATCTGTATTTAACTCTCATTTCTCTCTGAGCCTGGTCATTTAGTGACTTCTTGGAAGTCAGAAGACCAGACCCACTGTTCGGGTTCAGAGGACGGAGTGCAACAGCAATGGTTTCCCCTCCTTCCGTGAGCACACTGAGTCTCAGCCACCAGGCCCCACCTCCGAACTTTTGCTTGACCCTTGTCTCCTGCCTGGAGCACCTTCCCTGCTCCTCTCCAGCTATTTCAAGCTCAAACCCGCTTCAGACCCAAGTCCTACATCATCCCCAGTCCCTTGTCTTCTCAGGTCCAGGATGCCAAGCACGCCCCCACATATGTCCTTGACTCAGCCCTGAAAACACCCTGTCTTGGATTTGCACCATTGCATTTTTCCCTTTCCAGCAAAACTGGATGAAAACTAGAACCTGTTTTGTATTTCCCTTCATCTCCCAAGATGCCCTATAATGTCTCCCATCCTCGTCAACAGCTCTCTCGTGCCCAACGGGTCAGACACCCCACGTGAAATGTTGACTGAGACTCAGTCACTGTTCTCAGGGGGATCATATTCCAGCAATATGGCTTGCCCCCGAGAATACAGATATTGACAGTAACTCACTTTGCGAACACCTGAAGGTTTAAAAGGCACTTTGGCAGGACAGTTTGATAATAACCCTCAAGCACTTGTAACTCCTCACCTCAGAGACCCACCTAGCATCCGTTTCCCGATACACTCTTTCCTAGACCCTACTTCTTTCTTCCGTAGCATATACCACAATTTTGCATTGCCTTTTTTTTTCTTTTGTCTGTCTCCTCCACTAAAAGTCCCATGAGGGCAGGGAGCACTTGTATCTCCCTTTCACCCGATACATCTATGATGAATAAATGAATGAATGAATGAATGAATGAATGAATTCATTAATAAATATGTGCCAAGCTTGGTACAAGGCTTTTTCTACATCAGCAGCTCTCCAACAGAAAGAGAACGTGAGCCATGTTTGTCATTTTAAATTTTCCAGTAGTTATGTCTCAAAAATGTAAAAAGAAGTAGGTGAAATTAATGATACTATATTTTATTTAGCCCAATAGATTCCAAATATTATTTTAATATAACGTGAATATAAATAATATGATTGATTTTAACCTTAATTTTTTCATCCTTTGCTTTGGAAATCCGGGGTGTCTCTCCCAATCGCATCGCAACTCAATTCAAATGGTAAATTTTTGTTGGAAGGACCTGATCTACACATAGATCTCGTGACTGTGCAGTTGAAAAAGCACATTCATATACCCAAGTTGTTCCAAACACACTTAAAAGTTTTCCAATCACTGAGTCAAGTAATGATTTTTTAATTTAAATTTAAATCAATTCAAATGAAATAAAACGGAAAATCCAGTCCCTGTAGCTCATCAGCCACAGTTCCAAGGATCTGTAGCTTCCACGTGGGGCAGCAGGGGTCTGATGGTACTGTTAAGACTAATTCAGACCGGATTGTTGCGGTGGCCAGTTCTCCAAAGCACCCATGACACCCAGGCTCACAAAGTCCTGAGAGTGGTCCCCAAGGCCACCGTCTGCCCTACCTACCCTTCCACCCTCCTTCCTGCCTCTCTCCCTCTTGAGGACTCTATGCCCCCATGTCACCTCCTCATGGTTCCTCAGACCCCCCCCAGAACTTCTCTCACTTCAAGTCCTTTGCCCTTGCTGGGTCCTCCACCAGGATGCCCCCACAACTCTACCCCAGTTACATCCCCTCAAATGCCACCTTCTCAGAGAGTCCTTGCCCCACCAGTCTGTTCTGAATTGATGACTCCACCCCCGGGGATGTCTCAATTCCTTCTTCCCTCAACATCTGACTTCTTGGCAGTCAGCTAGCACAAGGGGACAAACTCCACACTTTACTTTTTTTTGAGATGTTTATTATTTTATCTCCTCCCCCAGTAGAATGTAAGCTCTATGGGGTAACATTTTGTCTGTTTGGTTCACTGCTAGATCCCTAGCCCTTTAGCACTTTATTTGTGGAAGGAGGGACGGAGGGAGGGAAGGAAGGAAGGTAATAAACATACATTTATATCATCTGGTGACAGTATTATCTTCATCTTACAGATACAGAAATAGGATCCAGGTGGTGAAATGATGAGCCCAGAGGCAAAGAAACAGAAAAAGGTCAAAATAACTAGAATGCAGGGTTTACTCCTAATTCCATGTCATTCCCATCATGCACGCTGCCTTTAAAAATTGCTGCTCACTGACTACTTTCTAAGGGGATTAGAATCTTACAGAACACTGGAGAAAAACAAATCCTTCAAAGAGTGGGTCAACAGCCAATTAATAACTCTAAGGTACCCACATGGAGGCCAAATCCATTCCCTGAGTTTTACACGTGCCAAACACACACTTTGCTGTCCTAAGTTGAAGTTTGGGACAGCTTCGCTTTGGATGTAATTTGTACGTGCCCACCATTGCCCCTCGTGAATGTACCTGTGACAGGTGTGGTGGTGGGTAATTGGCTCATCCGCCCTTCCTGTGTCCAGCCCAAATCCCACACTTGTAGTTACACAATTACATGTGTAAATGTTTATGCGAATGGCAAATTTCCTTTAGGAACAACATCGTTTCCAAGAGGAACATTCAAAAGACAGCTAAAAGTGAAACAGTAAGCACCGATTATAGGATGCTAATTTTTTAACACACAATATCAAATTTAATGTCATAACAACTCTATATGCACCACTGTGCCCATTTGACAGATGAGGAAACTAAGAATTACAGAAGTGTTACGGTCACACTACTAGTAAGCGATGGAGTCAGAATTTAAATCTAAGCTATCTGTTTATTATTTTGTCAATGGCAAACTGTTACCCACCCTGAGAACTCTGAGAAACCCATCATAAAAACATCTCCTGGAGACAAGATAGAATTAGTCCAACAAGCCAACTTCAGGCTCATTCAGTTCCCAAATAAATTCACAAATTCATTTGCAAATATGTAGAATCTTGTAGCAACTAATGTTGCCTCAAATTTGCTTAATGAATGGCAACTCAGCAAAGCAGAAATGCAGCCCAAAGAACCTTTTATTAACATTTTTCTCTGTATAAATCTACCAATGCGTCACGTTAGCGATAACAAATTGTTAATAAGACAGCACCTTCGTGGGTCTGCACGTTTAGGTCCTGACCTCAGGATCCGCAGAGTCTGACATAAATGCATTGCCTTCGCCTCCCTTTGCATCAGCTGTGACCACCTGTGCGAGACTAACTCAGCCCAGGCACGATGTTGACGGTCATTTGTTTTTAAGTGACATACATATTTCATATTCTCAATGCACAATCGACCTGCGTAAGTATTGCCATTAATATTCACAACGTGGCTGTGACAAACAGAGGCACATTCGCAGGGCAATGCACATTTTGAGCTTTTCAAGGAAAAAGAACTGGATGTTGCTTAGTAAAGCCCCTCATGGTAACACAAGAAAAACCCCCTTCAAATAAGCCTAAGAGGATAAAAGGAAATTCATTGGAATGATACCCTCATAACTCAAAAACAGGCAAGAAAGCCAGGTCTGCAGCAGTGCTGAAGGAGAAATGCAAGACCGGTTAGGAACACAGGCTGCTCCATCTCCCCATCTTCGCTTCTTTCCACATAATTCCTCTGCCTTCTCTCTTCCCTCTCTCCCCCTCTACAGAGCAGCTCCCATCTGCTAGTGCCCAGAATGGCCACTAGGGCTCCAGAGTTTAGATGTGTGCAGTTTTGAGGACATCCTAACAACCGCTAAATACAAATCTTCAGAGAATAAATTGAGCAGACCCAGCTTTGTTCATGTGATCTTCCATAGTCCCAGGAGACCACACCCTAGGAATATCTGTGGGTAAGGGCAGTAAGAGAGACGTGTTTGGGCTCTGGGTGGATGAATCCCTGAAAAGCCATCTACCGCCAGCGTGACTGGTCTCAGGAAGTTCTCAGTCAACAATAATTTTCTACAAATTGCTTCTTCTTCCCAGTACTCATTTTTCCAATAAACATTTAATAAATGCCCACTAAGTGCCAAGCAATCAGCCCTACCCAAAGGACTTGCGATCTAGAAGGAAAGACTATCCGGCAATTACAAGACTGTGTGGAAGTGAATATAACAGGACAAATCATGGGATATGATGGGGTGAACATCTATAATTCAGCCCAAGATGCAGAGGGTGGCGTGAGTGGGGTGCAGTCGATGGGGGATAGGATATTTCCCAGAGGAGGAAAGATTGACCTGACATTTGGAAGACAAACACACATTAACTAGGCTATGAAAGAGCAGAGTGGGTGATTTTGGACAAAAGGAATGCAGATGTAAAGGCACCAGGCTGTCAGGAAGCAAGAAGTTGGGAGAAGCATAGGGACTTGAGCTGGAAAGATAAACAGGTCAGCGCACGAACAAGCTTGCATGCCAAGCTAAGGAACTTGCAAATGTTTCCACAATTCTAAACATTAACTTAACAGACCCAAAGACAGCCTGCCAAGAAAGTGAATTTAGTAAATGCGGCCTTCTATATGATCCTTTTGGAGATTCACAGTTCACACCAGCATATTAAAGGCTCTGGGAAGTCCTGTAATAAACACACAACAAAAGCACCTGGCTAATTTTGTTTCATCCAGGGTTTCCACATGTACTAAACTATGAATGTCATTCCTAGCCCATACCCTATGAAACACGCACAAATCCAGTTGGAGATGCTGCTTTGAGGCATTGGGGAGCCTACTGGAGGGTTTTAAAGAGCCGAGGAAATGATTCTATCTGTGCTTTAGGACTGGCCCACTGCCTGCTGCAGAGAATAGAATCAAGGAGTGTAAGCCAAGATGCCAGGAGACTTGTTAGGGGCTGCTATAATTATTGAAGGGAGAGATGATGGGGCTCTGAACTGAGGCGCGGGCAGGAGAGATGCCGTCGCTGGGAGCAATCGTGGTTGTCGAAGACCCTAATACAAATGGCTGTGGCATGGCAGGCTACATTTAGGAAGATAAAAAATGAGCATGGGGCTGAACATTATTATGGGAGCCAAGAATGGAAGCACTAGCAGGGGGCAGGACAATTACCAAGCAGTGACTGTAACTCTCCAGCTTCTAAAGGATCTGACATTTCAAAAAGGACAATGCTCCTCTGCTATGGAACTGTACCCTCTGCCCTTGAGGAAGGACCACCCGGAGCAGTCCTGACTGCTGGCCTGCTTTACAGATCAATCCAGTTCCACGGAGAGGTTGTCTTATGAAAAAGCAAGTCTGCAGCGGACCATCCAAAGTGAATCTGAATGCCAAGCTAGAGATTTTACCCCTTCTTCCTCCTGCACATTTTAATTAAGCACTTTGTATGTGCTAAGTTTATCCAGGTCCTTCACATTTTTCTTTTCTGCTGCCTCCGTCCTATGTTGCTAGATAACAAGCTATCCCAAAACTTTGTGGCTTCAAACAACAAAGACCTGTTATTTTTCATGGTTATAGAGGTTTGCTGGGCTCACTGGGTGGGTCTCCTGTCCACGTGGCATCGAGTGTCACTGTATCTGGAGGCTTGATGGCGGCTCGGTCAGCCATGATGATCTCTCCATGTAGCCGTGTAGGGAGCGGTCGGTGCTGCCTGTGTGCTGGGAGTTCATCCAGGGCTCTTTTTTGGGTTATCTGCATTCTCTTCTATACAGCCTCCCCTGTGGCCAGGCATGGGCTTCCTCAAAACATGGTGGATGGGTTCCAAGCCCAACTTACACGTGTTTACCAAGATCTGCTTGTGTCATGCTTGCCAAAAGCCCACTGTCCACAGCACATCACATAGCCAAGTCCAGTGTCTACGTGAGAGGCGCCATCCTAAGAACAGTTTATAACAAGATGTATGACATGTGGTGTATGTACCGATATACAACATTTTGTAAATTACGCACAGTACACACAATAAATACTGTGATGAATTTCTGTATCTGTCTACATTATTTTAAGATGAAGTAAGGTCCAACTGAAAACAAGTTCACCTCAAAAGAAAGCAACACCAAATTCACAGATGTAAAAAAATACTTTGTGAACAATTAATTTTTAAAAAGCACAAATTTGAGGGTCAGTGGGGCAAGGTTCATCCCAAGTCCTGCTTCGTCTTTTCTTAGATGTGTGGTCTAGTAAAACATCTGTGCTTGATTCCTCATCTGAGAAATGGCGGTAGTAAAAGCTGCCTTGCAGGGCTATCTGAGGGATTTAAAATATGGAGAGATACGTATGTACATAAAATAAGTTTAGTGTCCCCAATGTAACAAAGCAGACATGTTCACGTCTTTTTGTTCCTTTTTAATCTTTATGCCTCCATGCAAATATAGAATTCTGCATCATTTTAATCAAAGTGTGCATAAAATTGTATTTTGATATTTATTTTGAATCAGTCCATGTGGAGGGAGAGGCAGGAAGAAGCTGTTTGGAGGGAGTAGCCCCGAGAAAAACTGGATCACAGAAGTCTCACTGAGTATTGAAGTGTCTAGTTCTGAGGGGCTCCAAAGCCAGCCTCAGGACCCGCCCTTCCCAGGGTTTGGTTATTTAGGGTCCACTAGACTCAGAGCTCTATGACCACTGGGATTTCTATCAGTTTTGCCACTTGCTGTGCGCCTTGCAGGTAAAATGATTACAGGCCTATAGTGGACCCTCAACAGGTTGGCTTTATTCTCTATTATTATCACCTAAAGCAACCTCATATTCCATTTCCACCAGCGGTACTCCCCACATCCTTTGCCTGGAGCATCTTCTATCAGTTCCAAGGGCTGGAATCAATGTTTCTCTTCCAACCCTGCACCCGGTACGACTTGGAAGCATTCTGCACACTGACATGGACAGGAAGCGCCCCTTCTTCCTCCTCACCTCCGTTGTGAAGCCAGTCTAAACTGCCAGGAATCAGGTTTGGGTGACTCGGGGACGACAGCAGACTGAAAGCCCCTGGGAGGGCTGCATGGCACCCCTGCACATCACCACCGCCACCCCTGGGCTACGGGGGTGCTCCTCTGGAAGGGACGATGGACTGGAGTGTCTTTCATGTTAAAGTAACTAAGCTACTGCTCAAGGACCCTATTCTGGCTTCTGGGTTGGTTTTGTTTTTATTGGGTGTTCGCACACCTGGCTTTTTTAAAGAAAGGTTTTTGTTGTGTTTTTTTTTTATAAATGGGTTTGGGTTTGACACCGAACCTAATCTCGGTGTAAGAACTTGGGGATGCCTGCAGGTTAGGACAGAGAGAAGGAGGCAGCTGTGGCTATAGAGGAGGGCCCCTCCCTTCCTTCCATAGTGCCAGTGTGGACAGGATGAGAAGAGTCTGAAAGATGCAGATCCGGCTTGTAGCACCCAGAGGAAGAGAGCTGCGGCAGCCTCATTCCGGCCTCAGGCACAGTCTTCGAGACTGGAGCGGTCGAGGGGGGCTTGGCTTGGAAAGACAGGCACCTATGTCCCTCCTCAACACAGCAGCCCCAATTGAACTGGAGATCCCCAGGCTCTACCCCAACAGGGCTTGGCTCCTAGAGCTACCCCATACCCCCCACCGAGATCAGTAGCCTCTTTCCAGACCCAGCAGGGTCGGCCCTTAGCACTCACCAAAGAGTTTCCCAATAGAGCTGAAAACATTTATGGAACATCATTTTCAAAAGAACAACTCACACAGAGAGGTAAAGGGGTTTCTCCAAGGGCCCACGGCCAGGCCCCCCATGACAACAGAGAGCCTTCCTCCCAGCCAGGAGAAGTCAGCATCCCAACAACAGGAGCCTGGCCCTCCCTAAAGGGAAGGCCATTTCCTGGCCCATGTTTCCCAGACCTGAGTTTTGATGAGGTGTTTCTCCAGACCTGATATTCCTGCAGCACAGAGGGACAGCCTTAAAGAAGGGATGTTCAATTTTTAAAAGAGGCAGCGCATGGAATACAAAAGGCTCTGGGCTGGGTTTTGAAGGGTCCCCCTGTGTCTGCAGAAGCAGTGGGTTTCTTGGTGATGGAAACTGAGAGAGGGAGGGAAGAAGAGGAGGAGGAGGGGAGGGAAGGCGAGGCGAGGCGAGGCGAGGCGGGGCGGGGCGAGGCGAGGAAACGGCTTTCAGGCGACCGGTTTCTTTCTGAGCCCAAATCCCCTCTCAGAATTTACTTCCTGACAACTGTAGAAGACAAAGTTTCCTTTTCTAGAGTCACTGATTTATTTAATACCTACTGAACGCCGACTGCATACGAGGCCTCACGCGGGGCTTTGGGGAGGCAGAGGGCTGCCAAGCAGCGCTGCTCTGGGGCTGGTGAGGAACCGGGGCCGCCGGCAGGCGCCTGAGGAGCTGCCCATCCTGCAGTCACCCTTCCTGTCACGCAGAAGCCAGAAATCGAACATCTTTTTCAGACTTCCTTGCAGCTGGAGATCCAGATGTGACTTTTTCTTTTTTTTCTGTTCATCACATGCATGGCATCAGAATGAAGGCACCCCGAGGAGAGACAGGCGGCAGGGCAGCAGGCACGTTGCCGGTGTGGGTCCGGGCCGCAGTGGCTGCGGGGCTGCCATTAGCAGGTGACTCCCGGATTTCACCAGCGGCTTCCCGCCTGCGGTTCTCTGCCTGTGGAAGAGGCGGCAGCAGCCTTAGGACCTCAATTCTGTGGTGATGCTTTGGGAATGGCCCCCGGAAGCCTAGCCTGCCATCTGTTTCTTCAGACCTCTTAATGATTTTGTAGGTCATTTAATACCCTGACTGCTAAGGCATATAATAAGCTACAATGAACTGTGTAGCAGACACGGGCAGTGTCCTGCTGATAGCAACCCAGCCAAGGATGTTGGTAAATGTTCGATCACCTGTTCTTTGGAGGCAGAAAAAAAGGCCTGACTGCATTTACCAATTCCCATTGTGAACTGGTGTGAATATCCCCCGAGTGGCTGATACACATATGCATCATCATATTCTGTTTCCACCATTTGACTAGGATAACCTCAAGGGCGTATAGAAGAGCAAAACATAGTTAAATAACTGGATAAGATGTATCTGTTACCTTTGTCTTTCATATAATTTATTTAACTATAGGTTTGTAAAATACAATTTTTAAGAATGGCTGTGTGTCACGACCAGCTAGCAAAAATTCTTAAAAAGTTGGCCATCAGCTCTCGGATGCTGGTGCAAGCTGATTCCAGCACATTATGGATCCCAACCTGCCCCACAGGTCCCTGGCAGATAGTTCTGGATATTCCAGTGGCCTTCTGTGTCTCTCTGCATAAAGGTGTTCCCTGCCAAAGGCAGCTTGATGGGCCCACTCCAGAGGTATGAAGTGCCAAAGAATTCATACCCAGAAGAGGCTGTCCACTGCCCAGGAATGGGAGGTGGTGAGTAAACACCCAGCTTCTCCCCCGCTACAATGCAACTTTGACACGTGCTCCTGGCTTCTCAGAGTTCCCTGGGGATTGTGCCCGGGTGCCCCCAGCAGTGGCCCAGTCATGAATGCACCCTTAATCAGTCTCTTCCCCTGCCTCTCCTCCCTGCTCACACCTCAGGCTTTCTGTGATCACTCCCCAAATAAACTACTTGCCCCCAAATTCTTGTTCCAGAGTCTGCTTTGGGGAAAATACAAGGTGGGATTCATGCTACCATATGAGCCAAGTGCCCAGTATAGGGTAGGTACACAAAAGTATAACCATATACGTTCTATATTTTTCTATGAACACTTACAGGATGAGACAAGCACTGAGAGCACTGACCCCCGTGAAGTGCGTCAGCTGCAGCGTTCCTCCCTCTGTACACAGAGTCTGACATCAGCATCAGGACGAGGTGTGGGCAGGTGCAAGAAGGTGACCAGGCCCCTCCCTAAGAACCACACAGTATAAGCATTTTAAGGACTTTAGAGATCTCTGGGTCCAGTACTTATACTTTTCTATTAAGGAAACTGATGCATGAGGAGAGGAAGAGATTCTCCAAGGGTCACATTCCAAATCGGCAGCAGAACTAGAAACTGGTCTCTTGACCTCCCGTGGAGGGCCCTGTCTACTGCGGGCAGCACGGCCTCCTGGCCAGCAGCACCCTCCTTAGAAGGATGTGGAGAAACTGCATGTGCTCCCCCAAAGACTCCTGATCCCCTTTCTCCAGCGCCATGGCATCGTCTCAGCTCAGGGGGTTGCCAAGTGACAGCTCCCTGGACAGTGTTGGGAGAAATTCTGAAGCTGGAACCCCAACATGTAACGGGAGCGGATGCAGTGAGGGCCCGGGAGCCCCAGAATTCACCCCCAGGTCAGCAGCCCCTGTGTGGCCTCAGAGGAGTGGGACTCACATCAAAGAGCTGCTTCCACCCTCCGAGGCTTGGGCTTATTGACTCTCAGGGGGAGTCATGCCTATACCTCGGTCGAGGCCCCATAAGCAACTTTGAATCGTCAGCAAGCCTGTGAGGAGGCAGAGAAGGAGCCAGGCACTGTATCACCCAGAACTCTACTACAACAAACTGGGGTATTATTCTCATTTTCAAAGAAGTCTGTTAAGACTCAGAATGGTTAACTTACATGCCCAAGGTCACGTAGATGCTCGCAGCACTGGACTTTGAACCCAGTGCTGGTTGTGCAATCTGAATTTGAAGGACTCTCGTACTCCACGGAGGCCCCCTAAAAAGCACTGGCATACCACAGTGAGGCAAAGACCTGCCAAGTTCATGGTGAGCTCAAGAACTGCAACTGATACAGAAGGGCACAGGAGCAAGGATGGCTTGGATTTGCGGGACGTCAGAGTGAGAAGAGCCTTAGAGGCCAGACTAGTAGGTTTTGTGTTGGTTTAGTAAGCAACAGGGAGTCATATGCTGACCTAGGGTGAGTCTCCTCACTGAGCTAAGGGAAACCCAGAGTCTAGGCCTGTCATTGATTAACAGATGGTATCCAAGACAGGCAGAGCAGAGAGAATTATTCTGGAGAACCCAAGGTCTAGGAAGTCAAAGCCAAAAGCCAGAGGTTGGAACTAGAGACTCAAAACAAGATTTGGGGGTGAAGGATAGATGGTAGACCACAGACAGGAGAAAAGACGAGAGAACAGATACTGGATGGCCAGGGACATCGTGGAAATGAGGTGCAAAGTGGGGAAAAGGGAGACAGAGATGAAAGCTCAGGATGTTGGCCGTCAATGAGGCAAGGATGTAACCAGCCTCTTTTGTTGGCTGTTAGACACAGTTACAAAGCCAGGTTCGCTGGCCAAGAGATCCAGAATGGACTGGATGTACATAAGCCAAGAGTGGCTTCTCTGCTGTTTATGGGCTTTTCTGAGGGAGCCACGTGGTCCGAGGGCTATGGATGTGGGACGAGTGTGCAAAAGTGGGGAAGGAGATCCAGAAGGACTCAGAATGGGAACCTGCTGTGGACTGAGCCCTAACAGGTCACAGCTCTGTGTGGATATGTGGATGGGGTAGACCCTCCTGGTACCTCTCAATGGCATGATACTCAGAACCATAGGACCCAAGCTGGAGTGGGCATTGGTGTCATCCAAAACCACCACCACATGCCATTAGATGAGCACTCCTCTCTCTGGGTGAAATTTCTCTACATTCACCTGGCAAATGTAGCCCTTCCTGATCTGGGATTTGCCCAGTGAAGCTTACCACCAGGCAATCTGGGGAATGCTGCAGTCTCCCATGATTGCTTCTGGAAAGTTCTAGAGGCTTCCTAGAGGCTGCCCATGTCTCCTGACTGGGCTTTGAAGGATGTAGAGAATTGGAATGGTGGGAATAGGGCCATGCCAGGCTGAGGAAAGAGCAGAAGCAAAGCAAGGTGATGAGAACACACCTGATGGTTTATGGAACGAGGAAACTGACAGGTGAGCATGGAAAATGGAGCATGGTGGGGCATGTCAATGCAGGACGATGACAGAGAAGATGGGGGTGAGTTTAGAGAGGTAGGCACGTGTGGACAGACTGTCGCAGGCCTTGAGAATTACGTCAAAGAATTAAATTGTGTGCTTAATGAGGCATCATTGAGGGGGCGGGGGGTTGGACTGGAAGAACAGTTTGGGGTGTTTGCTGAGAGGTCATGGAGGTTGGGCAGAGATGGACTGGAAGCAGCCCCCAAGGCTGCATGCTGTCCAGGGAAGGGGCGGGCGGGGGGCAGCTGTAGTCACCTAGTTAAAAAATAAAGTCCCCATGGCAGCTAGAGTGTCCTGGCCCTAGGAGAAAATTCAAGAGGTGCCCTTTCTTGCCGTCGTCTATATATTCTGTGCCCCCGTGTTAAACTCTGGTAGTTTTTCTGCAGAAATCCAGCAGGGCAACATCCTAGAAAATCCAAAGTCCTCTGCCAGATAAAGATTTCAGGTGAAAAAGGAATTTAAACCTCTTTTCTTCTGTCTGTGTCGTCTGGTGAAAAAATACCTGTCCAGCCCAAACACCATTTCTGTCTTTTTAAATTAAGGTGCAAATGGATTGAAGGCTCAGATAACAACATAAAATTTGTTAATCAACTTTCATCCCATATTTATACTGCAGCAGGGAGATTTTACAGTTTTCTGCAGCTCAGCCTGGTGTCCTGTGAAAGCCAGCCAGCATTTTATGTCCCCTTAAAATTGCAAACCAAAGGCCCCAGCGCTGTCAGTGACCCGCCACCCCTCCCGCTAAGCAGCTCTGTGGGCCGTCTGCGCGGGGGCCCTTGGATCAGTTTTCATTCTGCGTGGAAGGCCCTGCAGGAATAGGTTTTATGTTTTACTCGAGAAATGAAAATCGCTTTTTGTTCCCACCATCACATCACCACGGAGGGATGCCAGTGAAGTCATGGAATGAGTAAAATTACTGAAAATATTTTAAACTTAATTTTCTATGTCAGGCAGACCCACACCATGCTCGCAGTAGGCCTGGTGAAATCTCTCTCTTGGCTTCCTATTGTTCACAGGATAAGGTCTCGAGCTTACAGCCTGGCACACAAGGCCCTCTGGAACCTAGCCCTTCACCTCTTTTCTCAAGAAGCCATTTCTTGGGATCTAGGAGGGGCCTGTCACAGTTCCAGGCAGGTACTGGGTGCACAGCTGTGAGCAAGACAAAGCATTTTTTCCTTCCGTGGGGCTTCTATTCTAATGAGGAGGACAGACCAAAACACCACACAGATCCAAATGCAAGAAGTAATCACAGACTGTATACAGGCTATGCAAAAAAAAGACCAATGGACTCCAAGAACAGGTGGGAGGAGGATGGGAGACGGAAGGGGGAGATGCTTACTTTAGACAATGATGAGTTTGCCAGGCAGTGGGAACAGCATGTGCAAAGGCTCAGAGGAGAGAACGAGGCTGGCAGGTTTAAGGACAAAGAGGACAGTGTGGTGGGGGCTTAGGGAGAGAGAAGGTGATGGACAGGACCTGAGGTCTGAGAAGTTGGCTGCGGCCAGCAGATCTGGACTTCATCCCCAGGGCCGTGGGGAATGAGGTAAGATTTGCATTTCAGAAAGACCCGCTTGGCTGCAAAGTGGAAGCCAGGTGAGAGAAGGGAAGAGTAGAAGAAGGGAGAGCCAAGCTGAGGCTTCTGCTCTGGTTAAGATAAGAAAAGACAACAGGGAACACAGGAGGCAATCAAGATGGATGAAGGAGCTGGCAAGAATTTTGCCACTCCAGCCTTGCTCTCCTGTTTTGTTTTGTTTTGTTTTTTTATTATAATAATATTTTTTATTATATTATGGTAGTCACCATACAGTACATCCCTGGTTTTTGATGTAAAGTTCGATGATTCATTAGTTGCGTGTAACACCCAGGGCACCATGCAATACGTGCCCTCCTTACTATCCATCACCAGCCTATCCCATTCTCCCACCCCCCTCCCCTCTGAAGCCCTCAGTTTGTTTTTCAGAGTCCACAGTCTCTCATGCTTCATTCCCCCTTCTGATTACCTTGATCTCCAGCCTCCCAAGCTTGACTCTGTCCTCTGAATGCCTTATACCCTTTTCTGACTCAAGCCATTTCTCCCTTCTCCTGCTAGTGAACTTCTATTTATCCATCAAAACCCAATGCAAAGTTCCCCTTTCCATGACCTCACCCCTGGAGAGGCTCACTCTCCCTCTTCTGTGTGTCCCTATTACCTTATAGCACCACCAACCTTCATATACATGATTGTCATAGATCTCAGGGCAGTTTAATAATTTAAAAGATAGTTTTCACGTATATCTCCCTTGCTTAATTTTAATGCAAAGATGAAGACGTCTAAATTCCTGGGTTCTTAACACACTCACACTTAAGGAAGTGTTTCTAATTAATGGTGAATGAATAAATTGTAGCCAATGAAATGAAACAGATGAACCGGATTTAGAAAGACTCTGGAATTATCACATTGAGAAACGACCGTCTTTGTGTGACTTTTTCTCCCTGCACAGACTGCCCTGATATTTGGGAAATAAATGTTCAAATACTCAAAAGAAGGAAAAAAAAAAAAAAGTCTTCCAACTCCAGTATCCATTCTGTGGCTGAAGAGTCATTTATGGAAATTATGACCGACGCTACCATGATAATTAAAACCAAATTGAATACCTATTCACTAGTGCTCAGGCTTAGTGGGAACAAAGAGGAACCTGGTGCATATCCGAGCTGCCCTAATTATGAGTTCCTTGTAATCAACATTACTTTTCCTGGTTACATTTCACAGTTAATTTGTTTTTCCCACACAAATCGAATTCTATACCAGAGATGCAAGTTTATTGTATTACTGCACTTTTTTTTCAGGTTCTAGTTTAAAAAAACACAATCCCACAAGTACAATTAGTTTTTAAAAAATGAAATTCTCCCCACGTGGGTTTAAGATTAATGATATTTGCTTATTATTGGATGATCTGCCTTCAATAAGTGGCATGAATAAGAATTGGCTCCCAATCTTAATGTATTTATTTTCATAAGCCAAATAGCTATAAACAACATCAAATGTAATTCTCCAGAATGGTAACAGGTTATTAACTTCTTAAGCCATTCCCTAATGGGTTTTAAATCTCTGAAAAACAGTGAGTTCTAAAGCAAAGGAGACACGGTAAGATTCCTGTCTGCTTTGGAAAGCCAGCCAGCACCGGACTCCCAGAGCCTGCAGCAGAGCCTGGCATAAGGTGGCTTCCTTCTTCTCCTCCAGGATTTCAGTTGGAATTACTTCCTCCCCACACCTCTGCCCACTTTCACTACACATCCCCACTCCCTTTCCATAGTGAAGACAGACTTGGGTTCCATTAAGTCTTGGGTCATTATGAGCATGAACCCAGAGCAAGGTGGGACAGTGAGTCAGGGGTCTGTGCCTCCTCCAGCCCAATCACCAGGGTCCAAGGGCAAGTCCTGTGCACAACCTGAGCCTGCAAATCTTCTGGAGCAATTGAGATTGGATCTACAGTGACCCAACAGCCTCTGGGTGACAACATTCTGCATGCAGAATGGGCCTCCAGGCCACTGCCCCGGAAGCTGAGAAGGGGCCAATGAAGAGTAAGAGCAAAAGAACTGAGGTGGCTGGTGGAGAAAGGGGACGGGGCGGGGGGGGTTCTGGAACACCAGCTGCTTTGAGTCAGATGGGAGTTTTCTTAGAGCAAAACATCTGTGCCAGGCCATCTGTTTCTATGCATTCTGTGCATTTTTCTTGCCCTCTCCCTGTCTCTTTCTCTCTAAAGCCATCATGGGGAGAAAATTCTGTCTCTGTTCAATACAAGGGCTATGGGCTTGGTCTCACTGGTCCAGGAGGAAGGGAAGGACAGAATTTTCCCGGCTTCACACAGATGCTACCTGCTCCAGCTTCTCGGAACAAAGGACTCAGTCCCCAACCTCACGATGACTGATCTTCTGGCTCCCACTCCCTAGGTCTGAACACTCTCACCTTCTCCTGGACCTGCTCATGCCCAAGCCCCGTATCCTGCTGCAGGAGGGGTCTCACATAGAGTAGGCATGAAGTCCAGAGGCAGAAGTGAGGCAGTGCGATCCCGGCAGGACCACGACAGAGATGAAACCCCGAGATGGGGCGGCTAGGGCAGGGAGGGTAGAATTCAGTATGATATTCAGGGAGAGCTACTTAGTGGTCACTTTCCATCTGGAGCGACCTTTGACCCTCTCTTGGCCCCACTCTTCAGGAGAGTTTTCGGGGTCTTTGGTTCCCTTAGACCCATTTTCCACATCATCCAGGGGGTTCATTAAGCATGCATATTTCCGGGCACCATGTTGGAACCACTGAACACAGTCGTGGAGGCTGAGATCCAGGAAGATACAGATTCATGAGCTCCTCAGGACATCCTAAGACCCTCGGGGGTAAGACCCCTGTTCTATACTATAGGAGAAATTGCACAGGACTAGGAACTGATCACCTGGGTTTAAAAGCATACCAATGTCTTTCTAGTTCTTGGCCTTGGACCCCGCTGGGCTTGGGTCTCCTAATCTACAAAATGCAAACAACGAATTTACTTAAAGGGCTATTGCATTCATGCTCTTCAGTAAGTCAGCAGATGTGAAATCAGTGAGCCCTAAGTCAGGCACAAAACAGACATCCAACTAATATGAGCCTACCTTGAACACCAGGGAGCTGGCCTTGGACCTAAATCTCCAGGCAGTATCTAGCAGGGATTCAAAAGCCAATTTAACAAATGTTCCACAGTGACGGCGGGGGGGGGGGGGGAGAGAAAGCCCTATGTTCAGTAGCAATGATCAATTACTTCTAAATAGTGACACTGGTCTGAAGGTAAGGGCCAACATGACTCCCAGGTTGAACTGCCATAATTTTTTTTTCGGTTTCACACTTAAATAATTGCTTAAAATGATCCAGGTTCAAAGTCCCTACACAACAAGATCATTAGCTGCTGTGGAAACCATCAGAGGATCAACGACCTCTCGGTACCATGTTAAATTCAGGGCAGTGACAAGGGAGGCTAACCTCCTCTGTCTTCCCAGTGGGATACTGCACAGGACTCTGCAGTGAGCTCAGGCTTCATATTTTCAGGCTGAGAAGCAGGCAAGACAGACAACACCCCAGCTCTAACCTAACCCCTATCCCCATTCTTCGTAACTGGCGATTGAGACCTGGTTCAAAGCTAGCAAGACCACTCAATCTGAGGGCCTGGCCAGGATGTTGCACCACAGCTGAAGCCATTCTGAGATTTTTATATTTGGGAAGGAAAGGAAAGAAATAGACCTTAGCTTTGGTCTTTGTTGACTAAGCACACATATCAAACATTTAAGGGGAATGTATCCACCGAAAGAATAAAATAGAATATGTAACTTATAAACCCAAAGGGTAAAATAAATAGAATTTGAGCAATTCAATAAAAACCAGGAAAAGAGAGAAAAAACCTAAAACCCCATAAGTAAATAAATAAATAAATAAATAGCAGGGTTGATGTGAAATATAAAATAAAATGGTGGAAATAAGTCAATAAATATCGGTGCTCAGGAACAGATTACTCTTGTTTAAAAAGGCAGATATTTGGGGCACCTGGGTGGTTCAGTTGGTGAAGTGTCAGACTCTTGATTTTGGCTCAGGTCATGATCTCAGGGTCCTGAGACTGAGCCCCGCATGGGGCTCTATGCTCAGCGGGGAGTCTGATTGAGGCTGTCTCTTTCTGCTCCTCCCCCTGCCCATGTTCCCATGCACACTCTCCCTAAAGTAAATAAATCAATCTTAAAAATAAAAAAAAATAAAAAGGCAGATGTTCTCAGATTTGGTTGGAAAAAAAAAATCTAGCTAAACACTTTTCTGAACCACTGAGAAAATGTGAAAGTAAAGGGACAGGAAAAGGCATGCCAATCAAATGCAGGCAGTTTTCATTATTCCCAATAATTATGTTTTGTAATTATGTTTATGTTTTAGAAAGTCAGTGAGCACTAAATTAGCAAATACTGAACCATTGGTACCAGGGGACATGCAGAGTTAAGTTCCTGAGAGCCTCTGGTCACGACATTTTCATCAACCGATCAATACATAACCTTGTTTTGTGTGTGTGTCTGTTTAAATACCTTATTTAATATGTACATTGTTGATTCATGAACATTGAACTCATGACCAACAGTGCTCAAATTTCATGTCTGAAGGAAGCTAATCTATATTATACACTATAATATGCATATTTTCCCCATAAAGCACATCACAGCCTTCTGAATTCAGGAACACTAGACAGTACTTCAGCACTATGTTTGCGGGCCATTCAAACAGCAAAATCACTAACAAAAGTCACAAAAAAGCAAAAATGTGGCATTAAAAAGACACAGAAAGGACAGCTATTTATGAGAGCTGCAGCAGAGAGCAGAGCAGTGCCTTGTTTGACCTCAGCCGGGATCACACACGTCAGATGACCCAAATTTTTCACCACTCTGCAAATGTCTCTCTGAATGCTCATGAAAGTGCTATGTGTATTGATTTGGGGGTCACAAATCAATTTTGGAGAGTGGGCATATTCCCAAATACAGAACCCATGCCTAATGAGAACCAACTGCATCAGTAACAAGAAAGGTGGTGTGGCTATGTTAGTACGCCAACGGGAAGGGACAGCAGCCAGTAAATGAGGCTGGGACAAGTGGCCATCCCTACAAGGATAAAAATCAGAACCAAATAAAATTAGATACCAACTTGACTACACACATGAAATTAAATCCAGATGGCTTCCAATCAAAAACCCAAAAGGGGTGTGTGTGTGTATGTGT
>NC_048229.1:62187161-62233677 GCF_002007445.2 Ailuropoda melanoleuca
GTGTGTGTGTGTATGTGTCTTGATAAGTTAATTATAAACTGGAAATATGAAGACCCAGGAAGATGGAAGACACCTTTGAAGAAGAATAAAAGGTAGAACGTGTTCTGTGGGGTCTCAAGACTGATGGCAAGCTGAGCTAATTAAGGTAATGTGGTATTGTTGCAAGAACAGACCAATGTAACTAAACAAAAACCAGAGAAGGGCCCATGTGTAAACAGACACTTCATTGATGAGAAAGATGCTACCACAGAGTACTGGGGAAAGGACAATCTTTTCAATTAATGGTTGTGGGAGAACTGGATACCCACAGAGGAAAGAAATGAAACTGACCCCTGTCTTAAACCAGATCCCAGAGTGGAAAGAATCCAAATGTTCGACAAGAGTAGCAAGGATAAATGCACTGGGGTATATCCACCCAGTGGTGTAACACACCATCAGGAAAATGCATGAACTAGAGCATACCTCACGTGGACTAAACTCACGGTCTGGATATTGAGGAGAAGAAGCCAGGCACGAAAGATTTCATGCTGTGCTATGCCATTTAGATGTAGTTTTAAAAATACAAGCAAAATTGTGAAGTTTGAAGATGCACACTTAGATCATGAAACTCGATGAAAAGCAACAGTATGATCACCATCCCAGTTAGGATAGTGATTAATTTGGGTGAGGTGAAGGCAGTCTAATTGACAAGGGGCTTACGAAGGGTTTCTCTGGCCCTGGTGGTTTATTTCTGGACTTACACTGTGGTTAGATTGTGTTTGCTTTATAATAATTAAGCCGTACAATTTAATTTCATGAACTTTTCACAATTAAAAGTTTTGATTTTTTACTCCACTTGAGCTAGGGATTTAAATGTAGAAATAAAACCTTAAATCTTCTGCAGGAAAATATTGGAGAATATATTTATGGCCCCAGGACAAGGAGGATTCCTTAAAATATAAATGCACAATACCACCAAAGGAAAGATTTACAAATATCTGTAAGAGAGAAGTCACTGAAAACAGTATTAAATGATACAACTTTGCATCAAAAACCAGGGATGTACTGTATGGTGACTAACATAATATAATCAAAAAAATTATTATTAAAAAAAACAGTATTAAATGATAAACCAGAGATTTCTCTGGGAGAAAATATTTTCAATACATATCAGCAACAAAGGGCTAGGATGCAGAAAATATAAAGAACTTATACATGTTAATATATGAAAACATAATAATCTTGTCTACTAATCAGAGACATAAATAAAAACCCCAGTGAGATACTGTTTCATGCTCAGAAAATTGTCAGAAAATTGCAATGTGTGCTAATGCCAATGTTGGGAAACGGGGTCTGTTATGTTGCTGATTTGAGTGAAAATGTGTACAAAGTCTTAGAAGAGCAATTTGGAAACACATAGTGAAACTTCAAATGAAACTCCCAATTTCCAAAGACCCAGGTAATCTGTCTCTGAAACCCAACCAAGGAACGCAAATGAGGAAGGAGGTATGGGGAAGGATATTTGCTGTAGCAACTCAAGTGTCCACTCAAAGGAGAATGGATACATCATAGTGTTTTCAAACAGTGAAATACACTGTATAGCAGTTCAAATGACACAACCAGATTCTACATGATCCGTATCGATAAAATCTCAAAAACTTAAAATTGAGAGATGGGGAAAAAAGTAAGTTGCAAAATACATGCATCATATGATAGTTGGATGGATAGGTGGGTGGGTGGCTAGGTAGATGAGAGAGATGATAGAGAGATAGAGAAATAGATAGATAGATAGATAGATAGATAGATAGATAGACAGATAGATATGCATACATACACACATATACTTTACAGCAGGCACCGCATGCCTAGGTAATGCAAAAACACATACAGGATAAATACATATCAATTTCAAAACAGTGTTTGCCTCTAGGTAAGGAGAGAGGGAGGGAAATGTGATCCACAAGGGTTACAAAGATGACTTCACAGTTTTCTTTCCTTTAAAGAAAATACAAACCAAAGGCAGCAAAATAATCTCTTTGTTTAAATCTGTCTGGTGTATACATGTGTAGGAGTTTTTCTTTTTTACCATTTCCTGTCAATTTCTGTATATTTTAAATATTTCAGAATTCCAATGAAAATACAATAACATTTACAAAGAGAGAATCGCATGATGTCCGTTGGCTCCACTGAGAAAAAGTGTGGGGTCAGCAAGGCCCCCACGTGGGTCGGCACCCACACCCAGCCCGCACCGCCATCGGTCGTTCCAGAAACGTTGGGCCCATTGAGAGTGCTTCTGAATGCCCACCTGAATTTAAGTTCCCACCTCGCCCCTCCAGCCCGGTCAGCCAGCAGCCGTGCTCTGGCTTCCAGGGTCCCACTGTGCACCGCCCTCCACAGTGACGGGTATTTCACAGTGTGGTAATGACTGCATATGTGTCTGCGCCTCTTGGAGCCTGGGAGCCCCAGGGCAGCTGCAGAGTCTTGTCCGTCCACTGGCACGTGGGAGGTGACAACAGATAGAGGCTGAATTGAAAAGCACATGGTGCACGCGAGCTCCAGGGGTGCTGGAGACTTTGGTGAGCGGGAGCCCATTCCCGGAGTGATCGGGGCCCTCTGGGAGCCTGTGCAGGGTCTCTTGTGAGTGGGCCTCTCCCCGAGTCCAGTGGGCTCTGTACTCTGAAGAGGAGGAGGCCCAGAGCAGAGTCTGTGCTCCTGGCCCCTTCTCGTTAACCGTACATCAAGCCAAATGGTGTAAACACGAACACCGATGCTGTTCATGTTTATGAATACTTCTGTGCAGAGGCCCAAGGGGACCATAGCGACACAAACATAGTCGTTGCATCAAATTGGGGAAACTATGCTTTTCTCCCTATTTTCCAAGCTTTCTGCAATATGGTTTTATTGTCCTAATAAAAACTTATAAAAAATACAAAAACCCTCTTTCATCTAAGGATGGCAAGTGTTTTGATGTTTCAAGAGATTTAATTCCTCACCCTTTAAATTTTCCCTCTGAAATGACCAATAAATATATAATTAGAATATATATATAATTAAGATACACACACGCACATATATCATTAGAATAAATAATACCTAAACAATACAGGGAACAGTGCCTGAATGAGCCAAAATGAAGTGCCATTTCTGCCCGAAATGCTGCTGACAGGATTAAAAACAAGGATTTTAAGCTGTCCTGCTCACGGTGGAGGAAGCTCACAGAAGCTGCACCTTCAGCCCTGGTGATTTGGCTTTAGACCACAGTTTTGGAAAGCACGGAGACAGAAGAATAAATTAGTCCGGGAGGTCAATGACTACTTAGGAAAAGTGACATTGATGTAAGTGCCCAGAATGTGAAAATCAGAGAGACAGGTTCAGATAAATCGAGGGGGAACAAAGGTGGTGGCAGCCACAGCAGGGCTGGGAAGGGTCAGGCCTCCTGACACAGAGGGAACTACAGGTAAGTGGAGACATGCAGAGGACAACGGGGAGGGGTCTGTCTAGAGCAGGAGGGACACCCGAGGCCAACTTCCCAAACCTGGGAAAGCCACCAGCACCTGCAACCCAAAATGTTGCTGGTCTCACCACTCAGACAGATGGCAGGTCCCCAGACAAGTCAAAATCACCCTCAAGAAATGTAGCTTTCCATTTTCCTAGGACCTCGTATTTGAACAAGGACCTCATCAAACTCCGCCAGAACTCAATCTTCTCCCAACAATGGGCAAATAGACCTTCTCTCCAAGAATAAGAAGTAAGAGAGAAATCACTGGACTTGGGAGAATATTCCGTAGTTTGTACCACAAGAATCAGCCTGAGATATAAACACAACACAGACAGTATCAAGAGAGAATTCAAGAAATCCTCTAATTTGTATCTTCAATAAGTTGGTTAGCAATTACATAACTCATATGGAAAAAGATTTTTTAAAAAGTATTGCTTTTAAGTGAAAACACATTTTTGAAATAAAATATAAAAGACACACAGCTGGTAGAAGATTGTATAATGCTGAAAATTCAAATGGTCAAATTCACCCACGTGAGACATTATCTTTGGAGTTTTCTGCCCTGAGGATTACCTTCCCCCAATTCACNGACAAGAATCAGCCTGAGATATAAACACAACACAGACAGTAGAGAATTCAAGAAATCCTCTAATTTGTATCTTCAATAAGTTGGTTAGCAATTACATAACTCACATGGAAAAAGATTTTTAAAAAAGTATTGCTTTTAAGTGAAAACACATTTTTGAAATAAAATATAAAAGACACGCAGCGGGTAGAAGATTGTATAATGCTGAAAATTCAAGTGGTCAAATTCACCCACGTGAGACATTATCTTTGGAGTTTTCTGCCCTGAGGATTACCTTCCCCCAATTCACCTCCTGTAACAAATTTGAGTCATCAGACTAAACCCAGCTCTAGCCAAGCCACACTTCTGCTTGAAAATACTAAATGGCTCCCAAGTGCCATCAAGATCCTGACACATGAGGGTGACACAGATGCTCCCAGCATGACTTAGTAAAGTGTGCTCAAAGTCCAGCACACCTGCTTGCAATTTCCTACACCCAATCCCTATTTCCCATTCCTGCGAATCAGCTGATGCTGGTCCCTCCCCATACGAAGTCCTTCCCTCTCTTCACCACCTAATAATGAGGACATTCAGTGAACATTTCATGTGCCAGGTATATACTAAGTCATGTACGCTAAACATGGCGCTTACCTACATAAAACCAAAGCAAAAATCACCAGGAATATGGAGGGCGCCTAACACGTTGGGACATTTGTCTAAGTGCTCATGAAAGATCAGGGAAAGAAACANCGCACTAAGTGCTCATGAAAGATCAGGGAAAGAAACAGACCAACTTTCTTCCAAGAGGGTACAGTGATTCAGGGAAAGTATATAAGTAACAGCAAATTTATATGTGATTATATATATTACGTGTATGTATGTAATATGCATATAACTCATATATTGAAAGCCTGATCCCCAGTGTGACTCATGTGGAAAATTGACCTTTAGAAGATTTTTTTTTAAAGATTTTATTTATTTATTCGACAGAGATAGAGACAGCCAGCAAAAGAGGGAACACAAGCAGGGGGAGTGGGAGAGGAGGAGCCTGATATGGGGCTCGATCCCATAACACCGGTCACGCCCTGAGCCGAAGGCAGACGCTTAACCACTGTGCCACCCAGGCGCCCCTAGAAGATTTTTAAGGTTAAATGGGGTAATGAGGATATGGCCCTGATGGGATATTGGTGGCCTTATAAAGAGAGAAGGGGAAAACTTCACAGAGAAAAGCCATGTGAGGACATAGGGAGAAGAGAGCTGTCTACAAGCCAGGAGACAGAAACTGAACCTGCCAGACCTTGATCTTCGACTTTCCAATCTCCAGAACTGTGAGAAATAAATTTCTGTTAAGTCACCCAGTCAATGGTATTCTATTATGGCAGCCCCTGCAAACTAAAACAAAACAAAACAAAACACCAAAACAAAACAAATCATACACACACACAAATTATAATATGTATATAATTTTATAGTCAGCTAACTAGTAAATTAAAATAAATATATAAAAATAATAAATGTATATAAATCAAATCAAATATATAAACATGTGTCAAGGGATTGCAAGTACTCCAAGGAACCCTGGAGCAGGGAAAGGGTGATGGAATGAGACAGGGTAGGGTGGTCAGGGAATGGTTATCTGCTGAGGGGGGCTTGTATATAGGCAGAGACCAGAAGGAGGTGGAAGACCAAAGCTAGCATATCTCTGGGGGGAAAGAGTCCCACGTCCTGCAACTGCAAAGCCCTTGAGGTGGGGCGTGCTTGGTGGACCTGAGGAACTCCAGAGAAGCCAGGGTGGCCAGAACAGAGCGAGGTAGGGCAAGGTGATGAGGAAGAAGGTCAGCGACAGGGAGGAGGGGAAGGGATGGGTGCAGATGGTGGGGTCTTGTCTGCCCTGGCCAGATTTTGGCTTTCACTCTGAGAGACTGAGAAGCCATGGGAAGGTTGGGGACAGAAGAACGACATGCTAGCACACGCTGTGAAAGAGGGCTGTGGCCTTTGAGGCAGCTATGGGAGCAGAGTGGCATTTAGAAAACTATTCCACAGTCCGCACGAGGAAAGGCGGTAGCTGGGGCCAGGGTAGGAGCAGTGGCGGTGGTGAGAAATGGTTACACTCTGGCTGTATTTTGAACACAGAGCCCATGACACTGGCTGTGGATTTCATATGTGCTAAGAAAGAAAGAAGAGTCAAGAATGACTGCAAAGATGTCACCTCATCTTTAACACAAAAGGATGGAATTGTCCAAAATGGAGAAGAGCAGGTGGGGAGGATGGGGGCTTTAGTTTGGGATTTGGAAGTTCATGAGACTTCCAACACAGGACATCCAGGGGGCAGGTGTCTGAGGTCTGGAGCTCAGGGCAGAGTCAGGAACAGAGACGTAAGCTGGGTTATCAAATGCAATCACAAAGATCATCGAATGTGAGAGTAGACAGAGCAGAGGTCTTCGAACTGAGCTCTGGGCCAGTCCGGCATGTACAGAGAGGTCAAGGAAAGGAAGAAGGAACAGCCAGAGAGACTCAGAAGACACAACCCAGCAACTGGAAGGAAACCAAAGGTGTGGCATCTGGAAACTGCATGAAGGAAGTTGGGTCAAAGATGCTAAGTAAGATTTGGACAAAGAACTGACCTTTTGCATCATGTATGTGATGCGTGACTGTGACCCAAGCAGATACAGTGGGATGATAGGTCAACAGCCTGACTGGAGCTGGTGCAAGAAAGAATGGGAGCAGAGGACAGAGACAAGTAGACAAACTGAGCAAGGAGATTGTTCTAGGGAAAGGCAGTGAAATGGATGGGAGTTTAAAGGGGAATGTGGGTTCAAGGGGAGGCTTTTGTTTTGTTTTAATTGGAGATCTGATAACATATGTGGGTGCTGATGAGAATAACCAAGTAGAGTAAGACCAGCTAATTGCAGGAGAAAGAACAATTACAGGAGAATATTGCAACCAGTTTCACAGCAGGTGAAGTTAAAGTTCAGAGAGGTGAAGTAATTTCACTAAGGCCACACAGCTAGTTGGCTATGGATCAGCACTCAGAACAGATCTGCCTGGATAAAGTCTGCATTCTTAATGACTCCCCCTTTTTGATTCAAATCCTCCCCCAATTCGAGTTCAAGTTCACCTCTTCATGTAGCTGTCTTCAAATATCCAAGCTAGAAGTGATCTCTGCTTCCTTCCCTAACCTCTCATACAATCTAATCTTGATTTTTTTATTACAGCTATTCATTTTCTGCCTCTTACCATATTGTAAGTGTCTGGATGACATAGAATATGCATTATAAACCTCTTTATCCCCCCCCCATCCCCTAACATGGCGCTGAGTGCATGGTAGGACCTCAATCAATATTTGCTTCAGGAAGGCAGGTAGGAGGGAGAAAGGAGAGTGGAGAGGGAGGGAGGCAGAGAGAGAAGGAGGGAGAGAATGAGGGAGAGATGCCTTTTTCCCAGGGATTCCTCACAGGTCTGACACCTCATATATTATAGCCTGTTTTTTTCTGCCCCAGACTAAGGGCCTGTATTTACTTTAAACTTTCCTCCTAGGAGCTGACTCTTTACTCATGTCTCTGACTGTTTTCTGGATCTGCTCCAGACCCACCACTTCCTGTTAATAGTACATCAGAAATGCAAATGGTCTGCAAAGGGGAAGGCCTTCCACGTGTGCACTTGTTAGGTCAAGAACCACCTGGAGAGGAATTTTACCATCTGCTAATTGTGGCTGGGAAGAAGCTGCAGATGGAGTCCCCACATTTCAACTCCCAAGGCCCTGCCGGTTTCCTGCTCAGAGCCAGATCCTACACTGGAAAGACAGGACAATAAGAGGAGTAAGACATTGTTCCTGCTTTTACCGGGCTCATGATCCTGTGGGGAGGTGACTGGTAACAGCAGAGTCTACCACGTACTCTGGTGGGGAAATTCTGCCCCTGTAAGTACAGACAGGAGCAGTGACTTACCCCTCAGGTGAAGGGTAGTCAGGGAAGTCCCATGGTGAAGATTAGCTTCTCCTCCTGGCCAGTGATCCTTCCCTACAGCATGGGCTCCCAGATCCCTACCTGCAAGAGCTCAAAGAGGGTGGTCTTCCAGCCATTGTCAACTATGGACACCAACCCGGGGACAGCATCAGTCTGGCCAGGACCAAGGTTAGGCCCAGAACAAGCCTGTGCCATGAGAATGCCAACCCAACAATCAGCCAGGATGAAGGCATATTCTGGCACAACCCTGAGAAGTAACAGCTTACTCATCATTCAATAATAGTAGGCACAGGGAGAGGAGAAAGTCACTCTGGAGTTTCTCAGTGTTTCTTGGCCAACATGGGGAAGGACATGGTAGCAGAGAAAAAAAAAAATCCCTGAGAAGAACCCTGGATCTTTCTGGAAATGCTGTGAAGAGAAGGTACTATGAAGCAAAGCTGGAGAATGCAGGGCTGCAAAGAAGTCTGTCTAGAAAGACAGTCATCAAATCACATGGGCCCAGCAGGGTCCCTAAGGTCAAGGGGTGGGGTTCCTCCAGCTTCAAATTTTCTCTCTTACATGCAAGACTTCATAGAATTCCCTCCAAAGAAACCTTCCCATGGCTTATTTAAAACCATTTTCTTTTTTTTCCACAAATTTGGAAACTCAGAAAGAATAAGATCCTCATTGAAGGCTGCACGGCAGGTTACTGATGGAAAGAACAAGGCTTTCTGATTCCAACACAGTGTTTCTGGATCCAGCTTCTGAAGCTGGGTACACTAACAGCCCTCAAAGGGGACAGGCCTGGTGACCTGTGGTTCTAGGGAGCAAGCAGGCAAGCTTGCTCTAACTAGAGAAGTCCAGAGGCTGTAGATGTCTCAAGAGATGAACCCAGGAACCCTATAGGCAAACAGTTCCCTTGATGTCCTCTTAGACTCTAGTATTAAATGAGTCTGGATCACTGTGAAGCCGAGAGGTCTTCCTAACACCCAGACCCAACACCATTCATCTGTTTAAAACCCTTCAATGGAGGATACTTGAGGTCTCTCGTAACTCTCTTTGCTCTGATGTTTACTTTAGCCGATATTAACATGGCCATGCCTGCTTTTCTTTGATTAATGATCCATTTTTCTCTGTCTTTTACTCTCAGCCTGACTGTACCATTATATTTGAAGTGAGTTTCTTATCAACAATGTAAAGTTGGGACATGGCTTTTAAGCCACTCTACCCATCTCTCTGAATTGGTCTATTTAGAAAATTAACATGTAATATAATCATTGCTATTTCTTTGCTGAAACTCTGTTTTTTCATTATTTCATATGTGTTTGCAATTGTTGACTGAAGCATTTTTTGATGGCTGTTTTAAAATCTTCGTCATATCGGGGTGCCTGGGTGGCTCAGTCGTTAACCGTCTGCCTTCAGCTCAGGGCGTGATCCTGGCGTTCTGGGATCGAGCCCCACATCAGGCTCCTCCACTGGGAGCCTTCTCCTTCCTCTCCCACTCCCCCTGCTTGTGTTCCCTCTCTCATTGGCTGTCTCTCTCTGTCAAATAAATAAATAAATAAATCTTTAAAAAAAAAGAAAGAAAGAAAATCTTTGTCATATCATTTTAACATCTCTACCATCTCAGTGTTGGCATCTATNTCTTTAAAAAAAAAGAAAGAAAGAAAATCTTTGTCATATCATTTTAACATCTCTACCATCTCAGTGTTGGCATCTATGAATGGCCTCTTTTCACTCACTTGGAGATCCTTCCAGTTATCAGTATGGTTTTGGTTTCTGTTGAAACCTGGACATATGCTGGGTATTGTTATGACACTCTGAAGCTTATCTTCATCTGTTTTAGCTGGCTTTTTCTGACACTGCTCTGGTAAGGGAAGGAGGCCACTGTATCATCGCTGCCAGGTCCGGACAGAGTCCTGGTTTCCCACCTGATCTTTGTTAATAACTGATAGGGGTCTCCTCATTCCTTTTGGATGGGTGGGAGGTTCCATCTCCCCAGTAAAACTCCATTGGTATCACTCAGTCTGGAAGGGGCAGAAGTGGTTCATTACCACTCCGCATTTGACCTCCACTGACACCGTGGAGCATGTGGTCTTGCTAGAGACGGGCAGTGGTCAGAACACTGAGTCTCCGCTAAATCTCCTGCAGCANAGGTTCCATCTCCCCAGTAAAACTCCATTGGTATCACTCAGTCTGGAAGGGGCAGAAGTGGTTCATTACCACTCCGCATTTGACCTCCACTGACACCGTGGAGCATGTGGTCTTGCTAGAGACGGGCAGTGGTCAGAACACTGAGTCTCCGCTAAATCTCCTGCAGCACCACCCAACAGAGGTGAAGAGAGGCACTTCATTACTCCCATTGGAAATGCAAGTCTAGGTTCTCCACATGGCCTCCCCTGCAGAGGAGAGGAGGGTCCTCATTACCATCCAGCAGAGACAAAAATCCCCCCTTGAACTTCTCTGGCACTCCCAGACAAGGATTACTCTATACCCTCATGACAGCCTGGCAAAAACAGAAGTCTAGATACACCACTTGGTCTTTGCTGCATAGACGGGAATGGAGGCACTATTTTTTCTGAAGCATTTGGCAAGAGGAGAGCAGTTATTATATTAAAATGTGCTGTTTTATTAGGCTACCTCCTTCTTGATCCTTTGACTACAGAGAACAGGTTTTGGTTAGGGATTTTTTTTTCTTTTTTTGGTCTATACCTAACAGTGTTTCTGAGTTGTCAGATTCTTCAGCTACAAGTCTGGGATAGATGAAACAAAAGGAAGATCCAAGGAACACATGACTGTATCATTCCTCAGGTCTCAATGTCCCTAGCTGGTCTGCCTTCTTTCCACCTTTCAAAGTCTGCATATGCTAATTTATAATATCCAGAGTTTCTAGGAGTACTTAGCAAGAGGAAGCAAGAAAATGCATCTACTCTGCCTTCCCACGAGTGGAATGTAACTACATTGTGTTTAATAGTGATTATGCATTTATGTCTAATCTGATTTGCCATTCTATCATGATGTAATTTCTGTAACTGCAACATTAAGAATTCTTCTTATGACATGTGCATGACAAAATGTAGCCCACATAACAGGGTGGTTTTCATGATGAGCCTTCAGAGGCCACAGCTTCCCTGCAGATTCTCATTCTTCCCCACACTACAGAAATTCCTTTATTTTTCACTGTTTTTACTAAAGCAGAATATATACACAGCAGAAATGACCCCTTTTCACGTATAGCTCTGTGAGTTTTGGCAAATGCACACTGTTGTGTAACACCAACACGTTCAAGATATAGAACAGTTTTAATTCTCACTTTAAATCCACAAAGAAGCAAAAATGTCCAAGTCTCCTAAATACCTCAGCTCTTTGCCCAGGGTCTGGCCTCTGCACCCAAGAGCCTGGAGTCTAGATGGGGAGTAAAATGGTTTGGGTGAATGGACTTTTGGCTTCAACTCTGACCCAGGTTATCTGGGTTTTTTTTCACACTCTCATTGAAGGTGGGCAGAATCTAGATGTCCCCTAGAGGTACCAAAGACCATGGGAGCTTGGAAACAAGACCCTGAGTCCCTTCTGTCAATCTACTCTGAAATTCTCCATTGTTTTGCTGAAAAACAAACCACTTCAAACCTTAATGGCTGAAAACAGCAAACACTGTTCTCACAGTTCTGTGGGTCATCTGGGCAGCTGTCCTGGCCTGGGCTGACTATGGTGCTGTCTGTGGCCAGCTGGCCACTCACCTGTGTCACGTGGTCTCAAGATGGCCTTGCTCACATTGCTGGTGGTTGGCAGCGTGGCTGCGCTGAGGAGGCCTGAGCTGGCTCTGCTCGGCTCAGCTCCACAGGGTCTCTCAGGCTCCAGCACGCTAGCTCAGACATCTTCCCTTGCTTCCCTCAGGTCCCCAAGACAGCACGAGGATGAGCTCCAATGCACAAGCACTCCTCAAGTCTCTCCAATATCCACTGACCAGACTAAATCGGACTAAATCCAGATTCAGAGGGGGAGAGAAAGAAACTCTACTGCTCGATGGAATGAAATAGAGAGCTGCATTGTAAAGAGGACCAGGTAAAGGCTCAGGAGGAATTTTTGTGGTCGTTTCTGCAGACAACCTATCACACCGTACCAGAGCTAGAGGCAACAAGGTGCAGAGACCATCCGGAATGACCAAGGGAGAAATCTATACCATACAGATGGGGCCTGGGCTTGCCCAGCCACCATCACAGACCTGCTGCTAGTGTTTTCCGGGGGAAGCCCTGGGTGTCTGGGTGCCTGGGGAACTTCCACTCCCTGGCCCTATTTAGGCTCCTGTCCACCTTCCCAATCGGCACAACTTCAACCTGGTCCAGCTGTCTCTATCCTCACTCTCTTCTATCATCCATCCATGCCGCACCCATTCTAAAATGTTCCCCCACTTTTTACATACTAGGAAGCTAGGATGTTGAGTGGTTAACACAAAGGCTTTGGTCTCTAACACGCCTGCTTTCAAAATTGGCTTCAACTTCATGCTTGAGTTTGGACAAGTTAATTAACGTCAGTAAGCCACCGCGTCTCACCTGTCATATGTGGGCAAAGGGTCTTGCACAATGCCGGGTACGTGGTGCACAGCGCCTGTGATCATGGCCCCGTCCCCGGCTGTGGCACAGGTGGAGTCCTGACCCAGAGGCGAGGGGCCCAGAGCTTCCAGGGTGTCCAAACAGAAGGGCATTGTTTTCTTTGTTAAGTTTTAACTTGCAACAGACAGAACTCTTGCTGCAAAGTAATTTATGTGTTGCCTCCAGGCTCCTGTTTGGAAGGGCTCCCTGTTCTGTCCCAGGCTGATTTTCCAAACATTAACATATGTCAAGAGCTCACACAAAGCCAAGGATGTAAAATGGCTCTTCAGGAGAAGAAAGAGCAAGGGCAGTTCAGGGAGCCAGGGGAGAGACAGGAGGCAAAGACTCGTGAGCAAACAGGGTGAGACTGGGGAGCAGACAGAACCAGAAATCAGAGCCCAGGGTGGGAGGCAGGGGCTGGGGTTGCCAGGGGGAAGCTTGCATTTGCCCAAGAAGGGTGGCAGCAGCTATTTTTCAGAAACCACCTCCTGGGTGCTGCCATCTTTACACACACCCCATTTAGTCATCTCGAATTCTACGGACAGGTAGTAGTCCCCATTTTACAGAACCCAGAACTGAAGCTCATAGATGTTAGGCAACTTGCCCAAAGTTCACCCGGGCTGCATGAGGCAGAGCTGGGATTCAAACATGGATCTGCCTGATTCCAGACATCAAGCCTTTCCCCCAGACCTCCCCTCCCTGGAGAAATCTACGGTGTCAGAGGGGGAAACACCTCTACTCTTCCGCGTGATTCAACTCTCTTTTAACAGAGTAGGGCACTGAGGATCGAAAAGATGAACCAAGATTCCTGGCTCACAGGGCTATCGGAAGAGAGATGTGATGGGGATCTAGGTCAGAGGGCCCCCACGTGCCCAGATCTTCAAGTCGGTCCTCAGGGACGCCCTGGCTCATGGCTCCTAGCTGCCTCTCTGCCTGTCTGTCCATCACGTTGCCAAGCTTGGCAGATCTCTGCCATCTTACTGCCCTCGGCGTTCCTGTCACTTGCCTGGACCCTTGGCCTCTTGGGCTCTGATCACCGTGTCCAGCCTGTTTCCCCAGGTTCAGACCTAAAAGCAGGTGACATCTTCTGTCTGCTTCCTATGATCCCCATCTGATGGGTACCTCTTCACAGCCTTGCACACATATGTGCCCCTCATTCACTGACCAGTACAGGTCGGATAGAATCCTGCCGCAGACACGGTGTAGATTGCTGGGCACACGAAGGTAAATAACAACGAATCCCTGACCTCGGTGAGTTTGCATTCTGTGGGGAGGCCAAACCGTGGGGAGATGATTGCAGGGCAATGGGTCCCCATCAGCTGCTTCCCTACACTGCTTCTGCCGCTTCCGGGAATCCCTGATGAGGTGGGACACTTGCACTTTCAAAAAATCTTGCCACCTGCGCTGTCGACGATGGATTAGAGCAGACACAGGAAGTGTCAGGCTGCCGGTCCGGTTAGGATGCTAAGAGAAGGTGCCAGGTGAAAGCAGATGAGGGGCCGAACAAAGGAGGCACAGCAAGGACAGAGTGGGGGACAATGGAGGCAGAAGTATTCAGAAGCTTGAGTAAAGGGCGAACAGCCCTTGGCCGTTGCTTGGCAGGTGTGAGAGGGCACGGAAGGAGCCGGTGGTGGGGAGGGGCTTGCTGGCTGCACTCGTGCCTGGGCCAGGGGCACGGGGGTGAGCTGAATTAAATGCTGAGCACAGAGCCCTCTGCAAATGCACATCTTTAACCGGCTAATAGGAATCTACTGAAAAGAAAAAGAAATAATTACCACCAAGCTACAGTTCAATACATCCTGGGCTCATCGCTCTGATTGGTCTGACCTCTGAAATGCAAGCCATCACCATCGCAAGCGAGGAGGTGGAGGGTACTCTGGGATTAAGATTCATACAAGCTGAATGCTTTGGGCCTTTGTCAAAGACAAAGAAAGAGGGATACTTAGTGTTTAACCAGAATTTTTGCAAACTTCTTTTTTAAACATGAAAGCTATGCATCTCAAAATAATAATAATAATAATGGCATCTAAGGCAGAGAAGCTCAGGGTGCCTCCTCAAAGTGCACAGAGACCACAGGGTTACAAATGCTTTTACACAAATGGGGCATCATGAGGAACTTCAAAAGCCTGCAGGAGAGAAAACGTCAGTAGCGACAGACAGGGAAACTAAGGTCTAGAGGGTAAGAGCTCCTCACCACTGAAGACAGACCCCCAGTTGGAGACTTCCTGAAAAGCAGGATAGCAAAGGAGTCAAGTGTATGAGACCCATGTGAGTCCAAAGCTAGACCTCCAGGACTCTGATAGCCCTGTGTCCAGGCTGTTTCCCTCAGTTTGGGCCAAAAGGAAGGGTCCACCTTCTACGGATTCACCTCCTGTGACCCCACTCAGATGGGTTCCTCTTCACAGCCTTGCACACTTTGTTCACAATTACATGTCCAAATACATCTTCTGTAGTAGATAGAGGGCACTCAACACCTCTCAGACTCTTCTTCCACATGTGTTAAATGGGGACACACTAGCGCCTGCCCCTCTCACAGTGGGGCTCTGGCGAGTCAGTGGGATGAAGCACTTTCTACAGCATCTCAAGTGTAGTAAAAACACAAGTGTTGCCTCTCATCGTTTCCAGCCCCCTCCCCCATCACAGATGTGATGGTTAGTTCATGACGGACACAGTTTTGACAGGATGGGCAAGGAGGGTCTCTGCTTGAAGGGATCTCCTGTACAGCGACTATTGTGGTCTGCTCCCAAAGAGTGTGCCCAGGGGCCTGGGGGAATTTCTACACAAGGGGTAATACGGCAGAAAGGAGAAGGAGCCCAAGAAAGAGAGAAGAGTACACCGTTTTTAACTGGTGACTTGTTAGGTCTCTTCAGACACTAACCCTCTCAGGGAAGGGAAGGCAAACTCTCTCTATGCACTTGGATACAGACACGTGGACAGATGAGAGGCCAGGGCTCTACCAACAACCCTCCAAAGCTTCATCTCGAAAGGTCAGCCAAGTGTCATTCTGAGGGTGTCTGCTTCTCTACTGTGTAATAAGTCATCCCAAAACTTAACAGCATAACAACTGCTAAACATTCTCACAGGTTCTGGGGGGAAGGAGTTCTGATAGGGCACAGAGCGGTGGCTTATCTCTGCTCTCCAATGTCTGAGACTTCAGCTGGAATGACTCAAATGGCCAGAAGTGACTGAGAATCATCTGAAGGTTTCTACATTCACATGTCCACACCTCAACAGGGATGACTGGAAGGGTGGGCTCAGCCGGGATGGTCTAAGGGAGCCGATGGCATTTCCAGCATGGTGGTGCCAGTGTTCCCAGATCTTGTGTTCTAGCAAAGAAGAGGGAAGCTACATGCCCATTATGAGCTAGTTTCAAAAGTCACATAGTGTCACTTCTGCCATATTCTATTGGTTGAAGGAGTCACAAACTCATCTAGATTCAAGGGTCAAGGACATAGAACCCATCTCTGGATGGGAGAAATATCAAAGAATTTGCATCTGTTTTAAAACCTATATGTGACTGTATGGTGGCTAACATAACATAATAATAAAAAAAATAAAAAAACTTACATGCGGGGTGTTCGGGGGGAACACCTGGCTGGCTCAGTCAATAGAGCATGTGACTCTTGATCTTGGGGTCATGAGTTTGAGTTCCACATTGAGCCTGGAACCTACTTAAAAAATAAATGCAATCCAATACAATACAACCTACATAATGGGAATACTCTAGATGTCTCTCAAGGAATTCAGCAATCTGAGGTAGGGTTGACTGAATCTTTGAAAATGCTATGGCATTTAAGAACTCAGAGGATGTTCAGGGACCTTCTACATTTTAGAGATGAGGGTTCTAAGGCCAGGGGAGGGAACTGAGGGATGGAGCACTCCAGGGAATGGCTGGGGATAATGAGGCCAAGAGAAGAGCAGTGGTTTGCTCCATAGATGATGGCACACTTGGGTTTTCAAGCATTGCGGATACTAAGGACAGTTTGGATACCTGAAGCTCATGGATAAAATGTAAATCCCATTTTAGCTTTTTATTTTAACCTTTCCACCTATTTATTGCCATTAGTTGTAGGATACAGGCAGAGGCCTGCAAACAATGAAGAACCACGTGATGGGATATGGGTGTGGATCAGCTCATTGTTGGACCTGTTCATTGTTACTCTTTGTAAGGGTGACTCTAGGGTACAAACAAAAGGGATTGCTCATGAATCCAGACCCACATTCAGGCTGTTTGTAGTGAACTGATCAGACAGAACTATAAGTTTAAGTTCTTTTAGAGCAAATTTCATAAAGTGAATTGACTCTACTCAACTGACACTTGTTTCTTTTACAAGATTCTAAATAATGAACACCTCTAGGTATTGCTGAAGTGCGCAAACTGCTTGGACATTTGAAGTCAAGATACTGGTGACCTTGGTTTGCAGTCAAAGCAAGGTAATCTAGATGGGTCCTAAATAGGACCTTTCCTTGTTCAAGTGGGCTATTCCTACATACCACAAACAAAAGAGGGGCCAAGAAAACCCTTTATACACAATTTGGTATTGTTAGTTCTTACAAACACAGTGAGGCCTTCCTCAAAGGTGAGGATCCTAGCTCATTCTAGAAGTTATATAAGAGGGTATTACACATTCTACACCCTCAGAACATCTCCTTGACCTTCACCATTCCTAGAAGATCCCACCTACCTAGAAATTCCATCCCCATCAGATCATGTGATCTTCAGGGCTGATTCCAGGTCATTCATTCATTGTTAATCTACACAGGGCTTGACAAAGGAGCTAGATTAAGTAAAATGTCTCTGCTGGGTGACTAAATACCAAAAGTCCTGGCACATAGTAGATAATCAGTGACTGGGAGTTGAACCTGAGTAGTGTTCATTTGCTGGTAGAATCCTTGCATTTTGATTTATAAAAGGCATTTGTACTTTAAGGGGGAATGCAGACAAAAGAGGGTGGGCCTGAAGAGGTCAGAACGATGAGCCCAAACTTGCAATTCGATTCTCTCACTACTAAGGCAGAGGCCCAGGAGGCAGGCAGAGCAGTAGAAAGAGCTTGCCTTAGTGTTTTGGGAGGAAAAGTATAATTATTCACTGCATTCTGGCAATGGCTGTGTTTATCATCTCCCTTGGGGTGGGGCGAGGGACTCTTGCATGCATGTATCCCTTCGGTGGATTTAGTAAGGCACCTACTCCACGCCAGCTCTCATGTCGTCTGCTGGGGCTTCAGAACGGAAAGGACACAGTACTTGACCTACAGGGAGCTTCAGGTTAGAAGTGAAAATAAAATGGGGCTTGGAGAAAGTGGAAATGTGGGGAGGTGAATATCAGGAAAAAATCCTTTATTATTTCCAGGGGTCCCAAAGCTCACACAGCTCTTTCCCATGATCCAAGAGCTAAGGAAAGTGGTATCAAGGGTGAGCTAGTTCTACTTCGGGTAATTTTATTCGTTACCGAGGGTGTTATACAACCCGAACTCAATAGAAATGCAACTATTGTTCTCATCTTTCCTCCTTCTTCTAGAACCTGGTTAAAGGACTCTCGGTATTAAGCCTAAATGCATAGAGGAAAGAACTAGGTTTGTGGCCACGTGGACCTTCCTACATGTGATTCCGGCCACGGAACCTCAACAGAGTAACTTGCACTCGGAATCTCTCAACAATTAGAAAATACCCACCTCATGTGTACCCACATATAAACGTGCCTGAGGCATTGTGGGTATTTAGTAACTGTTAATTCATTACTTCCCATTAATAAATGTTTCTTTAATGTTATTACTACAATTTTTTTTACATTTAGTATATGATGCCAAAAATGTAAATGAGTTGCAAATAAAGGCATTTGCCTAAACAGATAGCAGAAAACACAGTAAAATAAGGTTCAGACTGAAACCCGGAAGGCATCTTGGTCTCTGTTTCGTGGGTAAAGAGATCAGCTATCAATAGTCATTAGTGACTTAAAATTGAATCACTTGCAAAACAACCGGTAAAAGGGTGATAATTTTTCATGCTCAGGAAAGATGACCCATTTGGGGCTTCAAAATTAACAGCAAGAAATAGTGTTGTCAATATGACACCAACACAGATCATAATTAATCAGATCCTAGCCACTCTGTCTGCTGGGAAATCTCCCGAGCCCGTTACAAGAGCCTTAAAAGATAAAGGTTGACCTTGCCCCACTTGCCTAATAATAATTTATAGATGTGTAAACATTTACCACAACAATTACAGGCCAGCCTAATGAAATTCCAGGGGCACGAGTCACAAAAGACCAGAGTGTGCATCATAAATTCAGATCAGTCCCACAGGCTGGGATCTGCAGATCAATTACAAGTCAAGGCAAATCCTTTCAAGAGCAGACCTTTTCCAGGGACAGGGGTTGGGGGGTTTTGTGGCCTGACTCCCCGAAAGGATCCAGACATACACATGTCAGGCTTTATATGCTAACTCTGTGATACTCCTCACCTGGAAGTCAGTGAACCCTCATGAACCTTTGCTTCCTCATCCAGGAAATGGGTGGGTGAGGGTGGGCTGCCTTGCACAGAAGTTGTAAAGAGAACCACTTCATTCATTTGATAAGTACTTACTAATTATCTTCTATATTCCAGAAATCTAGTGATAACACAGCACCTGGCTCCTGGTAGATATGAAATAAATCGTGGCTATGACACATTTGATTTATCATTGATTAATCACTAGCGGTGTCATTACTGCTGGAAATTTATTCCATAGGGGTTTTATTATGATGACTGTAACAAGTTTACTCCTTAGGAAGCCAGAGGACTGGAAGAAAAACAGGATAGTAGGAAGAGGTGGGAAGTTACTAGTACCTCTTCCAAGCCCCTAGGAGATTGGTGTTGGGGTTTAAGCAAGGGAGAAGAATGAAGGAAACTTCTCTCTTGCTTCACACAGACAGAATTGTTAAAGAGGAGCAGACCGCCATGAGCTGAGGGTCGCTGCCATGCTAGGCCCTTTGCTAGGGATGTGTCTAAGCCACATCATTCACTCCTTACATCATTCTGCTGAGTTCACAATTGTTATTCCCACTGAACTAGAAAGTAATTGAGATTCCAAGAGGTGAGTCCCAAAGAAAGAGAGAAGTGATAAAGACCTTTTACTAAAGACTAATGAATTTGGTGGGGTGGAGGCACCAGTGAGAACAAATGACTTCCAAAGTCTTGGCAAAAAACAGTTCCCCAGCCCGGGTAAGGACATCCCCATTCAGAGGGCAGGAAGGGGCTGGCACCTGCCAACCTCCCCCAGGAGGCTCCTGAAATGGGAAGAGAGCTGGGAAACACACACGTGCCACCTGCCTCTTTTTCCCTACAGCAGCACGTACAGACGTCATCCTACATCGCAAATGGGAATGTTCAGGAAAATGATTGTCTCATCTAACACTTCATGGGCTGCCATTGTTGTCTGCTTTCAGCAAAACCTGATCCTATTTTAAAAAATGCAAATGCAAGACAAGTACCCTGAATGCCACATTCAAGGAACACTTTGTCTCTGATTAATCCTAAATGTGACTATTTGATGTGTACACTTTCCTTTTCCGTAAGTATAAAGCCCATTTGTGAAGAAAGATTTGTTCCAGCTGATTGGTTGACTACAAATCTCAGCCCTGATACTTTTTTTTTCTGCTTTGTTACTTAAAAGAACCTACTTCAGACCTCTGATTTGTTAAGAGTATTTGGGAGTAGAGAACGTATGCTTTGATCGGATGCTCCATGCCCTGGGTAACCCATATCCTATTCCAAGCAACCTAGATTTGGGGGTGCTTTAAAGGAAATGTCCCCCCATTTGGGCCAGTGGTAAAAAGTCAACTTTGTGAAGCAGACCTCCCCAGATAGAACCCCAGCCAGGATTTAAAGTATTTACACAAAGTACTTAAAAATGTGCCTGACACATATTAAGTCCCCGGCAGACGTTAGCTAGAATGATCATCGCCCTTGCAGAAAGGGAGGGGGCAGCTCACATGCTCTCCTCTGCAGGTAAGATCTCTCACTCCAGGGCTCACCCCTGCATTCTCTTAGTCTGTTGTACTAAAATGAAGGCTGAGCACTTCCTCGGTGCCAGCCACCCTGCTAGGGATTTTGCAAGCATCATTTCTCTCTAGCTCCTGGAAGCAAGCACAACAGTGTGATTCCCTTCATATGGGGGGCGGGGGAGGGACACAGAGAGGTGACACTGATGAAGGAGTCCAGAGTCTGAGCCATTCTCCCTGGGGCCCTGCAGACTCTCTGAGCTGATGCTTCTAGTAAACCCCTGACCTGCCATCCCCTCTGACCTGGCTCAGGCAGGAGGCTGCTGTTAGTGGGAACTTCAGAGAAGGGACATGCTCCCACTTGGGCACAGTGAGTCCCAAGCAAACCTCTGGGAATTGGAAGAGAATCCTGGGAGGCTTCCCTGTTTCCTCCAGGGCAAAGGGGGAGCAAAGGACAGAAGACAGTGACAAAACCGAAGGGTTAGGCCACAAAGAGGACGTATTGTGCAATTCGATTATAAGAGGTTCACAAACAGAGTAAACACCATCAGAACCGTGATGGCCTCTGGGGAGCAGGGATTGAATAGAAAGAGATACAGGAAACTTTCTGGAGGGGATGGAAATGTCGTATGTCTTATGGGGGTTTGGGGAACATGGTGATACAGGAGTCGAAAATAACTGAATTGCATTTCACCATGTGTGAAGTTTACCCTCAATTAGTACAAATTTTTTAAAAGATGCAAAGCAGAGCAGGGTGGAATGGGGCAGGAGAGGGGATGGCAGGAGACCACAGGATGATGCTCTAGGGAGCAGGTCTGGGGGCACAGTGGCTCGCACGGCTGAGGCACAGGAGGGACTGTCTGACTGAATGCCCTGGAGTCACGGTGTACTCAGCGTAGCGGTCTGTCCCTCGCAGGGGCCAGATCTGAGCCTTGGGGGCCCTTAGCTGTTCACGCTATGTTGTCAGGACCCCATCTCTCACCCCTGGTCCGGGCTCCATTCGCATCACCTCCGCAGGAGTTGAAGGGAAACTCCAACCAATGCAATGCTTTCTTAGCTTCCACAAAAGAGGCCCAGCTCGCAGATTCCCTGCCAATGCCTCCATCTACTAGCGAACGCCCCATGTCCGCAGGACCTGAGGCAAGTGCCACCCATCTCCCCTGCAGCCCAGAAGCCAAGAAGTTCAGGGTCTTGGCTCCACTCTCCTGGGTGGGTTTTTGGTCACACTAGAATAAGGTGATCATACCGGTCCGCGTCCTCCACCCTTATCTGGGCAACCAAAAGGCTTCCCAGTGGCCTGTCTCCCATTCCCTGCCAAGCCCAGGATCTTGAGCACTCAATTTACTGTCACTGTTTTTTAAAAATGATTGAGTATGTTTTGTTCCCTACCCACATAGACACCTGTGCCCTAGCCCTACTTGCCCCTGGGAGTCACCAATGTGCAAGCAGCTCCGCCTCACCTCCACAGGCTTCTCCAGCTGCTACTCCCTCTGCAGAAGCCCTTTCTCCCTACGTTATCTCCCAGCAAGTTGCTAATTCCTTCAAGACGCAGCTCATGTCCCAGTATCTGCCAACGTCCTCGGTGGGCCTGACCCTGCTCCTAGCCCTACGTGCACAGCGCTTACAGCACCGTGCTGGCCCCTGGTCTCCCTCACAAGTCAACAGCAACTTAACAGCAGGGGTTGGGCTCCTTCACTCTTTCATCCTCAGAGCCCGGTACTCAGCCAGGAAGGGGTAAATGTGATGGACCGAGAACACACATACAATAAAAGCAGCAGGGCTCTGCCAAGTTCTTCCTTCCTTCTTTCTGGGTCTGTGGCGCCGTCCTAGGGATAGGCCTCTGGGCTGGAGTTGGGGCAAGTGGACATTCTCCCATCACACCTCTTCCAGACCCCAGGCCCTCCAGTTCTGATGAAGGCAGGACCTTCTGCCCCCACAGGGTCTGGAGTGGGAGAGCCTGTTATACGAACTGCGGCAGCAGAACTGAGAAGGAAAATGATTTCCCCGTGTGTTAGGGGAGAAAAGGCCATTTTTCTTCAGCCTACGGTTTATGTGGCTACATTTCTTTGTCAAGAATATTTTCTTCTTTCCTTCTTTTAATTGTTATTATTAATGCTATAACTCCGAAACATACAGGGGGTCCAGGTGACCAGTACGAAGAGTAGAGTCATGTCATACACTGAAATTCGAGGCCCGGGCTGGGTACAGTCAAGCAAAGAAATAAGATAACTCAGAGGATAAGTGACCCCACCTCCAGGGTCCAGAGCATCACCACTGGGATCCAGGGAAGGCCTTGATGCAGGGTTGCCATGGTGACCGAGCTGTCACAGGCCCAGGGCCTTGCTGGGTAAGCACAAATGGATGGCGTGCAGGATCCCTCTTTTCAATTGAAGATTACCACTAATTTGCAACTAGTTGGAGGAAAATTGGAGATGGAGAAAAGGGAATTGCTCCTTTCAGCAGACAACCACAACTACCGAAAACTGACTTGTCCCCTGAGTCATGATGGAGAGGAAAGAAAACTTATCTCTCTAAAGAACACATGCTTGGGCACCTGGGTGGCTCAGTCAGTGAAGTGTCTGCCTTCGGCTCAGGTCATGATCCTAGGAGTCCTGGGATTCAGCCCTGCATGGGGCTCCCTGCTCAGCCAGGAGTCTGCTTCTCCCTCTGCCCCTCACTCCGCTCGTGCTTTCTCTCTCTCTTTCTCTCAAACAAATAAATAAAATCTTTTTTAAAAAATTTAAAAAAATAAACAACACAGGTTTTGGAGCTAGACAGAAGGGCTGAATCCGGTTCTTTCATTTCGGGGCTGTGTGACCTTGGAGAAGTCTCTTAACCTTTCTGACTTTTTTCAGCTATAAAACCTGTATAAAAATACCCACCTGCCTGGTTGATGGGAGGGTTAAACGAAAGAGGAGTAGTTAAGTGCCCAGTAATCCTTCTCACTGCTCAAGATTTTCATTCATTCACAAAGTCTTCTCTCCTTTCCTTGCCATTCTCTTCATCCAATTCATTCATTCATTTCACAAATACTTATTAAGCACCGTTGTGCCCTGGTGTAGTCTAGAAACTGTGGCTCATCACATCAGAGGCCCACAGGCAGCCATCAGTCGGAATCACATTCTACCTATAGCCCTATAGGGCCCTTCGCATTCACCACCTTCTCCCTGATGCCTTCCAGGTCCCATCTGCACCTTCTCCTCTGCATTCCTGCCAACTGGTGTCAAGACTCTCCCTTGACCCTCGGCATAAGATCTTCCTTGGTTCTTTGAGGAGCTGGAAAGGTTCCAGGAGCTGAGATTCCTAGGGCCGATAGCCCAAGGCCATACCAAAGGCAGGGACAGTGGGAAAAACAGAGTCAGGACTCGCTGAGTCTTGGTGTCCCTGGGCTCAGAGATCTTCTGGAATAAGGACTGGGCCCTGTTTATCTCTGAGGTCCTCCCCCCAGCATCGTCATGCAGAGTGGGTACCAGAGCACTAACTGGCTGGGGAGGAGCTGCTGGAACAGCGGAAACAAACTGGGCTGTCTTGTCTGCCTACAGAGCCCTTCTCTTCTCTGCCTTGCAGAAATCCATGCTTCAGCCTTCAAGTCCAAGGGCCCAGAGTACACATGGGAAAGAGTCTCCCGCTCTTTCTTTCTGTGCTTCTGAACGCACCCCACACCATCAGAAGGAGCTGAGAACCAGTCCAGAGGGGAGAAGGGCTGGAGGCTTGTCAAACAAGCCCCCGTTACCCCTCCTCCCAGAGGCCATGTGGCATGAGGGCTAAAAGTATGGACTATCCCCAAGTCTTGCCTTTCACTAACGGCGTGACCTTCACAAGTTACTTCTGAAAGCTACATTTTATTCCTTTGCAAAAATGAGTAATGATGATTTGATATTTCCAGGGTACGGCCCTGCTGTCCAAGTCTGAATATCGGCACCAGAAGTAAAAACCTTTCTCTCTCAAAAATCAGGACACGAACCAGCCAGTGTGGCAGGAGCTTCACAGTGATGGGAGTAAAGCACTCGAGCCCCCTGGCCGACAGGAGCTGGGCAGGAAACCAGAAGGAAACCCAGACTGTCGTGTCGTACGCAGAGCTGGCATCCATGGCAGCTAGCATCCAGAGCTCGCGCTTCCAGCTCACCTTCCTCCCACTAGAACGGATGACGTTGACTAATGAAGAATTATCCACCCACACGGTAAGCCACAAGCAATTACGAATTCCATTACCCAGCAACTTGGCCGAGATGCCTCCTGGCTCACCCTCAGATGGGAAGTCTCACCCAGCAAAGGTAGGCCCCCAGGAAGCAGAAGGGTTCATCGGGATGGAAGGCTGGCTAATTAAGTCCTGCACCAGTACTAAGCTGTGCTCTTCTCATGATGCCTTACTCCTTTATGGGAGAGGTGCCAAGAGGGGAGAAAGGGTCGGAACAACCATGTTCTAACACCTGTTCCACTGTGGGAGCCTGAAATTCTTTGAGCTCCGTTTGCCTTCACTATCAAATGAGAATACTATTACCTCCCAGAAGGGAAGAAATGTATGTGGAGCAGATGGAGAAGCCCCTCGGAAGCCCAGTATCACTGATGATGGACACTGGCCATCATCGGTGACCGTGACCTGCAGAAGGCTTAATGGTCATCCCCATAGCAACAGCTTTCATTTTTCAAACACAGGGTCCGCCAATGTTGAGGACTGACCATTTATGATTTCATGCAACCCTCAAAATAACAGACAGAGGTATTCTTACTACCCGCTGTGACAGCAGGGCAACCGAAGCTCAGGATTACGTGACTCGCCAGTGGTCACACCAGTTCTTGAATGTTCAAGACAAAATCAGATCTAGCCCTCTGCCTCCAGAGCCTATGTCCCTAACTCCATCCCACACTGCCTCGGTTAATCTAGACCCCTTCCTGAATCCGAGGAAGCTTAAGGGGCTTTGGATCTGCATTTTACAGTAGCAATTTAATAGTATCACAGACGTTAGATACTGCAAGTCCTACTTCAGAGTTTGTTTTCTCTTAATAAGGATCACAGGGTACAAGGCACGTGAAGGAATATTTTGTGGCAAATCTCTGATTAATGCTGGGTCTTAGGCTAAGGTGGACTCTCGTAAATAATTCAGCTGCCCCTGAAACACTTTCATCAATACTTCTCACTACTGAGCACCAACTAATACTGGGGCTTCTGTCCAGGTGTGCCTTTCTGAAGTGAAAGCAACCATGAATCACAAGAGCTAGGCCTGGGAATGTGGCCTCCTTATACGTGGCTCCTGAGCCAACTTTCTCTTGCACATCAGCCCAGTCTGCCCGTGAAGACTCCAGTTTGGCTGGCCAGGATGGTTGAGGATCAGTGCATGGTCTTTAAGACTCTCCGTGCATCCCAGAAGCACCTTACACCGTGTGCTGTTTACCCTTTAATTTAATAAACAGGCAGTTACTAAGCACCTGCCACAAGCACGGTTCCTACCTCCTGGCTGAACTGCAGAATCATCTAGCAAGCAGGTTGATAAAGTGGATACCCCTGTGCTAACCCTGCTTTGCTGAACCAAAATCTCATAGATGAAGTCTGAGTAAATATTTAGAGAGTAGGTGCTCAACAAATATTTGTTCATTGAATTTATAGCAATGACAAGAGCTGCTTCTTCTTGGGGTAATACTGCCTGGTACTGCACAGATCCTAGCCCCAGGACTTACCCGTGCTATGTGGCCATGCTTCTCAATCTTTCTGCACCTGAGCTTGCTCCTCCGTAAAAACAGGCAAATTAATAATACCTACTTGGGGGATTTTTAGCAGCTTTTTTGAGATATAATTCACATGCCATACAACCCATCCATTTAAAATGGGCAGTTCAGTGGCTTTTAGCATATTCACAGAATTGTGCACCCATTGCCACAACCAATTTTAGAACATTTTCATTACCCCAAAAAGAAACCCCACACCCGTTAACCATCACTAACCCAAGCCCTTCTCATTCCTCTCAGCCCTAAGTAACCATTAACCTACTTTTTTTTCTCTATAGAGTCGCTTATTCTGGACATTTCTTATCAGTGGAAGCATGCAATACATGTCCTTCATGACTGGCATCTTTTATCCATGTTGTCTCATGCATTCGTACTTCATTCCTTTTTATTACTGAATATATTCCACTAAATAGATATGCCACATTTTGCTTATCCATTCATTAGTTGAGGAATATTTGGCTTTCTTTTTCATATACTTATTGGCCCTTTATATATATTCTTTGGAGAAATGTCTATTCAGATCCTTTGTCCATTTCAATTGGTTTGTCTTCTTATTACTGAGCTGTAATGTACTTTATATATTCCAAATCCAAGTCCTTTTTAGTTTTAATGTTAGCTTATACACACATTTTTTTAAAGATTTTAATTACGTGAGAGAGAGAGAGAGCACGAGCAGGATGAGGGGCAGAGGGAGAAGCAGACTCCCTGCTTAGCAGGGAGCCCGATGTGGGACTCGACTGCAGGACTCTGGGATCATGACCTGAGCCGAAGGCAGACGCATCACTGCTGAGCCACCTAGGCGCCTTTTTTTCTTTTGCTGCTTGTGTTTTGTGAGTCATATCTAAGAAGCCATTGTTTAATCCAAGGCCGTGAAGATTTGTACCTTTGTTTTCATCAAGACATTTTAGTTTTTACATTTGGATACTTAACCTGAGTTAATTTTTTTAAATGATGTGAACTACGGGTGCCCACCTTCATTCTTTCGCATATGGATGTTCTGTTTTCCCCGAACCATTTATTGAAAAACTCTTCTTTCCCCCACTGAATGGTCTTAGAATCCTTTTTAAAATCCAAGAGACCAAAATGTGAGAGTTTTTTCTGGACTTTCAATTCTATTCCATTGATCTAAACGTCCACTCTTATGCCAGCTCCATACTGCCTTGATTACCACAGCTTCGAAGTAAGATTCAAACTCTGAAAGTGTGAGTCCTCTGACGTGGTTCTCTTTTAAGATTCTTTTGGTTACTATGGGTATCTTGAACTTCCATATAAATTTTAGGATCCATTTGCCACCTTCTGCAGTGAAGCCAGCTGGGATTTTGATATGAATTGCACTGAATCTGTAGATTACTTGGAGAGGTATTGCTGTCTTAAAAATAGTTCTTTGAACACAGGGGGGGTCTTTCCATTTATTTGGGTCTGTAATTTCTTCCTACAATGTTTTGTAGTTTTCAGAGTATAGTCTTACACTTCTTTTGTTAAATTTATTCCTAATTATTTTATTCTTTTTGATGTTACTTTAAATGGATGCTGTTGCTTAAATACAATGTTGCAGTAGTACGAGCAGACATCCTTGTCCTGTTTCTGCTCCTACAGACAAGCGTTCAGTCTTTTACCATTAGGTGTAACGCTAGTTGTGGGTTTTCATAGATTCCCTTAATCAGGCTGAAGAAGTTTCCTCCTATTCCTAGTTTGTTCAGTGTTTTGTTTTTTGCTTTTTGTTTTTTATCACGAAGCAGTGCTGAATTTTGTTAAATGCTTTTTCTGCATCTTTTGAGATGATCATGTGGTTTCTGTTCTTTATAAAGTAATTGACTTCGGATGTTAAAGCAACCTTGCATTCCTGGGAGAAATCCAACTTGGTCATAGTGTATAATCATTTTCATATATTGTGGGATTTGATTCAATACTATTTTGATACAGATTTTTACATCTATATTCATAAAGAATGTTGATCCATAGTTTTCTTTTCCTGCAATATCTTTGCTTAGTTTCAAAATCCAGGTAACACTGGCCTCATAGAATTAATTTGGAAGTGTCCCCTCTTCTAATTTTTAAACAAATTTTGTGAATAACTAGTATTAATATTCTACAAATGTCTGGTAGAATTTTTCTGGTAAGGATTTACCATCTAATGCTGAGTCTTTTCTTTGTGGGAAAGTTTTTGATTATTAAAATTAATCTCTTTATTTGTTAAAGGTCAATTCAGACCTATTTTTTGAGTCAATTTCAGGAGTTTGTGTCTATAGAAATTTTTCCATTTATTTTAAGTAATCTAATTTATTGGCATGCAGTTGTTCATAAATTCCCTCATATTTTATGTTTCTGTAAGGTCAGTAGTAATATCCCTTCATTCATTTTTTATTTTAGTATTTTATGTATTTTTTTCATAGTTAGCCTAGTTAAAGGTTTGTCAATTTTGCTGATCTTTTTGAAGAACCAATGTTTGGTTTCACTGATTTTCTCAACTGTTTCTCTATTCTTGTTCAATTAATTTCCACTCTACTTCTTGTAAGTCCTGTCCTTCTGTTTGCTTTGAGTATAGTTTGCTCCTCTATTTTCAGGGTTTTAAGATGGAATGTTAAATTGTTAATTTGAGATCTTTCCTTTAAATTATGGGTACTTTTAGCTATGAATTTCACTCTAAGCACTGATTTAGCTTTTTTCCGTAAGTTTTGGCATGGTGTGTCTTTGTTTTCATTTACTTCAAAGTATTTTCTAAATTCCCTTGTGATTTCTTCTTTGAGCTACTGGTTACTTATAGTCTGTTATTTAATTTCCACATGTTTGTGACTTCCCCAAACTGCTTTCTGTAAATTAATTTCCAGTTTCATTCCATTGTGACCAAAGACAATCCTTTGTACAAAATTAATCCTTCTTGCACTATTGAAGATCATTTATGATTTCTAATATGGTATATTCTGGATATCCATGCATACTTGAGAAGACTGTATTCTGCTATTGTTGGGTGGAGTTTCTATAAATGTTTGTTAGATCTAATTTATGCATAGTATTTTTCAAATTTTCAATTTCCTCGTTTGTTGGCATATAATTGTTCATAGTATTCATTCCCCTATATTTTTTTCTTTTAATTTCAGTAAGGTCAGTAGTAATATCCCCTCTTTCATTTCTGAATTTAGTAATATGAATCTTCCCTATTTTTTCTTAGTGGGATATTGACATCTACAACTTTTATTTTTGAAATGTCTAGTTCTCCCTTCAATACTATCAGCCTTTGTTTCATGTATTTTGAGACTCTGGTATTAGGTATATACATGTTTATAGTTATGGCTCTCTGGTGGATTGATCTTTTCTCATCATAATATGTTCCTCTTTAATTCTAGTAACATTTTTTGTGTTAAACTATACTTCATCGGATGTTAGTAGAGCTACCACATTCACTGGGGTTTTATGAGGGGTTAAATGAGCTAATCCATACAAATCATACAGAAAAGCATGTGGCACAAGGCAAGCTAATATTGACAATTATTAGCTGATACTGTTACCCATGGGCTTCACCTGCCTGAGCTCAGGTAAGCCTCACCACATCCAACCCTGAGGTACATACAGTTCTCTATATTTCATAGAAGAAGAAATTGAAGAAGAAAGAGTTCAAGGAGATTGTCCAAAATCCTCAAGCCAAGACAGCGTTCCAGTTAAATCTTTTTGACTCCAAAGCCCATCCTCTATTCTGTATGATCTGCCTGAGCTTCCAGGGCCAAATTAGTTAGCTATAGGATTTTAACTTTACAGTCAAACTGAAGACAAATGCAGTGGTCAATGGACATGAAGGTCATAAGAGTTTGGAATAAATCTTGGAACCACAAATCACTGCCTGGAGGACTTTTAACAGGTTCTTAACCTCTGCATGGCTCAGTTTCCTCATCTGTAACATGGTGAGTATGATGGTGCCTCTACCAACAGGTCATTATGAGGATTAACTGTGATAATGCCAGGAAATTTCTTGGCAACTACAGATTTGGAGATAGAAGTTGGCTGTTATTAATAATTATCGTAATTACTGTGGTTAGCTAATGGAGAAGACGTGCATGAACATTATCTACCAGAGTATGTAAGCAGTGCCGCAAGGTAGACAAAAGGAAGAGGTGTTGTTTTTAGACAAAGGACCAGCCTCCCGTGACTCAAGGACCATCAGAAGACTCCAAAGAAGTGTGACGTTTCTGTAAGACCTTGAAAAAGGTAGAAGAGGATAGATGAGCAAAGCATGACCGGCCCGGTGAGCAGCAGAGCCCAGGCGCCAAGGCAGGCAAGTGCTTACATGGCAGGGAACAGGGAACATGCTGGAATTCCCATCAGCACAGCTCTGGCCTCCTTTGAGAGTGCCATCTTAAATTCATGGTGCCATAAAAGTGAAAGTACCTCAATAAAGGAAGAACAGGTGGCCCAAGATATAAGAGAAAGCTACATCACGAAGCAAGAATCTACATTCTCCCCTTACCCCACCACTGTTCTCATCCCCCTGTTTGCCTTTATCTCTTATGAGTTTATTTAGAGACCATCTGCCTGGTGCTAAAAGCTCTGTCGGGTGCGGAGGACTGGTTTGGAGAAGTAGCATCCTGGAAAAGTCCAAGCTCCCCTCAGTTCTATGCTCCCCCGAGAATGCAGATTTCCTCAGCCCAGGGCTGCTATGGCATCCTGTGAGTCTGGACCAATGGTGAACGAGTGAATGATCCAGCTGAACTCAGGGGGACCGGGCATGAGAAGGTGCTGGGGCCCTGCATCCTTCAGCACTGCTCTGGAGAACAGTAGACTATGAGCACAGTCCCCCAATGTCACCTTATCAACTCTGTCACTGTGAGCTCCCTCGCAGAGCACCCTGACCTCCAAGGTGGGGGAAATGAGGGGTCTCAGTACGAGGGGCATCAGCAGTTACTGCCACTTACTGAGACAAACCCTCCCTCCAACATGCTCTGCCCTAGGCTTCAGGCTCAGCAATTGCACAGCCATGACTCAACCATGGCTTTGTTTTCCCAGCAGTCTGTGTGTTGGTTGTTCTTTTTATAGGATTCCTAGAATCCAAGTGAGGCTCAAAGAGGCAAGGTCACTTGCCCAAGGTCACAAGATAATAAGGAAAGTAGTCAAGAGCTACACCCTCCCCCACAATGCTGTCAGTACTTTCTGTTTAGGCATATGCGACACGAGGCAGCTCAAGGGGGCTCCTGAAATACACTAGGTGTGGCAAAGCCGAAGCTAAGGAATCATGTATTACCTGCTGGCTCAAATCACAAGCCCAAATCTGGGGAGTGAGGCAGGTAAAGGGAAGGAGGCAGAGGCAGGAGGGAAGGGTCAGTGGGCAGGTAGAAAATCTCCATGACAATCTCCAGTGAGCTGGGCAAGCAAGGCAAGGCCACCTTCAATGCCAGAGCAGAGTGTGGAAGGTACCCTGTCTCTATCCCACCAAAGGACAGAGCCCAGCCACCAGGAGTCTAGCCCCACAGAGCTGGGGGAAGGTGGAGGCTCAGACATGAGTTCAAGGCTCCAGTCCATGAGAAGAGGGACTGGCAAAACCAAGGAATCAAGAATGACATTAATTTGGCACCTATTATTTGTCAGAAGCTCTTATACCCTTCATTTCCTTATAGTCCCTGCTGTGACCCAATAAGGGGGTAGTCTGTAACCCTATTTTATGAATGAGGTCTTTCAGACATGTGTGTGCCTCTTTGGCAGGGGAGGCAGAGGAAAGATAGTGGGGACTCCGCCTCCCTCCCAGCAGCTCTGCTGCCTTTTTTGGGGCTGTCTGTGGGGCCTGTGTGGCACCTCCATCGGAACACAGAACACAGGCAGGAATGGCGCCGGTACCCTTTACAGGCTTCCCAGCATCTCACTGATATGCTCGTTCATCTCCACCCCCAACAGGTGTGGCCCACGTACCTCCACCTCCCCAGGGAGGAGTCACTGCCAATGACTTCATGCCCCATCCAAGCCTCCCCCCCTGTGGCCTCAAGGTCCAGCACCCCCCAGGAGGCACAAGCCTAAAGGATACTTGTCTTTCTTCCTTCTTGCCCAGACACTCCCTACAGGGCACTGACATTTCATTTTCCACGGAGGCTCTCAGCACTATGCTGGGTCCCTGGAGACGAGCGCAGAAGGTGACAGTTGCCTGCTCAGGGCCATGATGGCCATTTCTGCTGCCAGAGTCCTAAACAGGGGACATGCCTGGCTTCCTAAAACCCTCCCTCGGCTATTTGTTGGTGGTATTCTCTCTCTTTCACCCCAACTCGCTCCTCCGTCTCCCTCCCGTGAAGATCTGTCCTCACCACTCACTCTTCGGAGGCATTTGTCTGCTGGGAAAACAGCAGCTGACAGCAAAGGTCACCGCGGCCAGCTCTGGCTCGCCGCATACAAATGTGCCTTTTAGCTGCGGGCCCTGCAAAGAAGGACCCGGTCCTATTATTGATAAATCCTTGAAAAGACTCTAATGTATCTTCATTTCAGGGAAAACAACTGCCTTCAAGGTTGCACCAAGAAAATAAAGCAGGCGGCCTGGTGACGGATTCGAGACGTTGGCATTTTCCCGAAGATTAAAAGATTATAACACTTCTATTAGGATCACTCCGCCACGCTGTATTGATCTCATCAGGGAAGCCACTGCAGGTCTAATATGAACAGAGCGCGTTCGGGAATTAATCACGGGGGGTTTTATTACGGTTCATAGGGCGCTTCGTTCAGGCCGCATCGTTTGCAATATTTATGGCCCCGCTCCCCGGCCGTTATTAAGTGCGCGGAGCTGGGCCTGCTGGGTTAGAACACAAAGTCATTCTTCAAAAGTAAATCTTATCTAAACTGTGCACACAAAGCCAATTATGTTTTGATTTACATTTTAATTCTGCGGCAGACGCCCGCGTGGGGGAGTGGGAGGGGCCAGAGATGCAGATCTGGAAGGACCCGCTTCCGTGCAGACCCACTTGCTGTGGCGGCGCGACCTGGGCCGACCCTCCTGGAGCCTCAGCTTCTTGATCTGTAGGAGGAGGGCGGCAGCACCTACCTCCCCGCGTGAGAACTGGGGAGACGGCATTCCCCGAGCGTGGGACCTGAAACCTGCCCCCCGGGCGGGCACACAAAAATCAGCGCCCTCCTGGTACCTGATGGCAGCGTTGTTTCTTCTTTTCGGACACCTTACCTGACTTGAACTCTGGGGAGACCAGTCTAAGCAGAGAATGCAGTGAAAATAGGCTGAACTTTTTTTTTTTTAACCCAAACTTAAAGAGAAACACAGGAGTATGCTTTATGATCCATGAAAACTCGTTCCTAATTCACCCTTTTCCACCTCCTCCTATTCTTTTCTTGGGAATCAGAGAGGTCTATATTTACCCCACAGTGTGGGGCAAACCACTAGCTTTTGGGTAAAGACTGTATGGCTGAATTGTTGTCTCCCTGAATTGTTGTGAAAATTAAGATAGACTGGAAGGGGGTTAGTCCATGATCTTACGCAGACCGCCCGCTGGTAACTCAAGACTTTGTCATCAGGAGGTACTGTTAATACAAATGATGTGGTTTGAAGTGGTGGGGTTCAGAGCCCGATGGCCAAGAAAGAATTCTTGAGACGAGCTGGTGCAAAAAGGTAGTTTTGTTAAAGCACGGCAGACACGAGCCCTGGGCAGAAAGAGCCGCACTGGGGTTGTAAGGAGTGGCTGATTATATAAGATTTTCTATCCTGTGGAGAGGAGGGTGATAGGATTCCAGGAAATTGAGTGTATAGGTTTCTGGAGATTGCTTTTTTCTTGTAAATTAAGAGGCCTGGAAACTGAAGGAGACTCCTGTCCTGCAGAACTATGATCTCTATCAGTTAACCACTTGTTTTTCCCTTTCCTTTGTTCTCAGGCAGCCAGGAGTGCCTGAGGAATGTCACACATATCCCACCCGCTGGGGGTATGGGGGGTTGAGCCTGTTCTTTGCCCTCAGCTTGCCTTCTGTGCCCTCATCACTAGTCATCATATTTGCAGGTCTAGTCACCGTGGTAGTAAGATTAGCAATCAAAGCTGTAGTAGCAATCACAGTAGCAAACAGTCCTACTAGTAATAATACTAGTAACGCTAGCGCTGGTGGTAACACTGAGCCCCAGAGTGGTAGCAATAGTGGTGGTGAAGGAGCATCCCGGCCCCAGCTCTCGCTACCCTACCCGCGTGAGAGTCAGCGAGTCATTGAACCTCTCTGAGCCACAGCCTCGTCTTTTGTAAAGCAGCAATAAAAGCATCTCCCCCTCACAGATCCTGTCCAGGTAAAGTCAGACGTCATACAGAAGCTCTGCCTGACCCCCGTCTACCTCCACCTGTCTCTAACCTCACGTTCTCCCTATCCCGAGCTGTTGACTCTCGGGCACCACACGGCCACAAGTCTGCAGTTTGTCTCTGTGACCTGCTCTGCCAGTCAGAGCACAAGATCAGGAGCGTGGTGAGTGGGGTGGAGGCTGGATGGAAGTGCTCGTGTGTCTGCGTCATCCCAGGCTGATGGGAAGGCCAGATGAGAAGAGGCCGGTAAGTCCTTCACACAGGCTGGCCACCGTGGGCACTCCATGCCAGGTGCCACCAGAGAAAGGCTCTTCTGTTTAATAGTGATCCCGAAACTGAGGAACCTGCTAGAGCTTCTTGAGGACAAAGGGCTTCACTGCTTCTCCATTCACAGAGCCTCTTACAGTCCTGTGCATACAAGAGGCCTCCAATGAACAATGATAGCATCACTCCAGCCGCATAAGAATTCCCTTCCAGGGTAGCCATCAGGAGGTCACGTGGTGTCCTTCACTTGACCTTCTGTAGCCTCAAGGAGTCCACCATCCGGAGCTCAGCCCATTTCCCCGTGAAATAACTGTAGTGTCCCACTGTGGAAGTGAAATCTACATCCCCATGACTGCCCCCCGCCCTTATCCCAGGTCAGGCCTTCGGAATCCCATGAAGCACTTGGATATGACAGTGCTTCCAGTACCTGTTACATTTCCTTAGTCTTCCATTTTCACTGGCTGGCTGACTGCAGTCCTTCCACCGTCCAGCTGGTGACAAGGCTCTTCCACTTCCCAACCCAGTGAGTGCTGACTGCACGAGCAGCTCAACACACCTGCGATGGAACCCAGCAATGCAGCAATGGGGAACAGCAGGCCCCACGTGCACAGCTGCTGGCCTCTGCTCACAAGCGTCTCCCATGACATGGCTACCGTCTCGGCACCTCCGCTCAGACCCTGGAGCCGAGCTCCAACTCCAGGCACAGTCTGACCGGTTCAGAGAGACACCCTGGCCCCCAGCCCAGCACCAGTATGCAGTAAATACCTAGGGAGGTATGTTCAGTGAATTTTCCCTAACAGGATATTACCTTCCTCCTTCTAAAGGTATATGGTTACCAACATCCTTGTCTTACGGGGAAGGCAAAAGGAGCTGACTACCTGGAATGGGTTCCATAGGATAGAAGCCAAGAGTCTGAGCATTTGGCCCAGTGATTAAGCTGGACCTAGGAGTATGTAAAGCCAGGACAGAAGAGCACAAGAGCAAGGTCTGCTAGACAGAGAAAGGACCAGCAGGTGTCTCAGCCCAGAAGGATAACTTGAGATGAAGTCCCTTGCAGGAGAACTGATGCCAGAATCCTAGGGGTGGGTGGGGGGTGGCATGACCACAGAGCTAGTTAGGAACAGGCTGAAAGAGCTACGACAGAGATAGAGGATGAAAGTCAAAGACAGAAGTTGGAGAGAAATGCTAAACCTACAACTGGGACAGAGACGGGGCCTCTGACAGATGTGTGTCCCCTGTGGCCACGCATGGGGACAAAGGACAAAGTCATGTGAGCCTGGTCTGCGGCAGCCAACAGCGCTGATTTCTGGGACAAATAAAAGAGCAGGAGAGAAAAAGGACAAGTGAGGGAAGGGGGAGGAAGCGCGAGAGAGCGTGAGCACAGGGCGAGAGTGGAAAGAAGTAGGTGGGAGAGAGGGTGGGCCAGAGGAAGGAGATCCATAGCATATTGGAACATAAAACACCAACCTTGTGAACACTTCATAAATGTGGCTTATTGAAAAAGGAATCCTTACCATCAAACAGATTTGCATTTCCTTCCACCCCCAGTCTCCCGCCTCTGTGGCCCGAGAAATACAGCAGTGTCACCACCTCAATACGCACTTCATAAACTCGCAGGCTCCGCTGCCTTCCTACGAAGCCCAGGTAACAGCTCCAGAAGGACCTGTATCTGGAAGCCCTGAGGACCTCCGCCCTGACCAGAAATAGATGCAAACGTCTGTGCAAGAAAAGAGCGCCTGTCACATGTTCGCTTTTTAGCTGAGAAAACCCACCACTTCAGGAAGTGACACAAATATAGCATTATGGATTTTGAAGGAACGGGCAGGAGCGCATCACCAAAGCACTGGCTCTTACCTTTCATCTGTATCGAAGTGGCTGGCTGAGGACACGGAGACCGCGAGGGTTTTCCAACATATAATTAGAAGCACGCCAGGGGCTGCCATTAAAGACCAGTACGTTTTCTATTACGCTGAATCCAGAGGCTAATTTTCAGGGGTTTATAAAGCAACTGCAAAAATAATTTTTGATTTGCCGTCTCTCACGCTGGCTCAATTTGAGAATACGCATGCTAAAGCTATAGCCCCGACCCTCCCCCATTAAAGTCTGACACATGTTAAGCTGAACATATACATATCTATGTATATGAATACATGCATAACCATGAATGAAATAGCAGCAAGTATGCCATCTGCACACTCCTGTGGAGTTTCCGGTGCAGGCTGATTGTGCACATGGAGAACGAGGAGAGACCAGCATGCATTTGCCATGCAGCACAAATACATGAATGCGGGTCTGACTGCTGGCTGCCGTGGCATACGAAGTCATCTAGGAAAACAAAAGCCATTCACTCATAGAGGCTAAAGAGAAATCCCTAAAGAAGAAATGCAAATGACCAATCGACATAAAAAATTGCTCAGTCTCTTGGATAACTGAAGAACTAGTAATGATTGTCTTCTAATTTGGCAAAAATGAATTAAAAATACTAATACTCAAAGACGGCAAGGCTGTGGTGAGACAGTTACTCTCATTCATCAGTGAGGCGAATGTAAATATAAACAGGGACACAGGGACACGCTGCAGATTGAAGTGTCTACTAATAGCCTTGACATTGTTTATATGACACAGTAAAGAAGGAGGTTTTTTTCCTTTGGTTTTTGGATTTTTGTTTGTTTTGTTTTGTTTCATTTGCTTCAGTTTGTGTAATCGCAAACAGAAAGTCTGAGGATTACCCTGAACAAGAAAGGGATGTTCCAACATGAACGAGGGAAGAGGAGAGTTGGGATGAAAAGAAACTAGAACAATAAAGAAGAGGATCCCACCAGTCTGAAAAGAGACGCCCTCTGGAACCGATGCTGCCTAAAGGTTTTACCAATTGTCCCAGGAAGAAGGATCGGAAGGAAGATCAGAACTACTCTGCGGGTCACCTGTGGTGTGGAAACCCCTGTGAAGAACATAGGGCAGCCGAGGGGAGGTGTGTCCAGGCAACCTCAGCCAGTCCATGTTTTCACAAAGTAAAGGAAAACCTTTGGAAAATACTATAAAGCACCAAATAAAGCAGGTTCTATGGAGAGTCTGGGGCCTGAGCGGGGAGAGCGAGATAGCACTCCCCTAAAGCTCCCTAAGAACCCCAAATCGAAGGGGGCTCACTGCCATCTGAGACAGATGTCACTTCTTGCCTCATGGGCTTTTCGAGGCCAGTGAGTGCTTTTCCCACTGCCAGCTGGTCTGCACTCTCAGCGCTGCTCCCCATCTCCAAGGACAGGCAATGTCTCGGTATCTCATGTGCCACCAGACTTACACTTTCCCACAAACACCGTTTTCTCCAAAACAGGACACGAATGCAATTTTAGTGAGGTAAGACAAGTTAGGAGTGATTTCAAGGTGCCAAACGCCTCACATAGTGGGCAAGTCTCTGGTCCTGTTCTTCTATGGGTTGTAAGGTTTTCTCACTTCTCTTGATATTAAAAAAAATAGTAATAATTTCAGGGTGCCTGGGTGGCACAGTCAGTTAAGCGTCCGACTCTTGGTTTCAGCTCAGGTCATGATCTCAGGGTCGTGAGATCAAGACCTGTGTCAGGCTCCATGCCCGGCAAGGAGTCTGCTGGAGATGCTCTCCCTCTCTCTCTGCCCCTCCTGCTCGTTCTCTCTCTAAGATAAAGAAGTCTTTAAAAAATAAGTTCAGATTTATAAACAAAGTTCCTGATGGTGGCTGCATAGTGTTCACACTTGACATGCATCATTTTGAGGAAGGTTTTCCACTATTACTGGGCCAGAGGTTGTTCAGGAATGTCCTCATTAAAGAAGCCACAAGCCTCACCCTCATTCCTGGTACTTATCTCTGTGACTTCCCAGCATCAAAAGGCTAAAATAGAAAACCATTGACAAAAAGAAATTAATTATCCAAAAAAGCTCAAGTTGTTGGAATTCATTTCTATATTTGAATCTGCTGGGAATTTATTTTACCAGTTCAATACATTCATCCCACAAATGTGTACAGTGTTCTCACCAGGCACTGTGCTGGGTGCTGTGGGTCAAGCCGCAAAGAAAAAAAGAAGACATCCTGTTCTGCAGACTCTGCGCTTTGAGAAGCGAGGGGACACAGAGAATGAAGAAGTCGAGATTCAGAGCTTGCTGGTTTGCCAAGCTCTCCGTCTCTTCCTGCCCACTGGCAGCCCGCTGCTCCAGATGCAGCTGAGGTCTCCGGGGCTCAGTCAGACCCTAGGTAAAGCTCTGTTCCTGCACTCAGGCAGCCTGACTTCTGCCTTGCTCTGACACAGTGGGGTCAGTCACAGGGCTCTGGCGTGGTAAAGGGTTTGGTAGTAAAACTGAGACACATGTCATAGATTTGGCCCCAGAAACCAGGATAGAGTCATGTTCCAGGCACTAAAAATAAATAAATAAATAATAATAACAATAATAATAATAATTTTTTTAAAAATCGCCTCATGAAAGAATTCAAAGCATTTGCTTTCAGACATAGTGTCACTGAGGTGCATATGCACATGCAGGTCAGGGTGTCTGGTGGGTTGTGAGACCCCTAGTTCTAAAGGTGACACCCTGGGATGGAGATGGTGGGACCACCCACGTGGAGGTCTTTCTCAAAACCCAGAGATGGCATCAACCAAGGAAACGATGCAGAGAAAGAGAAGAAGAGAACCAAAGATGTTCAGAAGAAAAGGACTTTGATGCTAGCGAAGGTGGAAGGCAGCCAGAGCTCAGCTGTGGCCTACCACCTGACGCTCCACGGACACCAAAGAGGGGAAAGCCTGGAAGGCAGAGGGCAAGGGGAGAGCACCAGGTTAGGGCAGTTGAAATGGGCCCACGGGGTTTGGCGACTTGCACGTTTGCAATGCCTTTCAAGAGAGGTTCCAGTGGCAGGATGGGAGTCCCATTCCCAGAGAAGAGAGGAGGTCAGGGATGCAAGTATACAAGTCAACTTGATGAGTCTGGAGTGAGAAGAAGGGGGGTGGTGGCTTGGGAGGAGATGGGATGACAAAGAGCGTAAGTGGGCTCTCAGGCTGAGACCATGGACAAGAGGGAAGATCTGCTGAGATGGAGGTCCCACAGAAGGCAGGAGTTGTCTCAAGGGCACAGATGCTTTCAGCTCTAAGTCATAAGATGTCCCATGACAGTGGCTTAAACAAGGGAGCCTTATTTTCACATGTAAAGTACAAAGTGTTGGCCACATGACTCAATATGGGAGTGCTAGCCCAAGGAGCAGTTTTCATGCACTCAAGATCCAAGTGACATCAAACATACACAGTTGGCATGGGAACCAGAAAGCTTGAGGGACTCAATTTTCAAAATTTATTTTACAACTGTATCTGCATTGTGTGTGGGTGTGGATGCTAATTGTGATGCTTAGGCCAATGCAAGTGCAAAAACATTTCTTAATGAGTTTCCTAATACTTTCTTCACTGAATAATCAGTGCTTCTGTTTTGGGACATTAAATATATTTATGTCAATCATTTTTCCATACAAGTGTAACCTATAAATGTTGCTCGTAACAGCTTTGCTGCTGAAGGTCCCATTTTTCACATGCAGGGGCATCAGAAGACCTAAGCTGAGGTCCCACATTTATTCGCATTCGTCCCCTCCCCGGGTAGCCCCGTCCCTGCTGCAGGATCTGATTCCAATATGTGGGGCCAATAGCACTTTGCCTGAAGTGATGAATCACCCTCATTAAACGAGGGCTGGTCACCTTCATGTGACTATTCATTTTACCCTGTGCCCATCGACCGTAGATTTTATTGATTACTAATTTCAGTTAAAATAGGCCTCAAGCACCATAGATTCTGACTCACTCCACCAATGCTGAGGGACAGAATAGGAACCAATAAGCGGAAGGCATGGACGGGAAAGACTTTCTAACCATCAGAATGACTGCAGATTGGAACCAGTGATCTCTAGAGGAAGCGATTCTTCGTTACTAGATTTGTTTGCACATTTTAATGTCCTCCTAGTTTGTCCTAGCACCCTCAGAGCCAAGGCAACATAAGGACATGGGAGTGATGCTGGCCTCTCATGAAAAGCTCATATTCCTACTTGGCTTCAAAGAACCTCCATCACTGGCAACCTTGGTCTACCTGATGCCAGTGGACTCGTCCGGCTAATATGTGACACCCAAGCCCAACATTCCCCTGAGTCTGCACACAAGAGTCGCAAAACCCAGAGCCCTGACTCTCCTGTGGCCCTGCCAACCATTTCTCACTGCCCCCTCCCCAACTCCTACCCAACAGAATCACTGTCTAGACACTAGACCATGGAGTCACGTCTTTTAAAGCTCTCCTGGTGCTTTTGATGAACATACAAGTTCAAGCCACTTGTTCTCAGGATGAATGAGAAACCCTACAGATACCTGTCCTTGGTGACCTAGGACCTACCTGGGGATTCAGTCGCCTGTCTTAAGGCTCTGCTTTCTTCAACTTCTGGCAGCACTAAATGGTTTGAAATTCCCTATAGGCATCTTGTGTGCAGAGAGGGAAAAAATCTGAGACTTGGCTTTGGGCATGGGAGACACTGGGACAAAGGAGACTCCCAGACTTGCTTTCATGTGAATCCTTGGTATGTGAAGAATAGAGGAACTCAGCAGAGCTCAGTCTGCCCTCCTGGGTCTTCTCTGCCCAGTTAATAATACTGTGTTACTCTGTGGCCTTTTGCTTCCTTCACTTGTGTGCATGCCATGCATACACCCTACTGGGACATTTGTGGGGAAGGGATGGCTGTGGGCCTAGGCCTTCCAGAGGCATTCTTCAGTTCCCTAATCATAAACTATTTTTGTGTCTGCCTCCCACCAGAAGCTGAGAGCTATTCAAGGGTTGGCCTGTGTTTTCCTGTTTTCTGTTTTTCTAGTTCTCAGCACAGTACCTGGCAAAAAGGATGTGCTCAAAGAATTATTTATTCATAAGAAATTAATATATGAGGAATGTAACTTTCCAGAGGCTGTGTGGGATGGAGGCAGGACAAGGGAAACTTTCTTTTTAGTTTTCATGACAAATATGAGAAATAGGGGTTTTACTTTCCATTACACAAATCTGTAAACTCAGAGGAAAGGAATTTACTCAAGACAGAACCTGGCAAAGAAGGGCTTCAACCCAGGACTCACAGTACCCTCTCTGGTTTGCCTCCCGCCTTTCTGAGTGCTATCTGACTCAAATCCATACTGGCACATTCGAGGCCACACTACTGGGTATAGCCATGACAATGATATTTTCAATTTTCAGAACCAGTTGTGTACCTTTCCAAACTTAATCAAAGAAGTGCTCTAGAGATATCTGTTGACTGATAGGCCACCTAATTGTTTCCTGAGATCAGGTCCAGGGTCCAACAGGTCTCTTTGTCCAGGTAACATGTCCTTCTGCTTCTGGGTAACTACCATCACCCTCCACATTAGAGCAAACCTTGTGAATATCACCAGTATAAGATATCACTGGCACCATCAACCAGGCCTTGAATGAATTCTGTTGGCGGTCTCTAGAGCCAATCTTGTGTAAACCTGGGTCCCCTTCTACTACCACTCCTACACCTGCCCTTCTGTGTTCAACGTACACTCACTCCTGGCTCTTCCCAAACCACACCAGATCAGAGAGCACAATACAAAGGCAAGAGTCACAGGCTGAGTTGCCCAGAAAGAAAGCACTGAGATGTTGAGCATGCCAGGTATTTATTAAGAGTGCCCTTCAGATCCAGACCTGGGGAAGGGAAGGGAACAGAGGTCAGCAGCAGAGAGAGATGTTCAGTTGTACTGCAAACCCAATGGCAAATTTGACCAACTCCAGAGAAAGCTCTGGAGTTAGAATAGGCCCTTCACCATTGTGCCTAGTTGAGCTAAAATACTTCATACTCCCATGTCGACTATTTAATATTAGATTGGCCACCCCAAGAAGGGGAGTGATCTTAGGCAGGTGGCTTTCTGCAATCCCAAAAGAGGTTGACAGATATCAAGGTTGTCTGCAATAGTCCTCTAGTAGCTGGGGCAGTAAGATCTCATTAAAGAGACTTCAGAAGCATATCATAGCATCTATCATAGTGCAGTAAAGAGTGAGTCTATCTCCCCCAATGTGGAGAACCAGGACATGTTTCACACCTACGTCCTCAACTCAGAGCAACCAACACATCAGCTAGCCATGTACTGTGGATTCCAAGAAGGGGCCAAGCCTGCCAAGAGCCCTCTCCTAATCCCTGTCTGCCTGGGACAATTCTTCCAGTGGGGGTGCAGCCCCCATTTCCCTGTCCAGCCCGTCTAGTTCTCAGCTGAGACTAGACTTGAATCCTGAATCCTCATCTGGTTTTAGGGGGCCATAATCCCTGGTCAGTCTCTTCTCAGTCCATACTCAGATTTATTCTGTTTCCATTCTGCCATAGGTGAGTGAAGCACAGGGAGCCATGCCTCTGCACCCACCTGCCATTGACTTCCATCTACTCCCTGTAGTCAACGTCTCTATGGTGTCAACCCTTGTCAGGTAACAAGGCCTGCTTGGCCCCACACAGAGCTCCCTCCATCACACTGGTAAGGAGCCCCTGACCGCCTATGACAGCAGCAGGGCCAGGCTACCAGTGCTCACTTGTGGCCACATCCCATTGTCCACACAGCAGGAGTTCATTTTAGGTAACGAACATCTTCATGATGGTTGTAACTGAAGATGAAGTTTTAAGAGGTTCTAAAGGGGCTTTCAGTGACCAGTCTGCAAAGTTAAGAATGAGTTACATTTATAATACCACTCAGGCTGAGGACATTAATTAGTGACTGAGAGAAATGGGGAAAGGTGCATGACTACAAATCTGTCAGCAACTATCCCTTCTTAGCCATTCTCCCATTCTGTCAGTAATGTTAACAGTACCTACTTTGGGCCACTCTCACTGGTTTCTGGGGACATGAAGGTCGAGAGGCTTGAATTAAAGTCTTGTGTATTCTTTCCCACATGTTTCCACTTCACCTCATAAAGGCTACATTTCCAACCACCTTTCTCATGTAGGAAAATGCCTTAGAGGGAACTCTGGTCCTCCTTCTACCCTCATTCTCCCCTTCCTGTGCAAGGAGAATGTCTAATTCGATCGGTCAGCTAAGATTCAATGAGCTACATTTTCCTAGTGGGCAGGGATCCTGGTCCAGAGACACACAACCCTTCTTTCATTCACCTTTGCCATCCCCTTTGCCATAAGTTCTCCATTCTCCACCTTCCTGCCCCGCTGTTGTGAACCCAACAGGGCAGGACCCCTTTCAAGGGACAAACCCACCATTTCCCTTCTCTCTCTCCTCTACTCAACTATTAACTTTTATGGTTGATACAGGCAGGCCAATGGTCCTATTTCACAAGTTGAGAATTTCAAGTCTTTTCTACAAGTACTATTTTTCTTGTGATTTGCTCAAGTTTGCAGATCCTCAAATTTAAATATAGGGTGGCAAGTAGGAGATATCACTTGGCCCCAGGTCTAAGCCACAAGTCACTACACAGTTTACTAGAGTGTCTAGGTTTGCTGACTTTTGAGTGTTGTACAACCACTACTAAAGTAGATAAAGGGATCCCCATGTAGTAACCGGCTCTTTGTGTATATATTCTTTAATGGTCAACTTTGAATAGGAAGAAGAAGGAAGTGCTTCTTTTGCTCCAAATCCCTAAGAGGACATAGTTTCTACTGTCCTGGAGTTGACTGTGTAGCGGTTGAGAAAGAAATATTATAAAAATACAGTAAAAATATACCTAGCCCAGCCTAAGGGAGTTATCAGTAAAGGTCTTGGAAGCAATAAATGCAGAATAGAGACTTTAGTGATGAATAAGGTAAATAAAGGTCATGGAGCAGGAGAGAATATAGTTCAGTCGGGAAAAACTGCATTTGCAAATGTTCAGGGTCCAGCTGCGGCATGATGGGAGGCAAGAGCCACAGGTAGTCAGGGCTGCTGTGTGAGAGCTCACATCCCATCACACTGAGTTCATGAGACCCTTTCAGGGGGTTAGGAGAAAGTGCGTATTTTATTCTCCATTCATCTCTACATCCCTGAGGATATACCAGAACGTTAAACCCATCTTGATTGGTTCTTACATCCTAGAAAATAGACCAGACTTGGGCTTCCTTCAATGCTCTGCAAGAAGTAAATGCCAGTCAAGTCAGGACAATGCATTCCATATGTTGAAATGGCTTTGAGCTACCCAGCTTCCAGGAAAAGCTTTGGGTAAAGATTAATGATTTACAACCAGGCTTCTAACTACTTTCCCTTTTGCCTACTCTCCCCTCTAACTGGTCTACCTGCATCAATCTGACCCTCATCACTTCAGCCTTCAAAGAAGCCATACTACAAATCATACCACAACCAAATGTAAAGCCTCCATAGCTCCCCAATGCTTTCAGGATAAAGTCTAACTTCTTTTATTATGATGTCGCAGGTTGCATTCCTCAAGACATAGACCCTGAGACAAAGGTTGGCATACAGTAATATTTAAGGAGCAGTCTTGGGATCAATCTATGTGGAAGAGAAGCAATGGGAAGGGAGAAGAACTGAAAAGAAGCTATAAGGCAGTCCCTCAGTCAACCCCAAGGGAAGCTATGAAGCCAGATGGCCTTTCAAGTTGAACCAAGTTAGGCAAAGGGACCAAGCCTTAATATCCATGTGTCAGCAAGTCTTGGATGCAGACTAACCTGAGGAAAGGGGCATGACTTTGGACAAGTCAACTTGATCCAAAGCAAATTCCTAAAAGAAGCTGACAGCTGAGGGCTCTCCGTCCATAGCATTCCCAGCAACCAGAGGGATAAGGCCATCAGATCTGAGAGGAGATGCGAGTGATGCCCCACAGCATCCAGCACATATGGCATCCAAATGGTTTTTATGGTTTCTCATAAACGATTACATTACTTTTCTAGGGCTGCCATAACAAAGCACCGCAGACTGGTGTCCTAAACAATAGAAATGTATTTTTCTCGCAGTTCTGGAGGCTTGGAGTCTGAGATCGAGGTGTCAGAAGGATTGGTGTCCTCTGAAGCCTCTCATTTTAGTTTGTAGATGGTCATCTCCCTATATCCTCACATGGGCTTCCCTATGTGCCTATGTCTGTGTCCTAACCTCCTCTTATAAGGACAGTAGTCACAGTGGATTTAGGGCCTACCCTAATTACTTATTTCAACTTTGTTACCTCTTCAAAAAACTATATCTTCAAATATAGCCACAGTCTGAGGTACTGGGAGTTACAACTTTGACATGAATTTTGAGGAGGTGCAATTCAGCCTTAACATACCTACTTTTTACCATTTCCCACTATCAGCCGTTCCCCCAACCATCTCTAGTCAAGTCACATCAAATAGCTGATTCTTTTTTTTTTTCAGAATTTTATTTATTTACTTTTAAACAGGCTAAATCACTAAGAGATGCAACATCCCACCGTTTCTGTGTTCAATGGCCTTGGCAGGAAGGTTGCTTCAGAATTTGGCACAAACCACGCTACTGTTCATGGAAGCAAGTTACCTTTTCCTGGATTACTTGGACTTTGGTTTGCTGCCAGGAGTCACTTTTTTTGTACATGGAAACACATTGCCTACATAAAATTCAGTTTCATCTCAGGCATAAACACTTATTTTTGAGAAGAGCCGTATGTTCCCTCCAGTTTAGAAGACCTTGCTTATAACCAACAACAAATGGCCTTGGACCACAGCCTTCAAGATATAATTGGAATTTTAAGAGTCATGATCCCGGCAGGCCTCCATAAGCTCCAAGATGGCAAAAAAAAAAAAAAA
>NC_048229.1:62234293-62243906 GCF_002007445.2 Ailuropoda melanoleuca
GTATTTTATTCTCCATTCATCTCTACATCCCTGAGGATATACTAGAACGTTAAACCCATCTTGATTGGTTCTTACATCCTAGAAAATAGACCAGACTTGGGCTTCCTTCAATGCTCTGCAAGAAGTAAATGCCAGTCAAGTCAGGACAATGCATTCCATATGTTGAAATGGCTTTGAGCTACCCAGCTTCCAGGAAAAGCTTTGGGTAAAGATTAATGATTTACAACCAGGCTTCTAACTACTTTCCCTTTTGCCTACTCTCCCCTCTAACTGGTCTACCTGCATCAATCTGACCTTCATCACTTCAGCCTTCAAAGAAGCCATACTACAAATCATACCACAACCAAATGTAAAGCCTCCATAGCTCCCCAATGCTTTCAGGATAAAGTCTAACTTCTTTTATTTTGATGTCGCAGGTTGCATTCCTCAAGACATAGACCCTGAGACAAAGGTTGTCATACAGTAATATTTAAGGAGCAGTCTTGGGATCAATCTATGTGGAAGAGAAGCAATGGGAAGGGAGAAGAACTGAAAAGAAGCTATAAGGCAGTCCCTCAGTCAACCCCAAGGGAAGCTATGAAGCCAGATGGCCTTTCAAGTTGAACCAAGTTAGGCAAAGGGACCAAGCCTTAATATCCATGTGTCAGCAAGTCTTGGATGCAGACTAACCTGAGGAAAGGGGCATGACTTTGGACAAGTCAACTTGATCCAAAGCAAATTCCTAAAAGAAGCTGACAGCTGAGGGCTCTCCGTCCATAGCATTCCCAGCAACCAGAGGGATAAGGCCATCAGATCTGAGAGGAGATGCGAGTGATGCCCCACAGCATCCAGCACATATGGCATCCAAATGGTTTTTATGGTTTCTCATAAACGATTACATTACTTTTCTAGGGCTGCCATAACAAAGCACCGCAGACTGGTGTCCTAAACAATAGAAATGTATTTTTCTCGCAGTTCTGGAGGCTTGGAGTCTGAGATCGAGGTGTCAGAAGGATTGGTGTCCTCTGAAGCCTCTCATTTTAGTTTGTAGATGGTCATCTCCCTATATCCTCACATGGGCTTCCCTATGTGCCTATGTCTGTGTCCTAACCTCCTCTTATAAGGACAGTAGTCACAGTGGATTTAGGGCCTACCCTAATTACTTATTTCAACTTTGTTACCTCTTCAAAAAACTATATCTTCAAATATAGCCACAGTCTGAGGTACTGGGAGTTACAACTTTGACATGAATTTTGAGGAGGTGCAATTCAGCCTTAACATACCTACTTTTTACCATTTCCCACTATCAGCCGTTCCCCCAACCATCTCTACTCAAGTCACATCAAATAGCTGATTCNAGGTGCAATTCAGCCTTAACATACCTACTTTTTACCATTTCCCACTATCAGCCGTTCCCCCAACCATCTCTAGTCAAGTCACATCAAATAGCTGATTCTTTTTTTTTCAGAATTTTATTTATTTACTTTTAAACAGGCTAAATCACTAAGAGATGCAACATCCCACCGTTTCTGTGTTCAATGGCCTTGGCAGGAAGGTTGCTTCAGAATTTGGCACAAACCACGCTACTGTTCATGGAAGCAAGTTACCTTTTCCTGGATTACTTGGACTTTGGTTTGCTGCCAGGAGTCACTTTTTTTGTACATGGAAACACATTGCCTACATAAAATTCAGTTTCATCTCAGGCATAAACACTTATTTTTGAGAAGAGCCGTATGTTCCCTCCAGTTTAGAAGACCTTGCTTATAACCAACAACAAATGGCCTTGGACCACAGCCTTCAAGATATAATTGGAATTTTAAGAGTCATGATCCCGGCAGGCCTCCATAAGCTCCAAGATGGCAAAAAAAAAAAAAAAGAAAGAAAGAAAGAAAGAAAGCTACTGGTTGATTCTAGAACATGCCATGCTGGTCTACATCTTTATGCTTTGCCAGAAATGTCTTCCCTACTTTGTCCCATGAATACCTTTGTATGACCAGTGTCTCCTTCGAGAGTCAGCTAATGTGCCCACCCCTCTCTGAAGCCTTCATCAGTGACCTGCCTCATGAGACATTTTCTCTCCTGCCCCAGGGTGAGAGACAGTTGTGTCAAGACCTCTGGTATGTGTGTGCAGCAGGCACCTGTAAATGTGTGTTGAGTGTTTGGTTAATAGTTGGTGTGCTGACTGATTTGCCAAGGGTTCCATCATAACCATGGCTTGTATTTTCTCAGTAGATGAGACATCAGCATATGTATATAGGATGATGGAAGCATGGTCAGAGAAATTCAACACTGCTGACTTTGAAGCTAGGGGAAGAATGTGGACAGTCTCTAGAAGCTGGGAAAAGCAGAATAAAGGATTCTCCACTAGAGCCTCCAGAAAGGGATGCAGCCCTGCTGATTTTAGCCCAGTGAGACTTCTCGCCTCCTGAACTGTAAGAAAATACATGTGTTGTTTTAAGCCACTCAGTTTATAGTAATTTGTTACAGCAATAGAACACTTGCACACCAATCCAAAAAGTCCTTTTCCTATCCCTGCCCTCATGCTCTAGACCTACTTTGTGTATACCGGAGGGGGTAACCTAGGTTACCAACACGGGGAAATTTTCCTGATTGAATCCATGTGGGCTTCTGAAGACCCAGGAGAGCCCAATATTAAAGCAGTTGGTGAATTTTCATGAAGGTATGTTCTGTATGGACACCATGGTAGGAGCTATGTGATTATACAGGGTCAAATATGCACCAGCTTGCTTGCAAACTATAGGATAGATGAGGTTATGTGTGTAGTGACCAAACAGAAAGTGGGGCTGGCACTGAGTAAGGTTTAGAAGGTAGATCATTCTGACAGGACAAATGGCATGGACTGTCACCATAGTAGCACTCTGCCCTCTCTACAACTTAAGGTGTATTTTTACAAAAATTAGCATTCAAGTTGACAGTAAATCTTGAGGACGCAGCACAGAAACAATGGAACACAGATTACAGATGGGAAAAAGCAGTGGAACACTGTTAGAGAGAAAGGGCACAATCCAGACTCTGAAGAACCCATCAGGCGTTAGGGAGCCATGACAGATTTTTGAGAAGTGGTTATAGTGAGGCTAACGTGTGCAGGATGAATGCTGTGGGTGGGACAGAGACAAAGGAGAAGGGGAACCTAGATGATTATCATGTTCAGCTCTGAAGCCAGATCATTGACTTTTCCTACCATTCCCAACACAGTGAGTCTGACAGATCTGAAGTTGCTTTTTTTAATTACCATTGACAATAGTGTGAACTCCGTTCACTTAATCTCCATTAAAGTCATTGAGGATGATGCATTGACTTTTAAACAACTAAAAAAGGAAGAAAATCTGAAAATGGATTCTCAAAACTTCCCTATCCAAAGCTTATCATGCCAGACCAACAAATACCACTTTTAAAGGTAAATAATGAGGGCATAAACACGGAGCCATTTTACTCCCATTCTCTATTAATTGCCTGACATATTAATGATATTTTAACAAACCATCTGTGGGAGTAGAGCCTCCAAAGATAGGTGTTGGTCTATAAATTAAAGGATAATAATAAATAAAACTGTAACTAATATCCATCTAGCTTTTTGCATTTTTCATGGCACTTTCACATGCATTATGCCACCGGACTTCACACACACACTGTATGGTGTTGGTCTAATAGACACTTAGAAAGGCTGAAAGCCAGTAGCCCACCCCAGGTGGCAAAAAACCCTTTTCTCTTTCTATAGAATCACAGTGCTTCTAATGTTTGAACAAATGGCACGACATGTGTGAGAACAGACAGGACATGAAGCCGGATGATATAATATTCTGGTTGAAACACCCAGCAAAGCTAAGGCAGAATCTTGACTTCCCCCAAAGCCAAAGCAAGAATGGGCCCCACCAGACATGAAGTCCTTCCTCCAGGTCCAGAGGCGCTGAATGGAAGCTGTCAGGCGGAGAACAGGCCTGAATTACCCAGAAAATATACCTAGTGTGAAAAGTGCAATTTCAGTGTCCCAAGTTGCACAGTATCACGGACTTTTTCCCACCTGGTTCGATCCAGGCACCAAGAACTGTCGTACAAACACTGAGCCAAGCAAATCCCACCACATCCCCTGACTGGGCTCATTCCAGACCAATAAACTAGGGAAGGAGGGAGGTGAGAGCTCTGTTGACAGGAAATTTAAAAATGAGCCCTGAAATGAGCTCTTTATTTTTTTTTTAAGATTTATTTATTTATTTGACAGAGAGAGAGAGACAGCCAGTGAGAGAGGGAACACAGGCGGGGGGAGTGGGAGAGGAAGAAGCAGGCTCCCAGAGGAGCCTGGGATCACACCCTGAGCCGAAGGCAGACGCTTAACGACTGAGCCACCCAGGCGCCCCTGAAATGAGCTCTTTAAAACTCTCTTCTTGTTCCACTCAGAATGTCCACACCCATCAGCTGGGTTAAGTGGACTCATGGTCACCCACGGCTGCAATGACCTTTGCCATCATCATGAACATGGCACCCACTGTGCAGGTACAAAAAAAAAATGTATTCCCTATGCAACCAGCATGTTTGTTCATCTGGGGGAATGCCATTTCTCTGTCACTTAAAAAAATATATATGAGATTTGAGGGAGGAGGAATCAATAGATTTGGATGAAGCCATATGCCAGGCACTACACTGGGCTCTCCACAATATTTTCTAACTGATTTCTCATAAACACTGTGCCAAGTTGATACAAAAGCCCCATTTTACAGAAAAATAAACTGAGGATCCAAGAGTGTAATAAATTCCCCCATGGTCAGAGTGCCCCTATCACTTACAGGTTAAAAACGGCTCATGTGACATCCAAAATATCTTATGATGTGCCACCTGCCTACATGGATAGCACACAACTAGGACTAAATCCAAGCCCACCTTTCTCCAAAACCCATGTTTCTGTATCTATTGAAGAATCCAATAAATAGGTGCCAAATAAACAGGTGAATATGGATATTTCTAGCACACCATGCTATCCTCTTTGGGATGGGATAAACAGAGAGGAGAAAGGATTTAAATTAGAATGAGAAAAAAACCACCACCACCACCACCACCAACTGGGATCAATGGACAAACCTGGCGAACAACCTGAGTCTTCACAGTAACACTCACCTGGATCCAGACTGCCCTAAGCACCCACATAATTTAAAATATGTCTGGGGCACTGGCACCCCTTGGAAAACATGGCCCCAGGGAGACTGTACATGTTGGTCTGACTGAGGAGTGTGGTAAAGAGCACAGAAGCTCCCCACTCTCCCCAGGCAATGCACAGCCCCGCTCAACGGTGCTTTTTCTTGGGTGACTCTCCCTCCTGAGACTGTAGCAGCAACAGTTCAAGGCTGATCCCTCCCATGCTCCACTTCCCATCACTGGTGGCTGGCATTTGAATCCAATGCCAAGACCAGCCTCCAGTAACCAGACACAGAGCCAGGGCCTCAGGAACCTGACCACCTGCCACGCAGTGACAGATATGCCAGGAGGAAGCTTATCGGCCTCTGAAGTGCCGAGCTGAGTTGACCCATATGGGTGGTGGTGGAGCCTGCAAGGGCAGGTTGATTCTGTCATTTTGATACAGATCAACGTTTCACAGAAGACTCAGTCCCTGTTTGATCATCTTCCTCTCCACTCCAACCACCTGCATCGTCCTGAGGGACATTAACATGTAGAGCGGACTCGGCCAACTGCTGTCAGGGTGTTAGGAGAAGCAGGTGACAATGGAAAAGACCCCCTACCTTCACATGGAAGACTGAGACAATGACTCCTTTGTGGTTCCTTCATTAATCTTTCTTCCCTCTCTTCCTCAGTTTCTTATCTGTAAAACAAGGATTGCCATGAGATTTCGTGGCAAAATCCATGTAAAGTGCTTAGCATTGTGCTTGACGTAACGTTTGTGACCATTTTCACCTCCCCATCAGTGGCCACACCCTGGATCTGATGGCCACCCAGAAAGTTTCTGGCTTTGGAATCTTAAAATCTAACATCTGAACACAGCCTAGGTCTTCAGAGCTCCCTTACTCATCTGTCATCTTTTGTCTGACCTCATCATTATCTCCCATCCTGAACTGTTCTCCACACACACCAGCTCCCTGTTCCAACCTCCTCTTCATCCCACAGCTCTAATCCATCATTTTATTGTTCTCCCACTCCTTGCTCTATAGCTCCCTGGCCACACTTCCTGTACAGAGAATCACAGGGCAAACCAATCATCTGCTCCTGTTGCTGCCCTACTAGTTCCCTCTTTGGGCCAGAGATAATGGCCCAGTGATGCCCTGTCCTGGGCCCTATCCCAATGGTGGCATTAACACCCCTTGGTCCTCGGGTAGCTCACCTCTCTTTCTCTATGTTGAACTGCTACAATCTCTCAAACCCCCAGGCCCACTTTGCCCCCCAGTCTCATATGCTTCCTACTTCAAACTGATAAGAAAGGGATTACATGTAAAGTCCTTCAATGTTTTGTTTCATTAACCACAAATCTGGAAGCTTCCACATCTCTTCTTTCCACACCCTCTTCCTCAGAGGAAGATGAATCTGCTTCTGCTTTCCTCTGTACCATGTATCATTCAGGAGTCTTGCCCATCAGTTATCACTTCTGTATTCTATCCTGCCAGGCTTCCCCTCACCCAAGACTCTTTACCCTCAGCATATAAATATGCTTAGACTTCCCACACCTCAAAAGCAAAAGGAAAATCTCTCTTCACCCTCCACCTCCCTCACACAGACTCCTTCAAAGCACTGTCTACACTTGCCTTCTTTGCTCCCTCACCTTCCACTGGCTGTGCAGTCCAGCTCCCTGTGAGATTACTCTAAGAAGGTCAATAACAAACATGGAGCTGAGCTTGGCTCCTCTTCCTCACTTCTCCCATCTAAGAATCTAAAGTTCCATCAACTCTGACGCTCCCTGCATAACAGCTTTTACCTCTGTCCCATCTGTCCATTCAACTCTCTTTGATGTGTCCTGGCTTTCCAAACTCATCCAAGACATCTAAATCACACCCCTCCCTGATCTGGCCTCTACCCCATGCCAAAGAGGGAAAATAGGAATGTTTCTCTCCTTGCTCAGCATTCTAAAGTGGCAGGGAAAATCTGCTCTCCTCTGCATGATGTATGAGGAAGGTTCTTGAAGATCTGGTGGTAGTGAACATGGCCACCATGAAGGCTAACTGAAGTATGGTGACTGAGGATTCAAGTGTTTGTGAACTCCCGAGTCAGGGTACATATCCATTTCCCTCTTCTGTAAAATACTTTTAGGAGGAGATTAAAAGGTCTTCAAAACTTTCAGAGGAAGCTCATCAAATGTTGGCATTTCATCAACCATTAGAATACTTTTATGGCATAATGACCTTCTTAGGAACAAATTTTATATGGCTATTTCTTGAGATGTTTGTCCTATTGTAGAAGGCACCACTCAACAGAGAAGATGCCATGAGAGGTGATATTTGCAAGTCTAGGACCAAAGGGTCCTTCCTCCTGCCCACAGCATACCCAACCGTTCATTCCCACCGTCAATCCTCAGATTCCAGCATTCTGACCTAGATCTATGGGGCGGTCATCGCTATGCTCCTTTCCATATGAGGACCAACATTCCAAAATGAAAGAGGACTTTCCTTAGGTCCTATTTCCAGTGTCTATAGCAGAGCTGGAATCAAAACCTGGTCTTCTGTCACTGTGGTATGGGGTGTCTGCCTATAGATTTCAAGAGTCCAGTATGAGAAGTCCCTTAGTTGCTGGGCCACATGTGTGTTAGCACAAAGGCTGTGAAAAATAAGAAGGGCTCGAGGCCACAGGCAACCACACAGACAGATGAGGAGGAGGAAGGAAAGGAAGAAGGGAGGACTCCAAGGAGAGGAGTAGGGACAGGACACAAGCAGCCACAGGAGTGCAGGATGAAGGGAGAAGCAGGACATGCTGAGTCCCCAAGCCTGGCCCCTCCACTCAGGAGACTGAGTGCTGTACTCCCTGCTCTAACTTGAGAAGCACTGAGTGTCCTCTTCTGAGTCAGACATGCTTGACTGACCACCAGCCCTCCTCCCCTCACAGAGCTCTGACCATCCTTCTTCCTCTGCTCCCATCCTCTGTGACCATAAAGCTATGAGACCACTAAACACGCTGAGATGCAATCACCCAGCTCCTGGTCTAGATCACCCCCTGGACTGAGCTCCCTCAGGAAATGAACCCCATCATCTCAGTTCTCTCTTTTTCCCTAAGAAGTACCATGTGACCCGTTACAGGGAGGATGGATAAAAAGAGAATAGACAGTAAAGGGGAGGAGAGAGGTAAGTTGGGAAATAATGCTTTGCCTGACAATTGAGATTATCTTGGCCACACATCAGCTCATTGAAACTCAGTTTCCCTGTCTGTAAAATGAATATAACAACCTCAGCTCCACCTACCTTCCAGAGTTATTCTATGGGTAAAAAGAATAGATATGGACACACCTTATGTAGTGGGGCTAACCAAGGGCAAAAGGTTATCATCATTGTTCCACTGTGGTTACCTAGCAAGTCCTCTGTGCTAGATAAAAAGATGTCTCTGGTTGCAATCATGCCACAGTTATGTGCCCTTGGTTCCAGTACAGGGGTGCTGGGGTAAGGATTATCTTGTGTCATGTGGGATCTCTGCAAAATGGAGCACAGGGAGCCTGACTCCCTGTGGAGAAGAGCCCCCTGGATGATGAATTAGGAGAGTGCTTTGATTGATCCATTCGCGCTCTGTCCAGCGGGTCCAGTGGGCACTGACTGAGCCACGCCTGCTGTGAGAATGCCAACTGCCCCTCCCCCAGCCCATTGCTACCCCCACAAATTGTCAAAAAGGCACCGTGATAGATAGAGCTCCCACATGCCACAAGGTAAGTGTTTAAATCTTTTATAAGACAGTCAATGGCCTTTATAAACCCTCAGACAAGAATTACACTGTGTCTGAGATGGGGCTGAAAGTCAATGGGAAATTGATTCTGTCTAGCTGGTGCTGTTTCAAGGAGGAGGCTTGCTGGGTGCCTTTGGGACCAAACGTGCCATCTCCCATGTGCCCCAGGGTGTGGCATGTCACATGCTGAGAATACTGAGATACCGGGGCCCATTTCTGGGCAGAGGCCAGTGGTAGCTGTGAGTTTCTACCACAGGAAGACCCTGGAGGGCATCGACCAGCACCAGGGATGGTTATGAAGTGTGTTTACCTTCCCAGGAATTGATGGCAGACCAATGTGGTGCCATTCCCAACAGCCCAGGTGGAGAAGCCAGAGGATGATAAACAGCCATTGATCTGGAGGCGACCATCAGGGGTGAGGCACAACTACAATTACTCTCCTTTGCTAATGACCCCATTAGCCATCGGATCAAACACAGCTGGAGGTCGTGATGATGCTGTGGTTATTTTTCTGCCAATATCCATCAGCCTGATCCACACTGTCCTTTCAGGGGTGCCAAAGTGGGCAACAAGGACCCCCTCTTGGGACTGGGGAGCCCAAGGGTCCCAACGTGCCTACTCTGTCTGCAGCACAGGTCTGGTCACAACAAGGATGGCTCTGGGTCGGAAGTGAGTGGACGGACCTTGGCAGGTAAACCAAACAGCCCCTCCTGGAAGGCAGCAGGGGCAGCCGAGAAGCCCCCACTGGGGAATC
>NC_048229.1:62244006-62323242 GCF_002007445.2 Ailuropoda melanoleuca
AAATAATTACATTAACAAATAAGTGAGGGAGAAAGGGAAGTTCTTCCTTACAGTAGAATACCAACTAAAAAATGTAGAAAAATTATGAAAATAGAAAATCTCCACTTGGCAGCCATCACAGTGATGGTTCACTCAGCAGGAAACATCAATAAATACCAAGGCTGCTGGGCAGGGGTGTGAGGAGGTACAGGATATTGACGTCCTTTCAGAGTCTCCCCATAAAAATACTTTTAAATTATAAAAAGAAACTGGTGACTTGGTAGAAAAACCCAGCAGACACCAACTTACCAGGCGATCAAAATTGGCAAAACAGCAGGATAGATTGGCATAGGTGTGGTCCACTAAGAACACAGGATTATTCCCATGGCATTTCTCCCCAGAAATGAACAGTAGAATTCCGATCATGAGGAACCAACAGACAGACCCAGGCTAAAGAACATCCTATAAGAGTCCTCCCCTATTGAGAAACGTCAAGCCATTAGGGACAGGATACGGGATGGTTCCAGATTGAAGAAGACTAAAGTGTGCAATTCATGACAGTGGATTGGATTCTGGACCAGAAAGGAGGAGGATATACTGATGGGGCAGTTGGGGAAATTTGAATAAGGACAGATGACAGCCCTCCCTCAGTATTGATTTCCTGATTTTAATGGTTATACTGGGACAGACAGTTTTCTTGTTTTAAGGAAACATATACTGGAGTTTTTTGGAAGGATGGAGTATTGTATATACTACTTACTCTCCAGTGATTCAAAAATCAATAATAATAATTGGTATGTATATATGCACATACATATACGTGCATGCAGGGAGAGAACAACAGCAAGAGAGGGAAAAGGTGAGTAATGGAACAAAGGAGGTAGAAAGGTTAAAGATTCATGACTTTAGGGAGTTTGAAATTATTTTTTAAAAAGAATATAAGAATATGTGCTACACAAATTATTATACAAATTACAAAGTTATACAGTAGCGTATTCACATTATATACATGCAACCCACCATGCACGCACACGAAAAATATGAAGGAAATGTACAAATATGTTACTCCTGGTTATCTCTGGATGATTAAATTATGGGAATTTTTGTCCCTTTTATGTTTCCCCATACGGCCCAAAATTTCTCCTGTGAACATACATTGTCTAATGCTTTATAACTGGAAAAGAGCATTATGAATGTCATAAAATAATTTGACAAAAAGAAATAATGGACAAATGAGTTCTAAGGCCATTTTTCTTCCATTCAAAACTGGTCCCCCTGGTCAACCATATCACAAAACCACCTGGCAGCTGCTCGGGGCATCCCCCTGGCTGAACGAGGGAGAAGGAGCACAAAGTACAAGTCTGGCCGCTCTGGCCTGTGCTGTGCTCCTGTCCATTGGTCAGGCCTCCCTCATCTGGGTAGTACAGTTCATGGTCTATCCCTTGGAGCATCAGGAAGACTCAAAGAGACTTGAGATATAGACCTTTCTAACCTGTAAGTTTCTTGTGCGTGGGAGGTAATATGAACACACAGGTAAAGTAATCATTATCACTCTTGTAATTAATTAATAATGGCTGTCACTGGGGAAAGCTCTTTACCACCTTTAACTTACTCAATTCTGATTACCAATACCAGTAAGCATACCCATTCTACAGATGAGAACGCAAATACACAAAAACATTAAACATGCATTTGTCTAAAATCACCCCTTCGAGGGACAGAGTCAGGATTCATACTTGGCGTTGACCATAAGACACAGGACCCATCCACCTCCATCACCCCCGTGATGCCTGCCTTCCCTTGGGAAAAGAATGGTCACCTCACCCGAAGATGCCTTCCAGGCAGAAAAACAGAAAGTAACTTTAAGTAGATTGGATATTTTGGAAACTCTCTGGTCTCAGTGACAGTTGCTCTTCCAGTCTTTTCTTCCACGGGGAAGATAGCCTCTGGGCATCTCTTTACAGGTCCTCAGCGTGTTCTAGCGCTCTGCTCCAGCTCCAACACTGCCCCTTAGTAAAGGCCCCTCCACTTCAAGGCCGCCTTTGTCAGTCATGACAACCCATGATGAATTCAATAAAAATGCTGAAGTGCAAGAGGAAATATCGCTGTGACAGCCCCCCTGAATCTGGCATCCCACTTGCTGACTCCCGCGTCACTGGGAGGAAGTCACGTTGTGCCCGGAAAGCTGGCTGTGTGAGCGGTCACTTCGTTCAAGACCAGCAACACACAGGTTATTCCCAGGGATCACTGGTTAAGCGGGTTCTTACCTTATTTGGTGTTTTTAATTGTTCTTATTTGTGAAAAGCCAACCTTCAGAGACTACATGTGGTATGAAAAGCCATTTGCTTCCACCTGTGAAGTTGCTTAATTTCTTCCAGAATGAGATCTTCCCTTTGACTTTTGCAATACTGTGAAGACTCAAAGTATATGAAAATGATCATCAGGTCTTCCGAAACGAAGGATTCTACTTAATAGTATGACTGTCCTAGTTGAGCCTCGGCTGTCTTTATTCTTAGGGTCTCTTTTCTTGAAATTGACATGAGGGGCAAACAAAAATACCTCGAGAATTAGAATCAGATAAAGTCAGCACTTCCAGGGACATGAAGGGCAACAGAATCCAACAAGGTCACTTGAAAAAGGAGAAACCAAGTCCTAGACAGTGGATGCACCTTGCTCAGTGTCGCAGAGCCACAGTGTGGCCCAGCTAGAACTCGAAATCATAAGCCCAGAACAATCAGTATTCAGAATGCTTCCCACTGAACTCATTTCAAGGGTTGGCAGCCCCTAGACTGTCAGCTCACTGAGGGCAGGCACCGCACATCTCCAGGGGCTTAGACAGCAGATGGCACCTGGATGTACCCAGCAGGCATTTGTCTTCTTTTTAATTGAAGTATAATTAACATACGGTGCTGTTAGTTTGAGGTGTACAATATGATTCAGTCACTCTATACACTTCTCAGTGCTCAAGATTACATGTCCTCTTAATCCCTTTCACTGATTTCACCCATTTTACCCATCCCCCCACACACCTCCCCTCTGGTTTTTTGTGTTTCTCTTTTGTGTGTTCATTTTCTGTCTTAAATTTCCCATCTGAGTGAAATCATCTGGTATTTGTTTTTCTCTGTTGTTATTTCACTTAGCATTATGCCCTCTAGGCCCATCCATGTTGCTGCAAATAGCAAAATCTCAGGGGTTTTTTTTTATGGCTGAGTACTATTCCATTGTGTGTGTGTATATATTCCACATCTTCTTTATCCACCCGTCCTCGGATGGACACTGGGCTGCTTCCGTACCTTGGCTCCTGTAACTAATGCTGCAATAAATACAGGGGGGCATATATCTTTTTGAATCAGTGTTTTTCTTTTCTTTGGGTAAATACCCTGTAGTGGAATTACTGGATCATATGGTAATTCTATTTTTAATTTTTTTAGGCTCCTCCATCCTGTCTCCCACAGTGGCACAGGGCTTAGCCTGCAGATGGCACTCGTAGGTACCCAGCAGGCATTTTTAAGCAAAGAAATGAACGATTTCCAGTATCATTTTAGCAGAATTCTAAAAACATTTACAAAAGCATCTATTTTAAAGCATTTGTTATTTGCATTTAAAATAAAGTTCTATATGGCCAAGCCCAGACGGGTCTCATGCACATGTTTACTAAACAAAGGATGACTAGTGCTGTGATAATTAATCAGTTGGCATTGACTGAAGCTCTTAATGAAATGAGGCATGAACTGTTTGAGAAAGCAATTGAAAGCCATCATACATGCCATGAATCATCTCTCGAATGCACATTTATTAAATCAGAATTCATAACTTCGATATTTTATCTAACAGGTTTGTTACCCTTTCGAGACTCTATTGGTGAATAAAAAGACAGATGTTTCCAGAGCTAAATTGGAGGAGGGATGAGGGAGGGCGAAACCAGCCAGACATCAATTAAAGGGAACAGGCAGCAAAATACCATTACCCAATGTCTGGGTTGTGCGCCACCGTCTTGAAATAAAATTCAAAGAAACCTTTGCAAATGAACAGGTACAGAAGCAGGATGCATACTGAAGGTTTCCGGGGTTGGCCTGATAGCAGGCAGATGTGGAGATGGTTCCAGAGGCGGTGATAGGTTTGGGGGTCGCAGTGTTGATTGTCATTAAGGGAAACGTCGGTCAAACAAGAGTCGGACTAATGCAATACCCTATTTTTACTTCCTGAGGGGCCCAGAGAGCTGGACGGGGATCAGAATCCTCTCCCATTATCAGGATCTTCAAAAGCCTCTGTTCCTTTTAGCTGAAGCAAATATATATCACATCAGTGTCACATCCCACGACTATTGTCCCAGGCACCTCTTTGGGTGATCCAATAAAAGTGGACTGAGAAGCGCGTGAAGATGTTTAGCTCTTCTGACTGCTGTCGGCAGTAAATTGGTGGATCAAGGTGACACGGTCCCCCATGGCTCACAATTGCAACACTTCCTAGAGTCTCGTCTTCCTAAAAGCGGACCTGGAACCCTTCTGGGCAGCGCTCTTGTGTTTTTGTGTAAAGGAGACCTTCTCTTTTAACTGCTTCGACACAATGTGGCCATTCTCCTTCAAAGCCTTTCAGACCCACCCTGTCGCCAGCCAGAATCATGGTCCAGCTGCTGAGTTACACGCCCTAGGAATGTTCTGGTACTTTCTTCCCACAGAACAGCACACATCTAAATCATAACTTTTCTCCATGGTAATCTGATTAGGCTGCTGTAACTAGATGGCAATAAGCCAATCACAAGAGTGAACTTGAACATCAACACATCTCGAGAAAATAACCACCCCGGTCATCACATGCAGGAGCAGCGGCCTCTCCCTTTCATCTGTGTGAGGCAAAGGACGCTCACTTCTAACCCCAAGAGCAAGTGGAACATGTGCATGATGTGAGCAAGGCAAAATTTGCCAATGAGTACCACAAACACTGCTGCCAACCTCTCTTCCGCCTCTTTCTTTTTAAGAAAACGGGAAAACGAGGTGTTCTGTGGAACACAGGGGCTTGAGAGTGATAGCGACTCCTAGTGCCCTGCCCGGAGCGGCCGGAAAGGAGCTACGAGTCACAGCCGCGTTTCTCTGGGTGAGCGGTTCTCCAACTGAAGGGTGCGTCGCGGCCACCTGAAGGGCCTGCTTCACCACCGACTCTTGAGCCCCACCCCAACGCTTCCCAACTCCTGGAGTCTGGGGTGGGGCCCGAGCATTTGCATTTCTAGCAAGTTCCCTGGAGATGCTGAGCTGGCTAGTCCAGGAGCCACAGTTGGAGAAACACTGCTCTAGAAGTCTCACTGGCAAAACCCTGCTACTTTCTACAAGACAAGGTGGATGAGATGGAATTCTCGGGCCTTCGGACCTGCATTCTCATCTTGTTTTAATGCCTCCAAATAAACAGATTTGCTGTGTTTTGTTTTTTGTTTTTACCTCTCTGTTAATCTGCAGTGCTAGGCCAGCCCTTGAGTTTGAAACAGAGACAGAGGGAGACAGATTCACCCCCATGTCATTGGTCTTCTTAGGATCATTAATGTAGGAAGGGGAAATCACCCAGAGACCCTCCAGACCCTTCACAGCACTGGGTCCCAGAGGAAACTGAGATCAGAGAGGCTGAGATGCTTGCTGGAAGGCACAAAGCAGACGTGGAACTAAAACCCAGGGTTGCGGACCCCTCAGTCCAAGCCCTTGCCTCCAGCTCAGCCCAACCACCTCCCTGAGGCAGCTGTTTGAAATATGCAGCTGATCCCAGCAGAGTGATTTTCTGTTTACAAGACGCGCCTCCCTGGACCAGTGGTTCTCAGCCCTGGATGGCTACACTTTAGAATCCCCTGGAGAGCTAACAAATGTAATGACAGCAGGCCCCACTTCAGAGATTCTGATTCAATTGCTCTGGGTGGAACCCAGGCACAGAATATTTTTAAAGCTCCCCAGGTAATACTAAAGTGTAGCTGAGCTTGAGAACTGCTACCTAGACTGTGGGGTTCTCCAAAGCAGAATGATCGTCCCCTAGCACAGTGCTTCTCAGACGTCAATGAGCACGAGAATGCTCTGCCCCCTCAGTAGCATGTTGAGTGAAAGACTAAAACAGAGCTTTTTAAAAATCCCATTTCAGCATTACTTGGAAACATGTTAGAAATGCAGAACTCTAGGTCCCCATCCCACATGCAGTGCTTCAGAATCCCTGAGGGGGCGCCCACCAATCTCTGTTTTAGCAAGCCAACTAGAACTCTAGAAGATGCTGCAGATGCCACCATTGAGGACTTCTAGAACAGAGGGATGGAGAAATGGACAGAAAGGTTCAGTTTGAAACATAAAACTAAAATTAGACTCTATGAGAGAATAAGGACACATTGCCCAGAAAAGTGGTGATGGGTCATCATTGGGGGAGTTCAGGGCATGCAGGGAAAGGGGGAGTCCAGCCCCGTTAGAACAGATGATGTGTGAAGGGAGGACGGGGGAGTCAGAGGATCAGTGAGCTTTCCCCAGCCCGCCGTTTACGCAGCCTGCACACCCAGGTATGCTGAACTCAGAGTGGCTGGCTCGAAATAAAACCAATGGAGACATTTTTTGGAGTATTGTTTAAAAAAAAATACCAAAGTCAAAGAACTCCACCTAAAGAAATTAACTTAAAAGCATATGGAAGCTGCCAAAAGCCCTCTGCCTTCATTTCAGAACTGAAAGGGCACAGTCTGGCTTTGAAAATGAGCACACGCAGCAGGTATGCACGTTTCAATGAAATGTGAACATAGTCCCAGCTCCACCATTAACTGATCACACACCCTGGCAAAGTAACGCTGGGTGAGTGTGCTCCACGCACCAGGCATGGGGAGATGTGCTTCCCCAGAATTACCCGATGACTCTTTATTCAACGATTCATATGTAGTCTTTGTGTGCCAAGCACTGTGCTGAATACTGAATAACAAAGACAGATAATTGGGGGCGGGGGGTACTCCATCCAACCCTCAAGGAGGTCACAGACTAGACTGCTGGAGACAAGTATTCCCATTTGATCCCCACAGTGACACTACTCAGAGGACATGTCTTTCCCATCTTACAGATAAGAAAACTAAAACTTAGGAACAATAATCTTGATGCTTAAGTGGCAGAGCTGGGATGTGAACTCAAGACTTTGTGCCCCCAGTGATAAGGCTAGTTCCATATATGCCAGGCGGAGGGCAAGTCTCCTCTTTCCAACCTTCAGAAAGGCAAGTAACATGATGAAATAAGCTTTTGGCTCCCCCTCTGTCTGCATCTCTGCTACTAGCTGAGTCAATCCCTGGGGGTTCAAAGCCAACACGAACCCATTCATCGTCCATTGCATGTTTAAGTCAATTTATCCAATCCTGTCATTTAAGATCCAGAGAGAAGGGAACTGACTGAGATCACACAGCAGAACGACAGAGCAAGGACTTGAAAGTCAGTTCTCTCCAAGCTTGGGTCCTGCCATTTTTAAACACAGACATACACATAGATTTAAACAACTCAACGTCTTGTCATAGTTATCTTTTACTGCTAAGAAACACCAGAGGAAGAAGGGACTCTGTTTTCTCCCTCCAACTTGGGTGCTAAGCATGCTCTCAGGGACTGGGGGGAGCCTCTGAAAAGCTGCACCCAGCTAACGGGAATCCCAGCCCCCCACCCATGGAAGATTAACAGACAAAGCCTGGCCCTTTCATTCCCCAGCCACAGACAGGGAAGGGGTAAAGAAAAACGCTGTAAATCAGCCACCACATAATCACACATATTTAGAGTTTGCTTGTAATTAGTCTGTATTCATAGTGCTGTGTGGGTAGAGAAATCTGTACCCAAGGAAACTCTGAAAACCAACATGTTTGTTTCGAGTGATTCATCTACAGGAACCATATGCCAAGTGACAGACAGCTGAGTTCCTCCACCGTCTGAGAGCAGAGAGAGAACCTAAGGTCATGCATGTGCATGCACACACCTTGATACAGCCTTTCCTGCTTCCCCCAGGCTCAAATCACCTCGCCTGGCTCTAGATTTGCTAAGTTTTCCTCTCAAGAAAGCAAAAATTTTTATCAACACAGCTGATTTCTCAGGACTAGGCAGTAAGCAACGCTCATCACTGTGTCGGGGGGGGGGGGAGAAATGGCCGCTAACCTGTATGAGATTCTATTTCACACCAGAAAGCACACTGAGTGTTTACTTGCATTCAGTCCTCCAGGTGGCCCCATGGAAGAATTCTTGGATTACCTGAGCCACCTATGACTTACACTGCATCTACACACTGAGTGGTTTCAGTTGTTCAGCTCAGATTAGATTCATAGAACCACCGTCTTTTTACCAGTAACAATGATAAAAATCACGGGGGCACCTGGGTGGCTCAGGAGGTTAAGTGTCCAACTGGTGATTTTGGCTCAGGTTACGATCTCAAGGGTCATGGGATCAAGTTCTGCCTCGGGCTCCGTGCTCAGTGGGGAGTCTGCTTGAGATCCTCTCTTCCTTTCCCTCTCCCCCAACTCCTACATGCTTGCATTCTCTAATAAACAAATAAATCTTTAAAAAAAAATACCAATCCTAAAAACCCAGGAGTTGCCATTTCCAATCTACGTGCACATTACACACTGCATTTGAGCCATGTGAAAACTTAAGCTAGTGATTTTAGCCTCATATTGACAAAGTCCATATGCTACATCCTCCAGGAAAAGTCAAAAGCAACAGTGATCTGACCTGGCTGAATTTCCATGTACGACAAATCCCAAACTGCCCTCTCTTCCTTTCTGGAGAGCGTTGGCAGAGCACAGAGAGTGGGGACTATGGAGGTTAATGAGTTTCGTCTATGTCCTGGAGAAGAGGTGGGTTCTCCCAGCTTAAGGGACAATTGTTGACCTCATCAGCCTTCCCAGGCAACTCCGTGCCTGCAGACCCAGTTCCATGCCGCTGGTTAGTGAGACCCAGAAAGAACCTGTGCACCTGTGCGCATTACACAAACAGCAGAAAGGTTAGTTGAGAGTGGATGGAATCACATTATGTGATCATCTACACACAGATATTAGGCATTGAACTCAACTCTGAATGGACCTCCTGCACCTGAAAACTGCCCCCCAGCTGACCACAGCCGACCTCTGTTGTCTGTTTACCACCACAGCTGCTTGGGGTTTTCATCTCCCTGCTCAGCCAATTCCCGGCTCGCAGTGCAGCCTCCAAATTTATGTGTTGGCTGACTCAACCAATCAAACAGAAGGAGTGGGAGATTTATACCTGTTTTGTGGGTTTGTCAGGCTCCCCCCTCAACACACACCTTGAGTCTAAGACAATAATTCTCAATTCTGGCACCAAAATCACAGTCAGATTATCAATGATTAGGGATAATGAGCTGGAGCCTTGCACACATACCGCTGTCTGGCACCATACTCGGTTTGGTCCGAGACAAGGCTCTGGCTTCAGTATGTTCTGGAGATGTCTCGGGTGATTCTTACATATGGGTAGGAGAGGGGAACAAATCCTATAGCAGTGGTTCTCAAAGTGTGGTTCCTCAGAAGAATAGCTTCAGCATCACCTGGATACTTGCTGAAATGTGACTGTTTGGGTCCCCTTTTCAGATTTACCAGGAAAAAAAGAGAAAGCGAAAGCACCGGAGGTGGTGTTCTGTTTTCACAGGCGCTCCGCGTGAGTCTGGGGTGCTAGAACGTGAGAACCACCCGACTGTAGCCGTGGAGGCCAGAGGCGTGTTCCCTGGGACTCCAGGCCCCAGTGTGGGACCATGGGGTAAGAGTCCCTCCTTCAGCTCAGAGCCTGCGGTCCAGAATCTACTGCTCAGGACTGCAGGAGCCGCGGCCGCTCCAAGGTATGTGTCACTATTCTCCTGCTCTAAAAATTTGTACATCTGTACATGCAAAGCTAATAAAAACGTCTTCTCCACAGGGCTGAGAGCTTTATTATGCACTGTCGTGTGTCCCCGATCTTCCCGGCCTTCTCCAGCCAGCCAACTGCATGCTCCCCAAGGGCAGGCAGACACCCCAGCTCCTCTCCCCTTCCACCCTGAGCCCATCAGGACACCCTGTGCAGAATCCATCATCTTCCACTGGCTCTCTGGGCTCTCCCTTCATCCTCGGGGCCCTGCCTGCTTCACTTGTCCTCTCCATTCATGGTCTTCCCCACTTCTCCAGCAAGATTCAGGCTCCTGCAGCCTTTATGGGCCACTTTCCGAAGACCAGCTGCCCTGAATGGACAAGGTCCTGCCTGCTCAGCCTCAGGCAGAAGCCCCAAGATAGCTCAAGGAGCTCAAGGACTTAGAGGAGGGACTAAGAGGAGAGTGGTGGGGGTCTCCCCAGAAAGACCCTATAAGAAAGCAGGTTAATTTCCCAATCTGGTGAGAAGGAGGAGGCAGAGTTTCAGGGTCAGACAGACACGCTTCCGGTCCCCGCTCCCCTCTGATGAGTCAATGACCTAATCACATTCTGTATCTGAGATGCAGTTTGCACATCTGCACAACCAGAGATGAGGATCATCAGTTCACTGGGGAAGGACTCAGTGATCTGTGAAAATATCTGATGGTATGTCATTGTTTTCCCAGGCCCCTGTACAATGCCTATCGGGAAGGGAGGAGGAGAGAGAGGGAAGAAGGGAGGCCACCCCTTGACATAAAGTGCACACGCATTTCTCCATCCATCTCCTGGGATCTCATTCTGAACCCAGTGTGGGCTGGTCAGGACGAATGTGAGCGGGGAGTCTTTTCCAGATGCTTGTGCTTGGGGGAACTCCCAAGCCGGTGATGGAGGCCCTTGGGCTAGTCAAGGGTAAGGAGAAGACAGGGACAGAAAGAGTACGGAAAAGGACAAAAGGATGGTGTGACAAGGTAATTCAAGCAACAATACAACAGCTAATGTTGGTCCAGGGCTGTGCAGGCCGTGCACTAGGCTAGAGGCTTCCTGGGGACCCTCTCGTTCACCCCCAAACAGCCTACAGGGAGGGGGGTTTCTAACAGGTAGGAGCTGAGGCTTTAAGACATTTGACCAAAGACCCAGTGCATGCAGGAAGGCTGTGTGCAGCTGGCACTGGCCCTGCTCCCACCCGTTCTCTTGTGTCTGCGATCACAGAGAGAGTCCTTCCATGCCCACGGCCCTCTGAGGACAATGGCAGTGATAACACCCACCGCTGCTATGTTGTGGCAAAGATTAAACACATTGATTGACATGGAGAACTTAACGCAAAGCCTGAAACCTAACAAGAGCTCGATCCATGGTGCTCGCGCTGAGAAGGCAGATGAGCCGGAAGACATGGTGCTGGGACGTCTCCATGTGCCTGTGAAGCCTCAACATCCAGCCAGACCTGGCACCTCGCTGGCTTTCGGTAAGTGTGCTTGGTCGAAGGCGTGCACTCAGGATGCAGGTCTGAAGGCAGCCCCAGCCTTCCCTACTTGGGGGTCCCGAGTTCGAACGTGGTCTGGCCAGTTTCAGAGCACGGCTAACAAGCCCCTAGGGACCGATGTTAACGCTCACCCTGCCCTCAGGGAAGGATTTTCCTCTCCAGCAGCAGTCATCAAGGAGTTGCTTCTCACTATCCAGAGCACTGAGATCACACATTGAGGCAGAATCATCCTGTAGGGGCTCCAGGGGAGGGTCAGACCCCTCTCCCCACTGGAAACACCAACAGACTCTGCAACTGGCCACAAAGACTGAGTCCATCCAGCTGCCCAGCTGTCAATCTCTCCAGCCACAGTCTCCTCTCCCGAAACACAGAGCTAAGTACCATGCTGAGTGTCCTGAGGTGCATGGAATCTCGGTGAACAGAGCCTTGTTCCCGTTCGTTGACCACACCAGCACATGCACAGACACTGTGCCACTGCATTCTTGCACCTGTCTTACCCAGTGAGCTAGCTCTTCTCATTCGCCCTCTGGCCCTTCTTTCCCCCTGCTCCGGGCCCTGGGATGCTGCTGGCTTGTGTAAACGTCTCTCGGGTCCACCCAGCAGAAGGCACCGAGCAGAGACCAGACAGAGGAAGGACGGCAGGGTGAGGGTGTGGGCTCCCGGCTCACCCTTGCAGGCATATTTGTGGATGACTGCACTCTGGTCCCGAAAGCCACAGCTCCTGTCCTAGTCTCCTCTACAGCCACACTTCCCTCTAGGATCTGGTAAACCCTCCCTGCCCTACTCCTCCCCTTCCTCCTCAGGTCTGGGGTGGTAGGTAAAGATTCCCCAGTGTTGCTAGGCCCAAAGTGCTTCCCCAGCCCTTGCTGATATTCCCCCTAATCCCCCCTGAGCTGTTATAAAGAGTCCATTTATTGAATTCAGTTCCATTTGAGAGCACCGTCTGTCTCCTCCTGGGACGGGGACACCCCAGGCTCCTCTTTGGGTTCATAATGTTCACCATCACTTGAAGCATGTTCTCCGAATCCTATTTTTTCCAAGAAACCTCCCTAGATCAGCTGAAAGTGGATCGCGGAGCAGACTTTACGCCCACCATCTAGCCTGCGCCTCATTGTCAGACCTCACTCCATGCCCACAACCTGCCCACCAGCCCAGAGCACACACAGGCTCTCCCTCCCCCTCCACACTTCCCTCAATACCCAGCACAAGCCGGACGTTCCCTCAAGAGTTTTAGGAAACATTTCCTCCCTCATTCACACCCAGGGAGCATCGCTCAGCACTTCTGTTTTAAACACCAACGATTTTTCACACTGACCTTTTCTCAGTCGGTGACTCACGGGAAGGGCTGGCTGGGGAAAGCGCCTCCCACAGTCTCCACCCCCCACTGTGCCTTCAGAGACCCAAAGACTATTGAGCCTAAACAAAGATCATCTGCCCCTAGCCCCTCATTTTGCTGATGGAGAAGCGGAGCCCAGACTGCTTAAGCCACAGGTGAGTTTGTAATAGGACGAAGACCAACCCAGCCCACTGCCTTCTGAGATGCCCTGTGCACCTGGCCTTGTATAGAGAGCCTCATGTATCTCGGGGCTTCTTCAGTGAAGGTGCCCAGACCCACACAGGCATGCAGAGATGTGCTCCAGGGTTTCGGGAGCCAGAGGAATACCATGCTGCGTGTTCTTGGAGGGTCTATTGTCTTTTGAGCATCAGGGGAGGGGAGTGAAGAAGGTCAAGTACACTCAAGGCCAGAACTGGGGTGAGGCAAGTGAGGCCCGTACATTGGCGGGGGAGGGGAGGGCAAAATTTAAGAGGGCACCAAAAACCTAAGCAATCAAGATATTGAAATAATATTTTAATGCAATGTCTTTTAACTCAAAACTAATGTCCAAAGATTCATGGCAAACAAAATATCACAATTTCAAGTGAAGGTAGAGCCCGATTCTGCATTTGGATGACCCTGCCTCGCTTGCCTCGTCCTACTCCTGCAGCTGGTTCTGCTAAAACGTTATTTACCAAAAGGGTGGTCAGTTCTACAATCTGAGTTGGGTTGTTTTTTTTTTAAATATTGCATTAAAATGTTATTTATCTTGGGGCACCTGGGTGGCTCAGTCAGTTAAGTGTCTGACTCTTGGTTTTGGCTCAGGTCATGATCTCAGGATCCTGGGATTGAGCTCCTAGTCAGACACCACGCTCAGGGTTCGGGGGGCAATCTGCCTGGGATTCTCTCTCCCTCTGCTCCTCCCCCTGGCTCCAGGGTGCCCTCTCTCTAAAATCAAATAAAAAAAATTTTTTTTAAATGTTATTTATCTTGTGACTGAAGTTTTTTTGGTGTCTTCTTAAATAGGGGGCCCAAAGCAAGTACCTCACTCATCTCAAGTTAATCTCAGCTGTGCTAATTATAAGTCAAACTATGCAAAAATAAAGCAAACAGAATTATATTGAGGAGTGGAATACAAAACTAAGGGATTTTTTAGGTTAAAAAAAAAAAACAGATTTCAAAACCATTTTGTGGAGGATACCATCAGCCTCCTGGAGGTCTGAGCTCGCCCTCCCTGGATTTACGGGTCCTTCGTGGAAACACCATGGAACAGGATTCTCCTGGCAAAGCAGGCGAATGGTTTTGTTCTACTTTGGAGCTGACAAAGCTGACACTGAGAGGTTTGGTGAATTGTCCCATGTTACCCTGTGAGTGGAGGATGGAACCCAAGCCAACCACCAGCCGGTTATCGGAGTAAAGGCTCTCTTGCATCTGAACCCATCCTTAGTGTTGCTAAAAAGAGCCAAGTGACCTGAATACGCCTCAGCTAACTTGTCAACCCACTTCCTCCCACACCAGGTGCACCAAGCTTCTGAAATAACAGGTTAGTGACCATAATTGTCACTATGGTGAGAAATTCCAGGAGCTTGGTAGATCTCAAACTGCTTCTCTGTTAGAGGCCGTCAGCAGCTTTTCGGAAGCACACACAGCTCCATGTGAGCTCCAAATCTGATCGAATCAGGCCCCAAAGGTGACAACCTAAAACTGAAGGTTGGTGCTCTGTGTCAAATGTGTCCCCCTCCCCCTCCCTATGCTGCCCCCTCTCTCTGGAACCATCACCCTCCCTCCCCACACCCCCGGCCAAGGTTGCATGAACTTCAAGATATAGTTCACACATCAGCCCTTTGCAGAAGATTCTCCAGACACCTCTCCTGCCTTTATTCATCCATTAACTCATTCATCCATTCCATAAATCCCTGGTGAATTCATTTAGCCCAGCACAGCGAGAGGCTCTGAGGACTCAGTGGGGAACAAAGAGACACTGTCTGAGCCCCCCAGTCCATTGTCCCCACGCCACGTGGTCCCTCCCACCTTCTGGTGGGAGGATGGTTGCACACAGAACTTCACTGCTCTGATTTCTTCCTGTTCTCCCCAGCCTGACCGGAGCTCCTCAGAGCCTGTCTTCTCCATCTCAATCCCCAGGGCATAGCAGGCCCAGGCCTAGAACACATGCTCAATAAAAACGGGAATGAGAGACCAGAATGGCATTTATCCTGAGCTGGTGTTTCGGGTGGTCGGTCTGGGCACGGTGCCCGTGAGCCATGCCCTTTGGCCGTTCCTATCTTGGCCCACATTCCGACTCGGGATGTGCACAGCAAACAGAGCTGCCTGTCCTTCTCAGAGTCAGGGTCAACAGGCTGGGGCAGGCACGTGCTCTCCAGCTCTAATCAGCACACATTCTGGAGCCAGCGACCCACGGGCTGTGAAGGGTTTCAAAGGCAGCATGACTAATGTAATGTTTTTGATTGGAAAGTGGGGAAAGAGCTCTCAGTGAACCACTCTCCTTAATTACATGAGGCAAACACCTCCTCGAGTGCAGCCTGTTTCAGTCTCTGGCCCCGGCCCTCCTCCTGTCCTGCCCACGGACCCACACAGACAGGTGAAAAGCCTACGCTTACTGGATGAATAAGCAAAAAGACCTGTAAGTCCCTCCGCCTGGGATGGTGGGATTATGTGTGATTCTGTAGCATCAATGCCTAATGGATACTCCCGTTCCCAGATACCTCATATAAGTCTGTAGACAGCGTTCACCTCAAAAGCCCAGTGTGCAGCTGAACTATGGATCAGCTCAGGAGGGGCCAAGTGGCACGAGGATGCCCCTAGCCAAGGGCAGGGGGCTCCAAGCCTTCACAGTTCCTGATCGCACAAGGGAGGCCCAAGGGGGTGGAGGCCCAAGGGGGTAGAGGCCAAGGCCCCTGCATAATTCCACGCAGGCTCAGAGCATAGCACCCATTCCTTTCCCACCACTGGCCTCCTCTCTGGCCTCCCACCTCCAGTCCAGACAATTTCCCTTCCTCAGATCAGCCTTTGCCAAGCACTTCCCTGACCCACCTTTTCTCGTAGGCTGACCTTGGTTTGGGAGGACTTCCCCTATCTTATTCTCCCACCCCCAAAACAGCTGCGTTTTTGAATGTCCTCCAAATTGAAATTTCTGCATAGATTCAAGGACATCTGCAAGCAGACCTGTCTCTTTTGTAACCCTCATCCATAGCCTGGGTCCACACCCACATCCACTCACACATACACATACACTCGTACTCACTCTCCCTCCCTCTCTCATCCAGGTTTATCAAGCATCACTTGAATGCCTATCATGTGCCAACAGGAGAAGAGGACCAACAGCTTCCTTAAGTACCCACCACACACCAGCCTTTAGTCTCCCCCCCTTTTTAAATCTGTGTCCCGTGTAGATATGATTAGGATTTCCACTTTACAGTTGAAGGTACAGAGGCTGAGGCCAAAGACAGACCCAAGAGCCCAGAGAGAAGTGGTAGTCAGCAAGACCTGGTCTGTCGCCTTTCCACTGCACCCTCCAGTCCCCTGCTATCCTGTCCAAATTTTTGCTCATTCGATCACGTCCACATCTACGAGGCTGCCGTCCGCATTCGTCAGGGCCTCAGTGGGGAAAAAAGATGGTGGCTCATTCAAGTGGCTATTTAGGGAGAGTTTGATAAATGACCTGTATCCATAGGTGTGGGTAGGGTGTGGGAAAGCCACCAGAAATGGTTCGGAGCAGGACCCCAGGGTTTCTGACAACAGGGAGCTATCACCACCACAGGCCTGAAAAGAGGAGGATGAGGGGAGAACTGCCAGAACCCAAAGCCAGAACTAGACAGAGGGCTGTGTGGTGAGGGCTCTCTGTCTTCATGTCAGCAGATGCGCCCAGCCCCTGAGCACCCACAGAAGGGCACTCCCTCTCCCTACACTCGCCCCCTCCTCCGATCCCCTTGGGATACTCACCACTGACCCAAACCAATAGGAAGCCAGAGGTCAAGAGGGCCAAATGATGTTTCAAAAAAGATCAACCTCCCAAAAGAAAGAGCCAGCAACACCACCACTGTCCAGGGGAGCAGTTCCCGCCCACGATCCCTGGGATGCATGGAGTCTCATCAGCTGCAGCACTGCACAGGCTTGCATCAATTTCATCATCCTCTCCACCCAGCCCTCCGATCCGCAGGTGCCAGTCTGTGATTCCAGTTCTTTCTTCCACTGCCATTCTTCATCCCCCTCACCCTCTACCAGGAAGGGCTCTGGTCCTCAGGCGTGAACCATGAGCCTTACTTCTTTGAGATCTACGTCCCGGTGGCTTTGTTTTTTTGGGTTGCCATTTTTGGATTGGCCAGGACTTTGAAAAAGCGAGCATTAAGAGGTGTCCCAGCGAAGACTCCAGGTTTCAAACATAATCTTCCACGTGCACCCCCTGTGGGGGAGCAAAGGCGATTGGGATCATTTTCCTCAGGTCAGTTCAGCTAGCCCCTTCTTTGCCTGTGGTTTAGCGGCACAAAGAACCCAAAATGTCCAGGAGATGTTTTAGCTTCCAGTCTCTACGACGCATGCTTGTGTTCCCTGGTGGAATGATTCCTCCCCTGGGCATGGTGGCCTCTCAGTTTAGAATATTAAGAGTAACCTCCACTTCGGGTGCCACGGCATCATGTGCATAAATTACCACAGTTAACCCCCGGGGTAACCTCGTGAGGTAAAAGGTCACCATCCCAGTCCATAGGCAAGGAAACGGAGGCTCAGAGCAGTGGATTCATTCTCCCACTGAAACACAGAGTACTGTTTGAGGGCTGGTGCAGGACCCTAACGCTTGGGTCCCTTCTCCTGCCCCAGGCTCTGCCTTCAGAACTGTACTGGCCACCAGCACCCTGGGAGTGCCAGAGGTGCATGCCCAGACAGACAGACGGACGGACAGACAGCCTTTTGGACTTCTAGGGGTCATCATCCATTTCCTTCCATGCCTATGGCTCTGCAGGCTCCAAACAATGCCAAAGCATGGGAGCAAAATATCCTCTTCATCTTTCTCCAGGCACCTGGTACCCCAAGATTCCTCGTCTGGACTGACCAGGAGCAATCACCTGGAAGAACCCCAGCCCTGTGCTGGAAGGCTGAGTCCGGTAACAGCAGACACCTCTCTGGGGCTGGGCGGGTTTAACTGGAAAGAGAGCCTCCAGATAAATCCCCTTCACAAAACCCCAAAACCTCCTTCCCATGCCCCTTCAAATTAAAAGAGTTCTCTCTACTAATATATTAATTAAAATGAAATATTAATAGCTGACCTCTATTATTTATTGGCTGTTTTTGGAGAATAAAATATTGAGCTCCAAAGAGGAATCAATTCTGATGAAAACTCCCTCTCCTGAGCAGGCTTGATTCGTGTCACATAATAAAGAGATAAGCTTATCAGCGGCATCAGTTCAAAGACGTCTGCTGTAAATGTTGATTTTAAACCAATAAGAAGATTATAAGCACTGTCATAAAATATCTTTCCAGGATGTAAATTATTCAAAGCCCTTCGTGGGCAGACACAGTATCTCATGCCTCAGTGATCCCTGTTCTGTGCAACACATTTCATTTATTAAAGCCAGAGAGGGCCTCTGTTGATAAAGCCCCCTAAATAAATGATAACCTTCATCTCCTTCTTCCAAATTATTTCCACGATTAGAATTCAAAATGTTTGTGCCAGAGGTGTCAAGAGGGACCGCTTCTGTAAGTGACGCGCATGTCTTCCTCAGCAAGCTCAGCACCGCATGGCAGCGACGCAAGCCCCGTCCTTCAGAGCAGGGCACTGGGTCCAGCACCGGAGACAAGCGCAGAGGGCTCATCCTTATGAAGCTAGAGCAGCAAGATGACGCCGGTGACATCGTGAAGGACTGGGACTCCAAACCTGCTCTGCCATTCTGGCTGACCCTGACCCTGGGCACACTCTTCAGCCTCTGTATAACTGAGCTTTCATACAGGGCGGTAGGGAATCATATGTGCCCCCACCCCGGGCACTGAGTCTGGTTCATCGTGGTTCTCAGTAGATATTAACCAGATCAATGGCCATGCTACACTCCCCTTGGGGCAGGTAGCTTCTCATCTCCTCCCAGTCTCCTGGAGCTTCAGAGAGGGCCCTGGGCAGTTCGCCTGCCCCAAAGGATACACAAGCAGCCCATCCCACACTTATCGGTGGTCTCTGAACTTAACAGTTTCCAACTACTCCCTTCTGGCTCCAAATCCATGCTTTCCCCACAATGCACCGAGCACATCCATCCCCCCAGCACAAAGCTTGACAGAGAGTGGCTGGGCAGCCAGTCATGAACTGCTGGTCAACTCTTTCCTGTTCTCAGAAGCATGTGCCAGTTAGACTCGGGTGCAGCTGCATGGGAGAGCAGCGGGCACACAGGCTCTGGAATCACCCAGGCTGGGGTTTGATGCCTGTGCTGACACCTTCTAGTGCGTGGGCCTGGATGAGTCACTCAGTCCTGCCTGAGGCTCTGCGTTCACATCTCTAAAATGGGGCTGGGAGACAGAGCTAGATGCCAAAAGTGCATGGTCACTGTCGTTGGAAAGACGATGTGTCTACAAAGTCTCCCACACATACCAGGACACCATAAATACTCATTTCCTTCTTCTCTTCCACCCTTGCTTCTTGCTCGTCCTCTTTCCTTTCCCAGCTCCCTACCTAAGGGTCTTCTGCAACTGCACCATCTGTTAGGAATCTCATCGATACAGCACGACATTCCATTGGCTGCTTGCTCTGATGCGCTTTTTTTTTGGGGGGGGGTCTTGTGTTGACCCATTAATCATTTGGACCTAATCTCCCCAGGGGTGCAATAAATGCTTCAAAGACAAGGATCGGAGTCTGCCTCACCTTGAGTGACAGTAGCTACTGAGACATGAGCCACAAATGTCCATGGAAGGAATTATCCCCAACAACCGTGAAAGGGGACATCTGCCAAAAAGGAAGACCCCCCCCCCCAACCAAGCCGTAACACTCTCAATTTCCTCCCATGCTACCTAGGTTATATCCTTGAATCTAATATGAGGAAAACAAAATGATGACTCCTAGTGATGACCCTGTCAAACAAAGCTGAATAACTGTCCGACAGAATTTTCTAATGTTTCCACATGCAGAACAAAATAACATACAGACACAGACACACACCATAAAACAATGCCAGAATCACCGGCAGTGTGCACAGAGATTGCAAATTTCCTTACGAATTCATCAGAAAGAATGGGTGCCTGGCATCATCTCCCACCCAGGACGCAGACGCCGTCTGAAACATTCTGCTCCCACAGCAATCCTGCCTCGTCAAGAGCTGACGATCAGACATGCGAAACAAGTGCTATATATGAATCTTGCAAAAGTATCACCTTGGGAAAACACAACCAAAACAAATTGAGAAATCATATAAATAATTACTCTGAGCTTCAAGTCTAACATGGAAAAGGAAGGCACACAGGCATAAATGCTAATTAATATGACTGTTTAATTACAGGGGCACAAATTAATAAACCGGAATTACTCCAGATTTCCAGCAGGCATCCCATCTCTGCATGTGATCTCAGACGTGTGGGCACAGGGAGAGAAACGCTTAGCTTTCCTTGGCCAGGTGCCCAGCTGGAATGGCATCAGGAATGGGGGAGGTGAGGACCAGGTCCTCCAGCCCCCACCCCTCTTCTCAGACATGCTGACCCCTCATCGGCATCAGCAGATGCAAGCTTCCACCAGGATATCTACCTATTAGGAAACCATTCCTCACACAGCTACAAGGACCCACCACAACGTGCTAAGGACAAAATGAAACCCAACACAACCAAGGCGCAGGATTCATTAAGTAGCCATTGGATATGCCAGGTACTCTGTCTCTCTGTGTTTCCCTCTCTCAATTTATTTTGGTTTCTGATTTCCCAAAGTAATGCTTTTGAAAAATTCATATACATTACTCATTTTGCATGTCTGATTGTCAGCTCTTAACAAGGCAGGATGCTGTGGAAGCAAAATGCATATCAGACTCAGTTCGGAAGATGGTATCATCTACATGGGAGGAATCATCCCATTATACTGACAAGAAAACCAGTTCGGAAGATGGTATCATCTACATGGGAGGAATCATCCCATTAAACTGACAAGAAAACTCTCTGCAGGTCAGCGAATCTGATTTTGCCAAAGCCACAAAACTAGAACACAGAAGGTTCTGGGTGTCTGAGTCCAAAGTCTGTGCACTTTTCATTACAGCCAGCCTCTTTCTAGAAATCAAAAATGCTTCCTCTTCTGAAACTTACACGACAACATTCATTTGATCATCTTCTCATTCAGGAAAGTCAGTCTTGGACGTACTATGTGCCAGCTTCGGATTATGTTCTGGCTACCATGGTGAGCAAAAACTGCCCCAGAACCCCACTTTTGAGTGACTTACGCAGGAAGCAGCAGAGGATGCCACAGATAAAATAATCATATATATAAATGCATTTCAACAGCCTTTGATCAGGGCTCCATAGGGGAGAGAATATTGGGGCTACGAGAATTCATAAAAGTGAGGGTTAAATGGTCAGGAAAAGCTCCCCTAAAGAAATACTGGTTGAAGGATGATCTGAAGGATGAATATGAATAGGTAATATACAGTAGCAGAGTATGTATGAATACAGAATTCTCTCTACTTGTTCTGTTTTCTTCCCAGCCATTCACCCTCCACCTGCTCCAACCTACCGCGCCTTGTGCTCCCGTCACTCTGCCTCAGGAGTTCATGGGATGAATTTCATGCACATTTTCAATCCTCTATTTGATTGAGCTTTCAGGCATTTTGGACAGAGTTGGTCACTCCCTTCTCCTTGAAATCATGCCCCTCTTGGCTTCTGAGACAGAAATGTACTTGTTTTCCTCCTCCCTCTTTGGATCCTCTCTGAAAATCGCCTTGACGTAATCGTTCCCCAAGTGTTCATTTACTCTTTCCCTAGACAACCTCATTCCCCCCAATGGCATTACTGAGCACCCCACTGTGGTGATTCTCATGTTTGTATCTCCAGCCCCGATCTTTCTTCTGGACTCCAGATCTGTATTTCCAAATTGCCTGATGGATAGCTGGCTCTTGGATGTCTCAAAGGCACCTCAAACTCAGTATGACCAAAACTGAGTTCATCTTGTGACCCTGACTCCACTTCAGAGCCATCTATTCAACAGGAAAAGCAGAACCCCAAGCATCATGCATGATCTCTTTTTCTCCTTGCCTTTGTGATATCCTGAAAGATGGCTCCCAAAGATGTCCAGGTCCTTTTTCCTGGAATCTTATCAGCAAAAAAAGGGACACTGGGGATGTGATTAAATTAAGGAAACTGAAATATCTTAGCCTCCAAGTGGAGAGATTATCCTGGATTATCAGGCTGGGTCCTAAATGTAATCACAAGGGTCCTTATGAGAGGGAGGCAGAGGGTAGTAAAATAATGGGGAGCAGAGAGTGAAGGGATGCAGACACAGCCAAGGAATGCCAGCAGCTGCTAGAACGTGGAGGAGGCGACAAACAGATTCTCCCCTGGGGCTTCGAGAAAAAACCAGCCCTGCCAAGACTTTGATTTTTAGCCCTCATTTCTGACTTCTAGCCACCAGGAGTATAAGAGAGTTAACTGCTCTTGTTTTAAGCCATAAGCTTGTGATATACGTTACAGCCGCAATAGGAAACTAATACACCCTACTCTAACATACATGCCACCAAATTGCCTTTATTTTGCTGTCCAAATAATTCCCAAATGTGTCTACTTTTGCCCATCTCCACAGCCCCTTCTCTGGGACAGTCTCCCATCATCTCTCAATCTGTGAGCAGGTACCACACCCTCTGGCTTCCCATAGCTCCTAGGATAAGAAGCAACATCATTGGCATGGTCCCCCATAAACGTGCTTGTCTTGGTCCCTGCCTCCCTTCCCAGGCTTATCTTGTACCCAGACACACACTGGCCTTCTTTCAGTTCTTGGAGGGTACTAATTCCCTAAATACCACAGGGCCTTTGCACAACCTTCTCCCTTGGCTCCGGATGCTTGTTAATTTCAGGTAATAACTTAAATATCATACCCTCATCCTGTTTTCTCTGATCTGCCAGAATTGGGTTCATCCAGCACATACAACAGTTGAAATTTTATACTAACTTTTGGGACTGTGTCATTTACATCTAACTCCCCAGATAGTAGGTAAGTCCTCAGAAAATGAGCTATTCGTGGCTTGGTGTGCCTACCAATGCATCCTCAGCATCTAGCACATGACCTGGCAGAGAACAAGTGTTTAACAAATATGTTTGGATGACTCCCAGAGACAAACGGAATGCCTTTGGGCATCTGTGTGGATAGCATGGGTGGTCTCAAAGTTGGCTTTGTCCAACCCCTTTTAGCTATTCAGTTAGAGAAAAGGGAGGGGGGGGTGTCATGAGAAGGACTTGATTGCACTCGGCAGTGGCCAAGGAAACTCCAGAATGAGAACGTAATACTTATCGTGGCATCTTCCTAAAACAGGCACTGGGCAGAGTTCTCAGTTAACTTAGAATTCACAGGAGGGAATATGAGTTTTTTGGGGGGGTGCTATTAGCCTACCTCCTCTCCACTTCCAGCCCTGTAAAGTTTCCTTGGCCATTTTTCCTTCAGTTTCTCAGATAAAAATACTTTGGAAATTATCTAATAATAGACCAGGGTTTTAAATAGCATTCTGTGCCAAGGGGCTTACCTGAAGGCACATCATAGGCCACTTGGGGTTGGAGGTGGCTCTGCATTAACCAAAGCCCCTCTTCATCTATTCTGGGGACTGGGATTTCACACAGGAAATTTTAATGAAAGGCTTTTGTGACTAGAAAGAAAATATTTTATAAAAGGCATGATTTATGTTATTTACGCCACACTTCACAGTTTTCCACAAAATATTTGTTGATTTTTTTTTCCGTTCAGTTCTCCCATAAGCCCATCAAACTAGGAGATTATTTACTCCAGGAGACAGATGAAAAAATGGCTCAAGGAGCTTAGGTCTCCCCCCTCCACCCCAAATCACAGATCTGGTAATAGGGAAGAGTTTGGACTCAAGTCCAGGACACTGGACTTTCTAGAAGCCATGGGATAGTGGTTTGAGCTCATTTTAGGGGCTTATTTATTTATTAGTTAAGGAAATGACTTCACTGAACATTTGGGTTTCCTCTGTGAAGAGAAAACAGCACACCATTTTAGGTGTGGCAAGGTTAGGTGGCAAGATTAGGGGTAAATTTATTGCCTTCTTTGTGCTTCTCTGTAACTTCTACAATGTTTGTGCATTAATTTCATATTTAGAAAACATTAGAAAATAAACAAGTATTCATTTGAAGTAAATCAACGGGTAAACAAAGGAAGGTCTCCTACTCACCTTGGGAGGGCAAGGGAAGTAACTGATTATTTGGAACTGGCTCTGAGCCTTGATGATAAAAGCAGACATCATTCAAGCAAGGGAGTGAGTGGGCAGTGATGTGATACTGGGTAAAACCAATTCCGTCACTTCTGAGACAGGAGGACCTGCTTCTCCAATTACCATTTTTGTGAGTCTCGAGTCTCTGGAGGAATGGAGGAAATAAACCAGCCGACCTATATTGGTCAAGGCGCTTGATCAGAAGTCGCAGAAACACAACTGAAAGTAGCTTAGAGGCAGAAGGAATTCACTGAGTTACATAAATGAGAAACTAAGGAAGCTCATTGCAGTCATGGCTCTCGTTCCATCTATGAACTCAGCCTTCCCCTTCTTACTGCTTAAGCACACTCACCCAGTGGGACTGGAAAAGTGGACACCAGCAGGCTCGTTGTTCTTATCCTCCCAGATTGGCAAACCCTGTGGGAATAAAACCTCTCTCAGAGCCTTCACACTAAGCGCAAGGATGATTCTGATAGGCCACGCTTGAATCCCGTGGCCCCACCCCCTTAATAAGAACCAATCACTGTGACGAGGTAACAGGGAGTAGGATGGGCCCGGCCAATCCCATGTGCCCACCTCTATGCCCAGTGGCCCTCTTCCTGGAGACCCAGCTCTCTTGTAATGAATATGAACAAGACAAACTCCTGACTAAGCCAAATGAGGTGAGCATTTCCCTTGGACAGAGGGTCCAATTTACGTGTGCTGCTAGAAAGTTTAATTAGTTTGTGAAATGCATTAAATGATAAAAGTAAGTTTNAATATGAACAAGACAAACTCCTGACTAAGCCAAATGAGGTGAGCATTTCCCTTGGACAGAGGGTCCAATTTATGTGTGCTGCTAGAAAGTTTAATTAGTTTGTGAAATGCATTAAATGATAAAAGTAAGTTTGCTAAGCAACATTTAAATACTTAGCAGGGGCGGGGAGAAAAACTTTAAAATCAAAGCGACAACACAACAACAAAGGAATGTTTGGTCAGAAAAAAACGAAAAGCCATAAAATGTTGGGTTCTAGAGAAAAATCATCACGGCACAAGGTTCCGAGAAAACAGGTATGTGGCCCCCTGACACGGACTAAACCTTGGATGGCCATCAAGTTCTTCCCGACGATTTTTGCGGCTTAACTACTCTTTGCAATTGGAGACAAGAATTGCAGAAGATGCTCCTCCCTCAATAAAACTCCAAATAAATTAGATATTGAACAAGACACTGAGATCCTGGCAAGAATGCACAAAAAAATTGGGCCTCGAGCTGTTGAGAGATGATAAATTGTCAGTTTCTGTTTAGTAAGATTGTGTCTCATCACCATCTCCTGTAAGGGGTTTGATAGCTTTTGTTTTTAACCTGCGAAGATGAAAATCAATTCCCAGCTAGAGCTGGAAGCCCCAAACCATACAGCTGCAAATATATCAATTAATCAATCAGTCAGTCAGCCAACAGATCAGCAAGACCATATTGAGGATCAATTCTTGCTGGGCATCTGGGGCAGGGGAAAGAATTAGAAAATTTGCCCCTGCAGATGCTGGATGAGGGAAGCCACAATTCAGAAGGCATTAACTCCAACTTTGAAGGAAACAGCGAATGTCTTTCCATTAGAATTATGTTGGGTTGGCACGTCCCACCTTCCCATCTGTCCTGTCTTGAAGACATGCTTGATTTTAGGCCCAGGGTTAATCCACAGGCTTTGACTTACACCTCTGCCCTACTCAGGTGTCCACACTGGCAACAACATTACTCCTTATATATCAACTGGGTTTATGGATCCTGTGCTCCCCAGGCGTTTTATAAGAGACAGAAGTGGGGATGAGGAACCTGGAATCAAGCTCATTCCACCCCGACCCTTAAGTTATGGCCCCTGTATCTTTAACCATAAAGCAGAAATAACATGTGCCTTGTAGACTGCAAGGATTAAATGAGATCACAAATGTACAGTGCTTAAAATAAGACCTGGTTCAGAGTTAACGGTATTTTGTTAACATTACAATCACCACTGGTGGTAGTGTGTTATTTCAAACATCAGGTGGGTACTCTTAGGTTAGATTTTTTTTTTTTTAGTATCCATAAAAATGAATATAAGCATGTTTTGCTCCTCTGTTTCTTATCCCTCTCTAAATGGACTTCCTCACCCTACAATAATCCTATTAAATTCTACAGACTTTCACTTACATGACAAACATCCCACTGGTTTCAGCCCAAACAAAAAACTAATTGTCCCCTTCTTCGTTTGTGAGTTTGTTTTTCCAGATGAAACATTTCACGCTATTTTCCTGTCCCTTGGCATTTTTTAACAACCAACACTGTATGAGTTAGCTACAGAGATAGGCTTCTTAGAGCAAGGAAGTAAGAGTGTGTGAAGCCAGTGGCTCTATTTGAAGCCACAGTTCTCAATTTCAGCTAGGAAACGGCTGAAGGAGTGTGATACAGAGGAGAGAACGTCAACTTGAAGGTCAGGAGAGGCAGCGTCTTAATTAATCCTGCCTCCCCCTTCTGCCTCCTATAAGTTACATGACACTCGGTATGTTTCTAAACCAGTGCAAAAAACAACTATTGTTCTTGCCCTTCCAAGAACGAACTTGGCAAGATTTACGGACATTATTTCCCTACATATTCTTCACAATGAAATTAACAAGTCAGAAGCATCGTGACCCTTCAGGAAAGAAATCAGTGGAAGTTATTTCCATGGGAGGCTCTGAAGAAAGAGGCTGAAGGCAGGAAAGCAGGAGATTCAAGTTCAAGTCCCAGTCCTACCATCAAGAACTGGGTGACCTTCAAAAAGCTTCCTCTCCATGCTGGCCTCCTTTCACTCTTTGAGAATGGGGAGACTGAGACTAAAGGATTCATTAAATGTCCTTCCAACTCTGGCGCTTGGCCACACTCCATTCTAAGACTTCCCATGGAATAAAATCTTACTGCTCTCACTTCTCTCTCAGCTGCCTTAACAACCACACCTGCTACCTCTTGCTTGTCAACAAGAACTGGTATTTGTTGAAAATATGCATCAGAATATGCCAGATGCCTTACCTTATAACTCACTCCAACCCTCTGAAGCAGATGCTATCATTATCCTACTTGATAGCTAAGGAGTCCAGGGCCATGAAAGGTTGCAACACTTCGTATTTAAGAGACATTTCTGGGGCGTGAGATGCAAACCCACTTCTCTGCAAGGCTTCTCAACAAGACAACCTCGGCTTGCAAGATATAGAAGTTGCCAAGGTCACCCCTTAGACAAGAGACCCCTTTGTTCAGCAGTTCTTCCTGCCCTGCCCCCCATCTCCAGTTTGGGCTTTGATTTAGGTTTTTGATAGGGGGAGGGGCAACACGGGTTAATGAATGGTTCAGATATCTTGTTGGTGGGCTGAGGGAAAGAAGAGTCCCTTGTCTTCCCGGCAGAATGCATGCTCTTGGGGGACCTGTCCAAGTCTGTGGTCCTCCTCTGGAACATTCCTGCCTATGAGGCTATTGGGCAAGTTAGGTGGAATTCTATAAATTCCAGGGGCAACTTCTGACACACCACTGACCTTACTCTACCCCTACTCCTATCCCACTTTCCTTTAAGACCCAACCCTTGAAAAGCTGCTTTTCTATTTTTGGAATTGATCCACCCTTCCTTAAATCAATCCAGATCCCAACAAGAAAGAGATTGTGTGCTGCCTGTGGTCCCCTCTAGGATTTTGATGGATTCCTATCTCACATTTGGGTCCTTCATCCATTGTGAGTCTATTTTTGTGTACGGTGTAAGGAAATGGTCCAGTTTCATTCTTTTGCATGTGGCTGTCCAATTTTCCCAACACCATTTGTTGAAGAGACTGTCTTTTTTCCATGGGATACTCTTCCCTGCTTTGTCGAAGATCAGTTGACCATACAGTTGAGGGTCCATTTCTGGGTTCTCTCTTCTGTTCCACTGATCTATGTGTCTGTTTTTATGCCAGTACCATACTGTCTTGATGATGACAGCTTTGCTGAAAACAGAGTGACTCAGGAGAGTTCACTGCTGAACGGGCTATGAACCAAGGCATGGGTAGAGGGACTAAAGTGACAGGACAATAACCAGAGTCTTGGTAGCAGAACTTCACCACCCCTAGGACCAAAAGGCTGAGAGCAGAGGAGTAGTTACTAGAAATCAGAGAGAAAGAGAGAGAGAGAGACAGAGAGATGCACCACGGACAATCGCCTTTCTTGGGAGGAGCAACCTCCAGTCAAAGGACATAGCCAGCCAAGAGGTGACCTCATAGGGAGGCAGTTAGGGGATAACACTCTGACTTCACTCTTGGCTGTGAGGGTTCATTCCAGAAACATAGAATTGGCCTGAGCTATTCTGTAAAAATAATACCTGTACAACACAGCACTGACCCTTGGTCAGGGCATGAAATGTACTGATTAATGGTGTTGCATTGTCATTGTGGGTACAAGGCATTTGGGGCTGGTCTGCACCAGCTCAGTGACATTGTTCCTTGGCAATGGCGATATGACAATTTGCACTCTATAATCTCCCTCCGAACACGTTTTGGGACTCCCCATTGGCCAGGCCCAGTTGAAAGAAGCAGGCAGAGGAATTCCTTGATGTCATGCATGTAGTTCGGCTTCCAGGGCAGAGCACAGGCTGGAAAAGGGTGGCGAGGGGGTCTCCTGGTCGCTCCTTCAGCACGAAGGCTGTGTCCCATGCATCGCACTCACTGGGTTCTCTTTTACAGCAGAACATCAGACGTGTGGCCCCACCTCCCTGACCATGAGTCCCCTAAGAGCACACTTACTCTGCTTCCCATGGGCATCTCCCCCGCCCATCTCAGAGCCTGGCACCGAGGACGTGCACAGTGAGTGTGACAGCACCTCCAGGGCCAGCAAACATCATGGAGAACCAGCCAGCTGCCTGCTTTCCCCCAAGGTCTACACTTTTTTGTTGTTGCTGCTGCCAAAGAATCTTGCCAGTTTCCCAGCAGCTACAGAGACTCTTTGGAAGGTGGGGAGAGATGGCTGAGTGGAGAGAGCTGTTGCAGGAGGAGGTTGAGCCATAGCTGGTCTCCCAGTGCCTCCCCCGGTGATATTAGATAAACAGAGATGGGAATCACATTTCAGTGTGACAGCTTAAAAGGCATGTCAAGAAACAATTAAAAAGATCTAGAGCAACCAGGTCCTGAGAGACTTTCGTCAGAGTGAGATTGCTTCCCATCCTCCGATGTGGGGGCGACGTGGCCCACAAGCACACGTTCGGGGGCCTTGAATTCTCAAAGGCAGGATCCTCCGAGACCTGAGGCTAGAGAGTAAGTGAGCCTGGAGAATTGGACCGTCTACTGCTCTCTGGCGTTTGAGAAATCACCTGTAATCAGCAGCACAGAGCATCTGCCCGGCAAGTCTCCACCCGAGCCCGCCACCTTCCAGTCCTTGTCAAAACCCCGACTGTGAGCAATAGTATTTATAGAGTACTGCCTGAAGGACGTTCTGTCCATCACTCCTTTGGATCAAGTTTTTCAGATTATCTTCCCCAGAGCCCTGGAATTCCTGGGGGTGTCCCTGAGGCTCCCTAGAAACCAATCCCCTGCTTCTACCCCAATCCAGAAATTGCCAGGTCTTATCTGTTATGTGTGGGATATTGGGGCTGCACGTAAGAAATCACCTTTTTAAAAACGCATGCTGAGGCCTTAAAAGAGCAAAAGCCATCACATTAGCCTGAATCTTATTCTGTGATCAAGCCAGATGAAGCCTGGATCCTGTGCCTTTGCTCTGCTGCCCTTAGAATTTCTCGTGCTAAATTAAGCTTCAGAGGAATCCCATCAGCTCACTTTGTGGGAGCCCATAAAAAAACAGCTTATTGAAATTCCTGAAATGTCTCTTGAAGGACTTATTTTGGTGAATTCATGAGAGTCTTGCCACTTTTGTATCAGGAAGAGTTGATACCGGTTTGATTGGGTCATGCAACCCCTGTGGGCTGGGAACCTGGCTCCGTCTCCATCGTTGCCTTGGCCTCTGCGAATTTCAGCACGATCCCCGAGGCGCACTTCCAACCGTACAGAACCTGGGCTCTTGGAGTTTCAAATCCCTGCCCCAGCTCCCTCAGTTACTTACTTTATCATTTTGGATTGCATGTTTATGTGAGTTAATGCAGAATATGTGTATCCTCCCTCCTTTGTGAAAAGAGAGGGAGAAGAGATGATATGAATAAATAAAAGCATGTGACTCTTAAAGAAGAAAGAAGCAACTCCCTTCATTGGTAGGGCTTCTGCCACCCCACAAACGTGTTCTAATTCTGATCTCCCATGAAACGCACTGGTTTTCCCATTCTCTGCTTACAAATCTTTGTTGGCTCCCAGGCTGCTGTCTATGAGAAGACATCAACCTCCCTCAGATGGAAGGAATTCCAAGGCCTTCTCATTTCTGATCCACCAGCTCAGCCTTATCCTGCCCCTGTGTCCTATACCCCCATCATTAGGCCAAAGTGCTCACTAGTCCCCAAATCCGTGTGACCCCTTCCTATCCCTTTCTTTGGCAAACATGGTTCCCAAGCTTGTAATGTCTTCCCCCATATTCCCCATTGAAAATTCAAGACCAGGAGTATTTCTCCCCCTAGTCAGGCCTACGCTGGTGCCCAGAGTAGACTGCCGCCCCGACTCCGTTTCTTGTGTCCGAGTCACATCTCTGTTGGTCACTCACAATATTACATTGCCAGACTTCTGTCCCTTAGTCTCTCCCACTGGACTTCAAGCCTCCTAGGCACGGGGGGGGGCACACCTTACCAGAGAGTCTACACTGGGGACAGAACACCGAGAGGGCTTGGCGCAGAAGAGTTAAGTACTCTCTTTATGCCACGACAGACAGGCAGGCAGACCCCCAAGGCATCATTCCACGGCTCACCATCAACACTGGTTCTAGAAATGTGGATGGCCGTGGTCACTCTCAGCCTCCCCCAATCCTGCCTTCCCCGAGATCTTCACCTCCAATCTCAGAATCCACCTGCAGGTGGGAGCTCTGGAATTTGTCTTGCGGTCATCGACTCAGTCTCAGACTTCTGATATTTTAATTCCTGAGGTGAAGAATCCTTATGGGTTTTGCTAAGAAGAGAGAACATCATCTAGGGTCCCAGGGAAGCTGCATTTGCTTCCATGATTCTGCTATCCTGATTGATGATGTGCAGTGAGCCTCCCATGATAGCATGGTGCAGCAACAGAGCCACACCTTTGTGTTTGCACACCCATGGCACACTCACAGAGCCCCACTCCGCCCTGCACCGAGACTGAGCGAATATGGAGTCACAAAGACTTGAGTCGAAACACTGGTGCAGCTAATTGTGTAGGGAGTGTGTGCTTGGGCAGGTCTCACCTGTACAACCACACTTTCCTCCGTGCAGTAGGGATAGCACGTATTATTTTATTTTCCCTACAAACCAACAACTATATGGAATAGCTCCAGTTTGCTAAGTCACTGAATCTCTCCATGCCTCAGTTTCCTTCCCTACAGAGTAGGGACATGCCCACTTGGCTGGGATACTAAGAGAGTTCAGTAAGAGAATGGATGCATAGAACTCTATACAAAGCCAAGATATGAATGCTTATTTATTGTCTGTGGCCGTGTCCCCAGAAGATAAAAACTTTCAGTCTAGTGATGTATCTTCTATACCAATCCAAGGGAAATGTCACCTACAGCTCTGATAGGTGTTGTGATTGCTGGCTATAAGCATATTCCTGGGAAGGACTCCCACTGCCAATTTCAACAGATCCCTTTGATTCTTACGTATGCACTAAAGTCACTCTCGTTGTCTGCCAATGAGCCTCTTGATGTCTACGTGACTCTGAAGTTTCTTGCAGGTAGCACTCCCTTGCCAAGCTCTAAGCTGTTGTTGTTGGAAACATGCCCCTTATTCATCCGCTGTGCCCCCACCTAAGGCTTCAGTGACATCCTTCCACCCAGAGTACTGGTCACACACTCTAGATACTGTGCCGTCAACCTGTCAACAGCAATCCCCTCACATGCCCCTGTAGCTGCCAACACCCATTCTAACACCCTCACTCCACCAGGGGACTCTAGACTCAGAGGCTGTCCCTCTCAGTCAGCTCCACTCCCAGGCAACCACCTGCCACCAAACAGCCACCCTTGGGAAGTGACAAGCATGCAAAAAGCACTGACGCGTTCAGCGTTCAGAGGAGCCTTCACTGTTCCTGCACTCAGAGAAAGAAGGAATTTGCCTGAGGCCAGGCCTGGGGAGGCTGCCATTTTTCTTCCTGAACTCTCCCCACTCCCAAGGGGCCATATTTAATTCATGACGCTGGAGCTAGCACCGTTGCCAGATATATTTCCTTGATGATTAAACATTAAACACACAAGTATTTCAAAGCATTTGAAATAACTCAGAACTAATGAAGGACTAATTGCTTCACTCTGTGTATTCAAATAGTGATGTTATTTTAAAAAAATGCATTCTTATGTCAACTGCTGCATCCATTAATTGCACGTTTTCCAACAGTTAGCTGTGGTGTGATTAAAGCATATGAAAATAATCTTTTAATTAGCTTTCATTTCGAAACAAATAGACAATTAAACCAAAGAAGTAAGTGTGAAAATTCTGTTGGTCTGTTTTGGGGGGATGCTTGTACAAATAATGACTATATCACTGGAAATTATTTCCTTGGCTGGTCTAATGGTTGTTATAGTAATTTCATCTTTTCTCTATTACATCCCTTCTATTTCTTATAATCCCATACCCCTACTGTTTTCCCCAGAAGCCTAAAATATATAACTAGATGAATAATAGTCTTTTTCAAGAATGTCTTTTTGAGTAGAGCTCTTCAAAGTACCAGCCAATTCTTATTAAAAATATCACTGTACTCATTACTGGTGTTTAAAAAGAGGGAAAAAGTCTGTTTTGGCCACAGCGTCATTAATACTTTCTCCCACCCTGTGAAGCAGGACGAGGGCCAGGTGACAGAATAGGTGCCCAGGGCACAAGATTTAAGGAGGCATGCATTCCCACATGCCAGCCCTTTGCTAGCACAACCCTCAGAGTTCATGCCTCCTTAAATTTTGTGACCTAGGGGCCTTGCTTGTCTCACTCTCCACCCAGCCTCCTGATGAAGAGTCACAGGGTCCCCACTATGTACTTAGTGCTATTCAAGAACCAGTTAACCATGAGAAAGGAACTGTAGACTCTATTTGGTCCAAACCTTCTTCTGCTATGTGTAAGGAGACTGGGGCCCCCCAAAAAAGAAAGGAAGGAACATGCTCAATGTGCTATGAAGAAAAGCAAGATAGAGATGACAAGTTCCTTGTCCTTGGCCATTCAGTCAAGAAGCATTTGGTGGGCTTCTGTGTGCTTGTGTGTGTGTGTGTGTGTGTGTGTGTGTGTGTGTGGCATGTGTGAGGGATCACCAGCCTCATATGGGCAGTGTTACCATGGAAGACACACTCTGCAGGGCAAGGCAAGAGAGCTGATCCTGAGGAAATAGAGATTAGGGGCCACTCTTTGAGCTGAGTGACCTTGGGCTAGTGACTTCACCTCTCTGAGCCTGTGAATCATTTCTTTAAATGAAGGTAATATTTATGTCACTGTGAGCACCAGGAACAATAATGGGAAGTGTGTTGCACAGTGGCTGACATAGAGTAAAGCATAATAATGACTATAGATACCATTTTATAGGTAATTTACTACGTGTCAAGAGCTTTGCTAAATGCTTCGTCTGCATTATGGCATTTTATCTGCACAGCAAACCATGGGATAAACATCACAAACTTCATTTTATAGGTAAAGAGAAGGGCTCAGAGAAACTAAATGACTTGCCCAAGTTCACCCAGGTGGTAAGTGGCAAAGTCAGGATTTGAACCATTTCCATCAATTTCTGATATTCAAGCTCTTTCTTTCTTAAGAAAATGGAGCTCAAATTCGGGAACATACCCATGGTTAGCAAATTCTTAAGGCAAGCCCTACAGATTTTAAATCCATCACCCAATCCCCTCAGCTACTGTCACAAACTCAATTAATGGGGTTCAGTAGGACCATGAGCAAGAAGAGCAGTACTGTAATCTTGTCATGATGGAAACGGTGTATAAGGTATAGAAAATATCACTTCCCCCCTGATGGGACAATTGCACTGAGATGCCTGAGGAACTTGGGAATGGAAGCCCAGCACATAAGAGAAACACAGAATTGAAGAGTTACAAGGGATCTCCGCTTCTGTGTTATCCGAACCCCCCTCCCCGGCCTCTGGCACAGGGTGGCACAGCCTCATTCACCCCCATTCACTTCATCAGCAAACGCCTTCATGATATTGAACTGAAACCTGCCCTTCAGTCCCCTGGGGCCACGCAGACACACAGCACCCTGGAGCCTCCCTCCTGCTGCCTCTTCTCCAAGGCACAAGACCCCGGGCTTCTGCCCATCCTCCAGAGGGCACGCTTTCTGTAAGCCTTATCAGCCCCACGAGGCTTCCTGTAACCTCCTGGATTCTGACAGGTGTGGGGTTAAATCCCAGCTCCACCACCATGGCTGACCTCCAGGAAGCCAATGCACCCCTCAGAACTCACGTTTTCTCTTCTGTAAAGTGAAAGCCATAGTAGCTACCTATTGTAAAGTGGTATTAAAGGAGATGAAGCATATAAGCACATTACCCACTCTATACAAGCACTCGATAAATGCTAACCCCTGTCATCATTACTGTGATTATTTCAGGGGGGAGCAGGAGAGCATCCGGGAACCTGAGGCAATGGAGGACAGATTAAGGGGGGGTCCTGCAGGCCAACCTGAGGGAGACCCAGCACAGGTGAGGTCAGCCCCCACCTCCTTCCCAAAGGTACTCAGTAAACAAACCATCGTATTGAGCAGAGTCCCCTTCGGGGACTCCCTGGAGCTGGAGGGTCTGCAGCTCCATTCAGATATCATTTCAGTTCTGCTAAATTATCACCAGAATGTGTTATCACAAATCATTCTGTGACTTGGCAGGATTGAGTGAAATGTGATCCCAAATCATACATTAAAGGAGTAGGGCATTTGCAATGGCACATTCATTTACACCATTTCATTTCACTCTCTCAACTGCTAAGACACTCAAACTCCCAGCAGGGAGCATTGGCCACAGCAGAAGGAAGACACTGAGTTATGACACGTCCTTGTCAGTCTTCCCCGCAAAAGCAGGAGTGAGCATGTATTGCTGATGTGCCGTGATTGCTGAGGACCGGAGGGAGGCAGGGGCGGCTTAGCCTTGAAGCTTTCAGAGGTCAAAACACGGACAGCAAATTATAAGGACCCCAGGATGCCTCCTCCTTTTCTGCATCGAGTATCAGTGAGTATGTGGATTAAAAGGTGAATGAAATGTGGAACTGTCCGCTTCATCCCCCTCCTGTTCCTACTCTAGCTGCTTGGATAGAATCTCTCACCCTCCCAGACTAGGAGGCAGAAAAAGCCAGGTTTGCTGGTGGATCATGCAATGGGAACATTTTGAAAAAACCAGCATGGGGATCTGAAAAAGGTTCTGCCTTTTCGGGGTTGCCCAGGGATAAGGAGAGCACTGAGTACCCAGTGACCTGAATCTCAGACATTAAAACCCTCACATCAGTTAAGACCTTGACCCTTCCAGATTCACTAATCCCTACCCCATCACTCAAGCTCTGATTGAGATATTCCCCCAGGCTCATCTGACAGCATGAATACAGGGCACCATGCCAGTGAATAATACGGGAAACTGCTCTCATCTGAGGATCAGTATAAGATTCACATAAGGAAGAAAATAATTGTTAAGGTCTGAAAAATGAGTTGGTATGAAATAGCCAAAGGAGGGGCGCCTGGGTGGCACAGCGGTTGAGCGTCTGCCTTCAGCTCAGGGCGTGATCCCGGCGTTATGGGATCGGAGCCCCACATCAGGCTCCTCCACTATGAGCCTGCTTCTTCCTCTCCCACTCCCCCTGCTTGTGTTCCCTCTCTCGCTGGCTGTCTCTATCTCTGTTGAATAAATAAATAAAATATTAAAAAAAAAAAAAGAAATAGCCAAAGGAAGGTTGGAGGACTGTGGGCTGCGGCAGGACAGACTAGCAAATATGGAGGACAGAGGACACTTGTGGGCTGGAGCAGACCATGGGATGGGGACTGGAGGGCAAGGCAACTAGAGACTGGGTGGCCCAGACACAGACTGCCCAATCTGTGGTGAGGATTCTGGTTGTGGTAACAGGTAGACATGATTAGATTTGAGTTTTGGAGAAAAAAATGTTTTAATCCACCAGCCATATGGGAACTGGATTGTAGGTTTTGCCAAGAAGGGAAGGAGATAGATTGATTAAAGGGTGATCACCATGGTCCCGATAAAGGGAAGGAACTGGGCTTGGGGCAAGAGAGCTGCTGGAGACAGAGGGGGGAGGATATAGCCCAGAGATATCGAGGAGGTAAAATCAGCAGAATTTGGCAATAGATTGTCTGTCGTGGGTAAGAAAGACTAGGCACAGGGTTTGGTCTTAGTATTCATCCAAATGTTCCCCTGTGCAAGGTCATTTGAAACCTAATAAAACAGCTTTCATGAAATTAGATTCGGTCAAAAAGTCGTGTGGTAGGCTGCTCATTTGAACGCTATTGAAAAATACAATGTGTGGTAGCCATACTGCTCTTTCTAGAATTTTCAGTGTTGTGAACTGAAGCACCGTGCTTGACATCTTCAGACATATTTTCTATTCAGATCTGTTCTAGAATTGTCTGAGGCAAAGATCCTAATGTTAGTCTGTAGAGAAAGACCTATTGAATATTGTGAGATGGAAATTCAAGAACACATTTATTTTTTTCTTTAATCTCATCTAAATCCACATCAGGATACCTAAACGAGTTCCCACTTTGCCACTAACTTGCTATGTGACCTCAGGCATTTTCATTCCCTCTCTGTGCTTTCACCTCTATTTTGGGAATGCGTAAGAAAGTAATCTGTAAAGCAACTTCTAGCACTAAAATCCTATACATACAAGACGCCAGCTCTACACACGTGGAGGAGAACATACTCATAATTGCAGGTAATTGAACTTCTGTTCCACACTGAGTACTGCACACTTGGATCCTGATTTTAACTCCGTTCTTTCAAACAAAGCACAATATAATTTACAGTCAATTTTGAAACAAATTTGCTCTAATGAAGAATGTTCCAAGCAACAGCATCACTTTTCTAAGAGTTACATTTTCCTAATGGGCACCAGGCAAAGGGAAACATCAAAATATGTTCCAAACCTGCAAACCCAGAGAATACACAACACTTAAACATCGCTGTTTGTTCCCAGTAAAATTAGCTACACGTTGCCTGCACAGTCGGACTCCTCAGGTGATTTTTCCGGAGTAGTACCAATTTATACCCCGGGCCTCCCTAGTGCAGCACACCTGATTGCCACCCCTGCCACATCCTGCAAAGGAACAACTGCTCTTGATGTCTCAAAGCTGTTTCCGTGAATATACTTGTACTCTGTGCACAAAACTGTAGATTCAAATGCCCATGCCCCCCCCCCCACCTGCTACTTCTGCTGCCAGTACCTTACAATAGATTAGGTCATCCTCATCCAGTTTGCAGACCACGGCGACGGTAGAGTAGCTGGTCTACCAGACTCCAGTTGCACCCACCCACAAACACACACAGTATTCCACATTCTATGTAAGCTTCCAGTATGTTCTTTGTAACAGGCAAGCCTGTCCTTCTCCACCCCCTTGGTCCACGATCTCTCAAGGCGAAGCCTAAAACCCCAGACAGGACATTCCAGGTCCTTCTGGATCCCATTCCAAGCTACTTTTCTAGTCTTGCCTGCCCAGACTTGGCTCCATGCACCCTCTCCCAGACACATGGCCAGTTTTCCTCTCCTCACATGACATCAGCCTCCAACACTGGTTTGTTTTTCTGCCTCACATTCCCTTCCTCTGGAATGTACTTCCTTTTTCTCAGCTTAGTGTACATCTGCTTATTCATTCAACAAATGTTTGAGCACCTATCATATGGTTAGGAATGGCAGCATATTTTGGCCAAACTTTACCAGAAGAAAACTGAATCAAGATTTAATACTCTGTAGGCAGAAGCACTTTGAAGGGTGCTTGGGAAGGACTCTTCTAGAACAAGGGTGTTCAAACTTCAATGAGCATGCGAGTCACCTGGTGATCTTATGAAGATGCAGATTCTGATTCAGCAGGTCTGGGAGCCAAGGAATCTGAAAGTCCTAACGAGCTACGAGGCAGTGCCCGTGCTGCCAGTCCAAGGACTTCAGGTAGCAAGGGCATCCATCGCCTTTAGATTTAGACATAACTGGATTCCAATTTCAGCTCAACTTCTTTCTAGCTGTGGGAAGTTGGGCACGTCACTTAACTTGTGTGAGCTTCAGTTCCTGATAATGGTTGCTAATTGGCAGGTTCTGGTCCTTCCAGTGGACTTTGAAGTGAGTGGGAGACAAGTGCTTGGACATTTGGGGTATAGCTAGATGTGTACTCTTATTGGGGTACAGACCCAGGAAGTGCTCAAATGACTTTCTAAAGAAAGTCACCCCGAATTTGAACATTAAAAAACAAACAGGAGTGAGCTGGTCAAAGAGAAGATAATCTGGGTGGAAGGAGTAATCTCACCAAGGAGAAGAGATGAGAGAGAGAATGAGTTTCAGGGCAACTGTGACGTCCTTAGGATAGCGTGCTTGTTGGAGGGTGTCGGGAGTCTGCCTGGAACAGCAGGTGATGACTAAGTCATGTCAGGCGTGCCTGTACATCGGGTATGGAGTTTGGAATTCCCCTGAAGACAAGATGGAGCTACTGGGGATGCGAAGCAGGGGAATGACCCGGGCAGATCTGCCTCTTGGTTTGGCATCCTGAGCTGCCCCATGGCAGGAGTCAGATTGGAGGAAATGAGACCGGTGAGGTGGGGAAGGCTGTGACAGAAAGGTGCTTGCCACATGCCTCAGGGATGTCAGCTGAAGCAACAAGTGAATGAATGATTACTCATCCCCTTCTTTGGAATCACGGACTTCATTCCTAATATTATCATTCAATCACAGAAGCAAGCCCATCACACTTCTCTAGGTTTCAGCGAGCTATAAAAATACCAGGATTTACTTAGATTGTAGATGTCTACTAACATGGGGGCAGTTCTCTCTCATTTTGCTGGTCTAGCTGGAGAGAAATCAGCAACAGTGAAATAAAAGCGGCTACAAAATGGCAAGATTGTGAAACTGTGTCCAACTCTTTGCCCCACTGCGAGCATCTGCACAGGCATCACTTCTCATCAGCTCTGCAGCCCAGGAAGGAAGGAACATGGATGTTTCAATTATTGGCTACAGACCATGTTCCTGGCACACGGAGGTTTGTTCCCAAACAAGTCCATGGACTTTGGGCTTGTCCAAGAGAAAGTTTGCATTGGGATACAGCAAATGAAGGGGGGAAATGAAGAGTATTTATTCATTTTAATGGAGTTGCCTTTATTCTGAGATTATATACTTGATATCTACCAGGTGATGTCAGAATGTCCTTTAATGGAATGATTATGATGTTAGAAGGTGGAACATATTTCATTGCTATCATTTTGCTCTGTTTTATTTCCTTACTTACCCAAATAAGAAGTTGGTTATTAGCATGTGCTCAAAAAATATTTCTGGACATTTGAAAGATTTATAAAATCCAAACATTTGGGGCCTACTGCTCTATGACACTTAGAGGCTCTGTGCAGGACACACTGAATTAAGGTAAGTGGATTTTATTGAAGAAGTTTTATCCCCTGAGCGGACACGAACTCATTGGTAATTGCTGCCTGGAAAATGTACTGGAAAAGATTCTGAGCCTCAACTGTGCTCAAAGGGGAAGAATGTTCTAGAATCCATTAGAAAGACCTGCCATGGATGAGAGGGGGAAGTGGTGATCCATTCACAGTGGTGTGCTACTAAATATTTAACAACTGTTCTCTAAAAAGAGGAAAAGCCCTGACTGTGTCCTTGGCCAATTTCCATGTAACAGTGCTCCTACCATGGCCAATTTCCAGCCACCAACATGACGTCACTGAAAGCAGAGCAGAGAAGGAATGCACAGGATCAGCTAGTAGGAGAGGGGACAAGCCAGCACCAGGGCATCATAGCACACTTGTCATGAATTGGCCTTTCTGATTCTCCCCAGCAGGAAGCCACGGCACGTGTGTGGTTCGGTGTCCCACTCACTGAACACAACTCCTCTTCCCCTTGTTCACTTAAAACAAAAATATTCCTTTGGCTGGAAAAGGATCACACATTTCTGTTTCTTGCATTCAATATGGTTAATTTATCAATTCTCATTTATGTAACTCCAGCATGAGATGAAATGGGTGATCTTGTGTACTCCTTACTGGCAAAAACAATGACATTGCAATGTGAATACTGAAACATGAACATCAAAATAGGAACAGTGTCAGCAAAGCACAGCCACCCAAGTCAACTCCATCAAGGGGACCTGACATTAGGTGCCGTGGATGATGGAGGCATCATGGCTATTTGCCCTCTTGCTGTGGATACGACATGGACAAAAGTTAAACAACCAGAACTTGTTATCTAGTGACCAAAATTAGTTGATTCAAGCTGGTATTTCTAGGCTGAGCAGACAGCTTTCTGAAGAGCATCAAATTCTAATACTTACTAAAAATTGAGTCATGACATTAAGCCTGAAGCGTAGGGCCCAAGAAAGGTTACAGTACTGACTGCTGGTTTTGTGATCTGGCTTCATGCACATGAAAATTGCACCCTACCTCCTTGTTGTTAGCCCAGCCTCCTCCAGCTTTATTTGGGAGCTCAACTCCCTAGGTTGAGAGAAAGCCAAAAGGTTGGTTCATAAGAGGGGAAGGGGGTAGGATCTGGGAGTGGGTAAGGGATGAGTTTGGAAGCTAGAATATGGGGTACTGTGTTTTGGAGAAGTAGATTCATGCAAGGTTCCAAAGTACATTTGTGCAGGCTGTGCACTGCACAACTCCAGAAGTCACCATTTTATGTGACTGTGGCAGTCCTGCCTCAAAATGACCTGCAAGTGAGGCAGAATCTGAAGCAAGAGTCAGGATCTTTACAGTCAGTGATGAAGAACGAGGAAGATTGATGAAAGGAGTTCAGAAAACAAAATAAAACAAAAACCGTGTTGGGACTGCTGTAGCTACTGATGGGGAAAGAGCTATTACATACATAGATCTTGCTTGAAGTAGATTCAGCATTGTACAGATGGGGAAACTGAGACTAAGAGAGGGAATTGCTCATTGCCCAGGAAATGAGAACATTGACAGAAAGAAGGCTGTTGCCTGGGTTAGAGCATCTGGGGACAAGCAGCCCTTGCAACTCAAGCCCAGGAGTGTTGTAAGCTGAGCAAGTCAGTACACATGGGCTATGGGACCAAGTACAGAAGCAGAAGTCAACACCCAAAAAAACAAAAAATCCAGTCAGCAAACAGGCAGAAGACATGAACAGACGTATCTGCAAAGAAGACATGCTAATGGCCAACAGACACATGAAAAGATGCTCAACATCACTTGGTATCAGGGAAACACAAACCAAAACCACAACAGGATACCACTTCATACCTGTCAGGATGGCTAAAATTAACTCAGGAAACAACAGGTGTTGGCGAGGATGTGGAGAAAGAGGGACCCTCTTACACTGCTAGCGGGAATGGAAACTGGTGCAGCCACTCTGGAAAACAGTATGGCAGTTCCTCAAAAGGTGAAAATAGAGCTACCCTATGACCCAGCAATTGCATTACTAGGTATTTATCCAAAGGCTACAAATATAGTGATTCGAAAAGGCACATGAACCCCAGTGTTTATAGAACCAATGTCCGCAACAGCCAAACTATGGAAAGAGCCCAGATGTCCATCGACAGATGAATGGATAAAGAAGATGTGGTATAGATATACAATAGAATATTACTTGGCCATCAAAAATAGTGAAATCTTGCCATTCACAACAACGTGGATGGAACTAGAGGGTATTATGCTAAGCAAAGTAAGTCAGTCAGAGAAAGACAAATACCATATGATTTCACTTGTATGTGGAATTTAAGAAACAAAACAGATGAACATAGGGGAAGGGAAGAAAAAATAAAATAAGTAAAAACTGAGAGGGAGGCAAACCATAAGAGATGCTGAACTCTAGGAAACAGACTGAGGGTAGCTGGAGGGGAGGGGGGTGGGAGGATAGGGTAACTGGGTGATGGGCATTAACGAGGGCATGTGATGTAATGAGCACTGGGTGTTATATGCCACTGATGATCACTAAACTCTATCCTCACCCTAATAATACACACTATGTGTTCACTAACTTGAATTTAAATTTTAAAAAAGTCAGCTGAGGTTCAAGAAATGGGTTCCAGGGAATGCTGCATGAGCAGGGCCAGGGTGGGATGACCAGATTGCCTGCTTGATTCCACAGGACAGGCTGAACTCCTAATCCCACCTGCCCTGTGGATTCGTTTTCCTGTTTCTTAAAGGCAGCACACTTGTCTTCCTGGCTGCAGTGACAAGCACGAGACTACACAAGAGCCCCCTAAAAGTCCACTTCAGATAAAAGTTACCAGATGACCTGTGCCCCAGATTTCAATCAGTGCCCTCCCAGATATGAATGGAAATCAGCAGATTCCACTGCCCAGGATGGAGAGATGACCAAAGGAAGAAGGGAAAGAATTTTAGGTGAGGGGAGTACGACTTCACTACAGTGTAGAACGTGCCAGGTGTGCTCACTGGTACACACCATCCCCTCACATCCTCATGGCAACCCTGAGGGATAAGAATTCTGCTCTGCATTCTCTGTATCGAAGACCTGAAGCTCACACAAGTTAAGTGATGTGCCCAACTTCCCACAGCTAGGAAGCAGCGGAGCTAGAATTTGAATCCAGTTATGTCAAAATCTAAAGGGGATGCCCTTGCTACTCAACGTCCGTGGACTGGCAACACGGGCACTATCGTGGAGCTTGTTAGAAATTCCAGATTCCCTGGCTCCATCTAAGAGGTGCTGAATCAGAATCCGCATCTTACTAAGATCACCAGGTGACTCACAGGCTCATTAAACACCATTGTTCTAGAAGAGCCCTTCCCAAGCACCCTTCAAAATGCTTCTGCTTCCAGAGTATTAAATCTTGATTCATTTTTCTTCCAATGGAGTTTGGCCAAAATATTCTGCCATTCCTCGCTGCAATTATCCTGTTAGTTGCCCTTACATTTCTGCGCAATGGAGAAAGCAAACAGCACAGCCAAGTGTGACTTCCCTCACAATGATGACACAGCCAAGATGAGGTTTGTTTTAAGGTGAGCAGTGGCTCTGGGCTGGCCACCACCCAAGGCTTCATGTGGGCGTATGTTACTTTTCATCATCTCACTTGTTGAGTGGGAAGGAATCCCATGTAGGTTCCTGATGTAGATGCTGGGAAAGCAGGAACAGGACTGAGACCATCTGATTTCACCTTTCTTCTCTTCAAGCTATCAGAATAAACTCACTTGTACTACAATAGCCCATGGGAAATTACAGAAAAGATGTCTAAAGGGAAGAGTCCACAGGCCATTCCCCTCCTGGCCATAACTGGTGGGACCAAGGATGGAACGAAGACGACATGGCTCTCCCACACTCGTACACTCATTCCTGTTCTCATTCTCCTCCCTGACCTCTCCTCCTTCACTCCAGCCTTTCCTTTCCTCCCTCCTTTATTCTCAAACAACTCCTCACTGTTTCTCCCCTCCTACACCTATCTGAAATTGTGAAAGACAAGCTGTCAGTTAGCAGCGAGGGCTTAGAGTAGTGCTGTGGACACCCGCCTCCCATGCCCTCTGGGTGGCCAACCCTACATGGTGAAAGCCACTTTCTGCAAGCACCTGCCACTCTCCATGCAGGGACCAGTTTGGCCAACACATAGAGGAAGATGAGAGTGATGAAGAGTTGACACCCCACAAGCAGCCCAGAAAAATGACTAGTGAGACTTAGTATTTAAGTACCCCAGCTCTCTTGCCTCTCGCGTAGACTGCCGCAGAGGCTCATGTTTGGCACTGAAGACCCAAATTCCCCCAAAGGGATTGGGCTCCAGTTGCCCAAAGCAGTAACTTGCTTGATGACACATCCTTTTCTGGCTGCCTTGCTTGTCTCTCCCCGACACCCTCCCCAACTTTATCGTATTTCCTGGAATCACCAGCCTCCCACATAACCACATACACACATTGAATTTTCACTTCAAGATCAGCTTCTGAAGCCCATCTCAAGGAGCTCCACGAAGCTGAAGCAAGAGGTCACAGAGAGATGGGGAAACCAAGATGCGAGGAAGCATGAGTGATGGTGGCAGAGGAGAGGATAAAGAAGCCAAAGGGCCCAGAAGGGAGATGCAAGAGGAGAAGCCAGGGCATCTACCGGGGGTCCCAGAGCAGACTCAGGCCCGGCGAAAGCCCTCTTCCTTGTGAGGCTGGAGAGCAGACCCAACCCTTGCCCCCGGACAGCCTCCTCAGATCAGCAAGCCAAACCAAAACCAAGGAAGGGCAGCCAGATAACGCGATTAGGACGACAGTAAGAGCTGGCACTTCTTGAACACTTCCTGTTGCCTGGAATCCTCGTAAGCACTTCATTGCATGTTGACTTACGGAACCCTCACGACAACCCTATCAAGTAAGTGATAGCATCACCATCAGGAATGAGTGAGACACGATGGGGAAACTGAGTCACAAAGAGGTTAAGGGGAGTGATTACCACCGCCACTAAGTTGTAAGGATCAGCTTGTAGGCTCGAACCCACATGGTTCATCCCCTAAACATCACACCAGACTGGTCCACACACCACTCACCAGGGTACTGCCCTCCTTTTAGAGGTTGTGTTTTTGCATTTCCAGAATGTATTCCTTATTTTGAGGGGAAAAAAAATGCTATCATCTCCAAAAGCTTCATCATTTCATAGGTGGATTCAATCCCAGGCAATGGTAGGGCCTGAAGAAGACTGGGTCCCATGTGCTGAGCACAGAGCTGAGAGATTTACCTGTTTAATGATTTAATATGGTCCCCACTCCTCTTGAGGTCCCTGCACCCACCCCCTCTTGTGTCTGAGGACGTCGAAGTTCCTTTGGATAAGCGTTAGAGCTTGGTAGAGCCCACAGGTCTTTCTGACTCGTGAAGCTGGTGTCCGGGCCCAGAGAATCCAGGTAGACCGTGGTCTGGCTCTGGTCACCCAAGGTGCTCTAGCAAGTGGCAGGGACCTGTGGGCAGGACTGCCCAGACAGTGGAAGGACGCGGGGCCGCAGGCCCAGAGCTAACAGTTGTGAGAGGCCCTGCTCTCAGGAGGCCCCGAGACTTTTCTCAGAGACCCACTAGCCTCTCTGCTCACACCGCATCCCCTCCACACCCAGATCTGCCTTCCCTGGCCCAAGGAATCCTCTTCTGATTCTAGAACAGGAAGCCTTGTTCAGGGTCACCACAAATTCTCTCCAATCTATCTCTAGGAGTGAGTTCCTTCTGTTTCCTGCAGGGCCTGCATTTTTTAAATACAAACACCAGTAGGGAAATGGATGATAGGAGAGTGCCCAAAAGGAAAGGTAGGGAACAATGGTTAATGCTTCAAAACCACATCACCCCCAAAATATATCACCTCAGTTGTTAAATGTCTCTTCATCCAGAATCTAGGATAAGCCCAAAACTCCATTTTTTCTTATTTGGGGGGGGGGGGATCTATTCCTCATTTTTCCTCTCCTTTAGATTCTGAAGGTTTGTGCTAGTTTCCTCTTTCTTGAATTTTTTTCCCCAGAGATCTAAGAAGTCAAGAAGGAACCTAAACCAGATAAAGTCTGATTAGAAGGTGCCCCCATAGGATTAGCTCAAAAGAAGCTTTTTAAGAAAATAAAAAAATAGAAAAAGCAATAGGGTGAGTGAGCCTAGGCATTTCTGCCACTAAGAATAGCAGCAGTGGGCTCCAGGCTCTCCAGCCACCTCCTGAAGCTCATTGGGGGGGGGGGGGCTCCAGTCCATTTTCTTTTTCAATTGATGTTAATTTCATCCCAGCATATTTTAGGCCCTCTCATCACAGGATGATTCATTGCTGCATGTAAGCGAGTACAATCAGCTCAAACATTTGTAGTCTTCATGCACTGCTGTATGGAAAAAAAAAAAAAAGAAAGAAAGAAAGGGGCTGCTGGCCCCCGATCGTCCCTCTCCAGCGGCCAGGTCAGGCTGGAATGACAGGCAGCCGCTGCCGTACTTCCTCTTCTGCTTGCTGAGTTGGACCCACACAAAGCATCCATCCCCCTAGAGACCAGCAGGTTCTGGCGAGGAAATATTTTCGTGGAGAGGGTTATGCTCCTGACAGCTTGGCCGGGAACATTTCCAAGGGCAATTTGGAGGAAACTTTGGCAGATCTTGTCCTCACACAGCTTTCCAACCTCTGTGACCAAGAAACTCTCAAGATACGTTTGCTTGGTGATAGTCGTAGCATCTAAGGACCACTAGGCAGGAGGAGGCCTCCAACCTCTTCTTTGCCATTCCAGTAACCATACTGGGAGGAAGTCGAGAAACAGTAGACAAGACTCACTGAGGGCCACCTGGCAAGAGAATCCAGATTAGAATCCACATGTCTTGACTCAGGGTCCAGAGTACACACAGCTGCTCTTATTCTAAAGGCTTTAAGAATAACTCTCTCCCGATTATTAAAAGTATTCCTGTTTATTATAGAGAATTTTCTACATATGGACTATTTTACTGCATAATCCCACTCCTCAAAGATAATCACCATCAAGACCAGCTGAAGGGCCCATCACCGCCGGGCACTCACAAAGGGCTTCACTCTTAGAAAACTCCTGTGCCTGATTTAATGCTCTGCTGTTGCAGCCTTGAATCTCTTAGTAATTTCCTAATAAGGCGCCGTGAATTTTCATTTTGCGCTGTGCCTCATTCATTATGTAGCTGGTGCTAACTACCATTAATATTTTAGCGCCTTCCTTTCCAGTACCTGGCATCTTGTTTTATCCCATTCATTTGTTCTTTCAACAAATGTCGACTGAGCACCTATTGCATGCAAATGATAGAATCCTGTGAAAAAAGCATTGAAAGGAAGCCCTCCTTGATCGCAGTGTTCCATGAATGCAGACGAATGTGCTGGCATTGTTGCTCCAGGGGGATGGAACTGGCTGCCCGTGGGGAAAAGACTAACACTCATTTGAGTCTAAAATAAAAATAAAACAAGGGAGAGAGTAGGCAGAGGAAAGAAGGTCAGGCATGGTCCTTAGACCTCCTTGACAATCTACTCTGCACGTCTGCGTGGATGAAATGCTCTGATCGAGGCAGTGGGGGCCGTGCTCGAGGTACAGACATGCATCAGTTATGTGCACGTGACGACTCTGGGAACACGTCCGCAACTGTAGATACTTTGACAACCTGGCAGCGGGAACTAGGACTAGACTCTGTCCACTTCCAACAAAGGCCAACTCCAGAGCCGTGGCCCAAGCACTTCCGGTGAGAAGCATCACATTTAGGCATTGCTCTCCAGACCCTGCTCTAGCCTGAGCTTCCCAGCATTTTCGGGGGGGGACCAGGGTGGGGCAAGGCAGCTTTGCCCTGAAGTCTAGGGAAAGATACTTTTCAAAGCAATGAAGAGCTTTTTTGTCCAAGCAGCATGTAGAAAAGGTAAAAGGAGGAGAATTACCCCAGTTACGTGGCACGCTGGGAAAGCAAAAGGCAAGCTCTGTATGGTCAAAGTGTTATTTCCCCACAAGAAGAAACTAACATAACCTTTCTTTCTCTGGACCAAAGGCATCTGATACAGATCCTCTGCATTTATAGCAAATATACCCCACAGGATATTTGAAAACTCTGATTTAATCTTTAATTTCTCGCCAATAAGGTGAGTGCCTGAATTGAGCTGCTGTGGTGATAGAAGTTTCTAACTAGGAGTTGCTCTAGAGGTTCTGGGAACGGGGAATGGTCAAAACTTAAATGCCTCCTTGGTATCTAACCCACTTACCTTGTGGGTGACCACCTCCAAGGATAAAAGTTTCAAGACCCAGTGAGTTGAGAGACAAATAACCTGTCATATAGCCCAGGATAACTTTGCCTCCTCACCCTCAGTATCGCTCTTGCAGAGAGCCACTCCCACTAGTTCCCTGGGTTTCTCTTAGAGAAACACTCAAATGGACACAGAAAATTCAAGTATGTCACATAGCTTTGATTGAATGGGAGGTGACTCTTAGAGAATTTCTCCCATAAAAATATGCCTGTGATTGCCAGTCTTTCTCCCTCCAATTGAAGACCAAAGCAACATTCTAAAAAGCAGATCAGCAGCACCTGGGTGGCTCAGTCGGTTAAGCATCTCATTCTTGATTTCAATTCAGGTCATGATCTCAAGGTCCGCACTGAGTGTTGGAGCCTGCTTAAGATTCTCTCTCCCAGGGCATCTGGGTGGCACAGTCGTTAAACATCTGCCTTCGGCTCAGGGCGTGATCCCAGCATGCTGGGATCGAGCCCCACATCAGGCTCCTCCACTAGGAGCCTGCTTCTTCCTCTCCCACTCCCCCTGCTTGTGTTCCCTCTCTCGCTGGCTTTTAAAAAAAATTCTCTCTCCCTCTCCCCTCCGCTTGTGCCCTCTCTCAAAAACAAAAATAAAAATAAAATAAATAAAAATAAAAAGCAGATCAAACAATGTGTGTAGTAGATATCCCATATCCCTGAAACCCACCTGAGTTAGGGGTAGCTATGGTGGACAGTCTCATACACATACTTAATATTGCATCCCAAGTGCCCTGTGTTTTCTACCTTTGGGCTTTCTCTTAAGTCACAGTAGCTAGCCGAACCCACCATTAACTAAATTCATTTGACTCAACAAATGAGCACCGCAAAAGGCAGAGGTCAGGCAGGGGGAAGAAGGTCAGGCATGGTCCTTTGGCATCTATGGTAATCTACTCTGCATGTCCACAAGTGGGGAGTGCTCTGACAGTCACAGCGAGGCCTGGGCCTGAAATGCAGTCAGACGTTATTTATGTGATGCAAGGAATCATTGCCACTTAGGGCAACCCTCAACCAATAAAGGATGGGAGTCAGTGGATAAAAGCCCCTGGATCCCATTCTTCAGTAGGGGCATGTTCTCCATGGTGCTTCTTTTTTTTTAAAGATTTATTTATTTTTAGAGAGAGAGTGGGAGGGTAGGAGCAGAGGGAGAGAACTGTCAAGCAGACCCCCTGCTGAGCACAGAGCACAGTGCAGGACTTGATCACAGGACGCTGAGTTCATGACCTGAGCTGAAACCAAGAGTTGGACACTCAACTTACTGAGCCACCCAGGCACCCCTCTACCTGATTGCTTGAAGGAACCCCAGCAAGGCTGAGCTCTGCCTCGCCCATCCATAGCAGTTACCAGCTCAATCGCACACATGGTTTCCACAGTCCTTCCTTCCCTGTATCCCATTTCCACACCCCTTCCCTTTCCTGAAGTCCCCTTCCAAATAAACCACATGAACCCAGGTCCTCATCTGAGGCTCTGCTGTCAGGGGAACCCAGACTAAGACACCATCTCACTCCCCTCTTAAAAACCCTCAGAATCTCTTCACATTTAAGATAGAACTGAAGCTCCTTAGCTCAACATTCCAGGCCTTTAAGAAAACGGCTCTTGACTGCTCATCTTCATTTGGATCCCAAATGCCAGCAGCACCCACCTACCTGCAGTTAAAAGCTCCCCTCGGTAGCAGACCTTCCTGTCCTCCCTCGCGCAGAGTCCTCCCTTCCTTATTTCCTCGGACCCATCTTGCCATGCATGGCTCAAGACACTGGCTAAGCAGCCCCTCAGCTGGGAGTCCATCCCTGCTCCATCTTCTGCACCTGGATGCATTTCCACCAAGCGTCTTTCAGAGCATCAGGACTTGTGCCCAGCTCCCTGGGAGAACGTGCGTTCCCCTTGGGCAGGGTTGGGCCTTCACCTGTGAGCAGAGGCCAGGGCTTCATGCAGAGGATGGCCTACTGTAGGTACACTTAGACATCTTTAAAGGGCCATATGGCTTTTCCTTCTGTTCTCAGCCAGATTTGGTGTCCCCTAAGTATTCTGGGTACTCCTCGCCTTTTATGTGGGCAACAAAGGGACATTTTTTTTTAAAGAAGTGGCATGAAGCAACTCATTCCAACATTTGCCAACTGATCTCCCGTGCGAAATTCTCCCTCCTGGAGGGAGGGGTGTGGAGAGCGATGCTTCACAGGTGTCAACACAAGGCCAAGGCACACAGTGACACCAAGCAGAACGGTCTCAGGGCTGTGAAAGGTGAGGGATGGGCAAAGCAGAGAACGGGGCCGCCCAGCTAAGGGAGGGGAAGGCACTTGCTCAAAGGAACAATGTGAGGCCTAGAAGACCATGCTCCCAATTCCCAGGCAAGCGTTCTTTCCACTCATTCACGTCACTTCTCATCAATGGTGGGTCGGCACCAGGCTGGTTGGGCCTCAGCACTTTCTAGCAGGTCAGAATGCAATATTTTTTGAAAGGTAAGGAAGTAACAGGGAAGCAATACTTCAGGGAGAATAAGTGTTCTGAACTCCCCAATTCACGCTAAATCTGGCAAATTTCCCCCAGAAAAATTAAGCACTATTCGTAGAATTCAAAGCTCAGGGAAAAAAAAAAATAAGCAAAGGTAATTGAGTTGATGGATCAGGTTTTCTAGTATGTGCTGTGTATTTTAAGTATTTTTCCTTGTTTTCTTATTTCTGTCAGTACGGTCCTTTCTCCACTGTGTGCTGTGCAAAATAGAGGGTTGTGAACTGGGTGAAGCAGACAAGGCCTTGTCTAATTCATTTCCATTTCTCCAGCATTGACTCGTTAACCCTATCCCCACCATAGACCCAGAGAAGTGAATTATGTATGCAGCAAGGCAGATGCACAAGAGGATGGGTGAATGGATGGTTGACAGATGGAGGTACAGAGGGGTGGAGGGGGTGAAGGAATGGGCTCCCTCTTTAGTGTTTCCCTTCCTGCCCGGCTCTTTTGTGACCTCTTTTCTGTCTTAGCACCCCAAACCCATTATCTTGCCTTCTTCCAAGCCTACACGAAAGACAGGACCTGATTGTTTTCCCCAGCAGGTAGGTAGTGTCTACATGACCCAGAGGTTTCCCAGGCTCTCCTCGTCTCCTGGAGAGAGGAGTTTCTTCCCCTATAAAAGGCCTTTCTTCATATCCTTACTACTCAGCTGGGCCAGTTGGCAGAAGTCTGTTAAGTGTTGAAGGCCATCACTTAGATGTCCTGCAGGAGAGCAGACTTGAGACCCTTCTGAAGATAGACATCTACTCTGGACCATGTATGGGCCCTTCAGGGCTTGAGACCCATGGCCGATGTCAGCATCATGAGGCACGTTCTCCAGAAGATGCACATTGCTCCCTTCTCCTCCCCATTCCATTCAGCATTTTGCATAATGTTCATTTCCCTAGACAGTTTCCATCATGTTTATTTCAGGAACTCCAGCAGTCACTATTAGCGTGACCTACATATTTTTTTATGTCCTAGGTGTTCTCCAATTATCATTAACCCAGTATGTTTTAAAACCAGTCTTAGAAGTAATTATAGCAAGGAACTAGTTTTGCTTCTTTCCAATCAACAGGAGGAAATAATAAGAGAAAGATTTCAATCATGAGTGGGGAAACCTGCTTCCTAAGCAAAAATCCAGGAGAAAAAATTGGCCACTTGGGAAAGAAAGAAGCAAAAATTTCTTGATACCCTATTGTGCTCTACATATTTTCACCTGTTACTTCCCACGATCCTTGTAATTTCTTACAAAATAAGTATCAAAATTTCCACTTTTATAGATGGGGGAATGGAGGCTTAGAGAAATGAGAAATATTCTTGAGATTAAAGAAGACTAGGGGCGCCTGGGTGGCACAGCGGTTAAGCGTCTGCCTTCAGCTCAGGGCGTGATCCCAGCGATCTGGGATCGAGCCCCACATCAGGCTCTTCTGCTATCAGTCTGCTTCTTCCTCTCCCACTCCCCCTGCTTGTGTTCCCTCTCTCGCTGGCTGTCTCTCTCTCTGTCGAATAAATAAATAAAAAATCTTTAAAAAAAAAATAAATAAATAAAAAATAAAGAAGACTAGGATGTATGGAAGCAGAGGTTTGAGCTATGCAAGCACACTTGCCAAGTCCACACGTTGATCCAGAGGTTGCCTCTGCCTACGTGGGACCATCACATCCGACCACCACCTTCTTTCTACACAGCATCCTGTGGCTTCAGAGAAAGCAGCCATGCTCTTCCTTAGCCTTGCCCCCTCCCCTCCTCCATTAAAAACAGGTAATTGGTCCTGGGCTGGATATTCAAACCAAGCCAGCCAATTTGATTGGTCCAGGGTTGAACATTCAACCCAAGCCCAACCAATCAGAGTCCTTCTCTGGGATTTTTTTTTTTCACACTGGAACTGGCAATCAGAGCCAAACTCTCTCTGTTATCTGGTGGCATAAAAAGTGAGACTGAGGCATGAAAGCCAGGAGCAGTGGGCAGCCATTCAGAGGGGAAAGCAGAGATGTGAGAGGAACAGAGAGATGGCAGAGCCCCTGACACAGGGAGTGCCCAAAGCCTAGCTGCATCTTTGTCCTTCCTGTTTGGTTGTCCAATCCTACCTTGTCATCCATGAGCCAACAAATATCCATCTGCCTCTGCTGGCTCTTGTCAGATTTCATCTTGAACAACCAATCAAAAAGAGTTCAGACTAATACAAAGGTCCTATGTGCACATTTCCTAGTCCTTGGTTAGAGACCAGATAAGTAAGGCTGGGCTCAGGCTGAGCCAAGGATGTCCTTTAACTGTAACATGAGTGAGATTTGACTGAAAACTTTTCTGTGTCTGAAGACTGAGTATTGGCTTCTAAGGAGCCCAAAGGGATGGTCCCAACTCCAGACAGCACAGTGTGTGAGTAGGGGCGCTGAGCAGGGGGCAGAGAGTTGAATCTGCTTTGCAGTCACACTCAGCCCACCTCTCATCCTCCTTCCTCCACCCTCAGTCTCCTCGTCTCTACAATGGCTGACTCTACCTGGGCTTTGGCCACTCACCTACCACACTCCCTGGGGGCACCAGTTTTCACACAACGCTTTTTAAAAGTGTGTTTGCTTTGTTGTCCTTTATCTGTGAATAATGGATTTGATGTGCCAGCCATATTTTCCCAGCACACATTAACATGCATAACTACTCCCATAAAACATGTTTGTGCACCACTCAAATTCCCTTGGGTCCCACATTCTGGGAAAGAATGGAGCAAACAATCTCTAAGGAGCCAACATCCGCGTCATGGAAGGTGGTGACAGCAGGCCTGTCCATTCGGTGTCCTTTCAGTGAACGTTTCTGGCGTGCCTGTTCCAACCAACCACTTGGAGAAATGGCAGCAATCCTTGTAGCTTCTGCTGACAGTAGTGAGCATTTATGATGGGCTGGGCACTGGACTAAGTGCTTTACAGCTGCTCTCTCATTTTTTATCCACTGAAAAATCCCATGAGGTAGATATAACTGATTTCTGAATCTCAGAGAGGTGAATTATTCATCACTTAATCCCAAAGCTAGTGTATTAGTTTTCTATGGCTGCCATAACAAATTATCACAAATTTAGTGGCTTAAAACACACATTTATTATCTTCCAGTTCTGTAGGTCAGAAGTGCGACATGAGTCTCAGTGGGCTAAAACCAGGCTGCATTCCTTGCTGGCAGCTCTAAGGGAAAGTCTGTTTCCTTGCCTCCTCTAGCTTTGAGAGGCCACCACATGCCTTGGCTCAGGGCCCTCTTCCTCCATCACGAAAGCCAGTGGCACACACCCTGTCCTCTTCATGAGGCCATCGCTCTGGTTCTCTGCAGCCAGGACAAGTGTTCTGCTTTTAACTAGTCATGTGATGAGATGGGGCTGTCCTGCATAATCTGGAATAACCTCCCCCATCTCACGGTGCTTAGACTTAATAACATCTGCCAAGTCACTTTCGACCCTTAACGTGATACAGGCACAGGTCCTGGTGGATAGGACAGGGACATCACTGGGCTGTTACTCTGCTTGTGACAGGTAGTCAGGGGCAGACAAGAGGCAGTCCTTCATCACGGGATCTTTGCCACCACCTGAGATTCAGGCAGCATCCTAGGGACTTGCCACTGAGGGAACAGTGGGCCTAGTGACACAGGGAACATACCCACCCAGAATTAAAGGTCATATTGCTTTTTTTTTTTTTTATTGTTTCTTTCACCATCAAGAATGTCAACTCCGTGAAGGCAGGGATTCTAATGCCCTGCTAACTGCTTGATCTCATCACCTGGAGCTGAATAGCACTGGAAATGTGACCAGTCCTAATGGAGAGGTGCTATCTGTGTAATGTATATGCTGGATTTCAAAGACTTAGTACAATAAAAAGATTACAAAATATCATTAATATCTTTGTATTGATAATACATAGAAATAATTTAGATATATCAAGTTAAAATAAATTAAAATTACTTTCACAATGTGTTATCAGTCTACACCTGACAGAATGGCTAAGAAAAAACATAAGAAAGAAAAGAAAAGAAAAGAAAAGAAAAGAAAGAAAGAAAGAAAGAAAGAAAGAAAGAAAGAAAGAAAGAAAAAAGAGTGTTGATGAGGATGTGGAGAAAAGGGAACCCTCATGCACTGTTGGGAACATAAATTGGTGCAGCCAGTGTGGCAAACATTACAGAGGTTCTTCAAAAATAGAAATGCCATATGATCCAATAACTCCACTATTGGGTACTTACCCAAAGAAAATGAAAACATTAATTCAAAAAGATACATGCACCCCTATGTTTACTGCAGCACTGTTTACAATAGCCAAAACATGGGAGCAACCTATGTATCCATGAATAGACAAATGGATAAGGAAGACATGATACACACACACACGAATCTTACGCAGCCATTAAAAAGGATGAGATTAGGCCATTTGAGAAAATACAGATGGACCTAGAGGGCATCATGCTAAGTGAGGTGAGTCAGACTGAGAAAGACAAATGCCACGTGATTTCGCTCAAAAATGGAATAAAAAAAGTAAAGAAAAAGCAGAATCAGACCTATAAATACCAAGAAGTGATGGTCGCCAGAGGGGAGGGGGATAGGAGGTTGGGCAAAATGGTTGAAAAGGAGTGGGAGACATAGGATTGCAGTTACAGAATAAGTAAATCACGGGAATGAAAGGCACAGAGTAAGAAATACAACGAGTGATCCGTAATGCAATGTATGGGGCCAGACGGCAGCTGCACTTGTGAGCGCAGCACAACGTATAACCTTGTGTGGTCACTAGGTCGTACACCTGACACTAAGGTAACGTTGTGTGTCCACCATACTAAAAAAAATTGAATTTCACCTTACTTTTCTTTTTACCTGTTTTAATGTAGCTCTTGGAACATTTAAAATTACAGGCTATGTGTGGCTCTCATACTTCTGTTGGACAGCACTGACCTAGAAGAATGCTCGGTGCCTAGCAGTCACCCAATACATACCAGTGAGACTGAACGGAGGGGTGGAACAGCAGGAGATCCTGGGCAACAGAACAGAGCCGGGCATTTTCAAATGCGCCTTCTCAGTCAGGGAGTCACAGACGTCAGCCGGGAGAGGCGGGCAGGGGATGCAACATGGATTCGTCCAGTGAACCAATGTTCTCTGAACACCTAGCGTGGGTTAAGTTGGACCTGATTTTATTTGTTGTGGTAGAACCAGCGAAAGATTCTAAGCTAAGAAGAGTCAGGGCTAAATTTCTGGTTGAGAGAGAGGGCTCCTTATCCAAGTTCTAACAGGCTGGATCAGCAAGGGGGCTGGGTCCTCACACAAAAGTGAAGCGTGGGGAGATGGTGAACACATTCCTTTTTTTAATTTTATTTTAATGTTTTTTTATTATATTATGTTAGTCACCATACAGTACATTCCTGGTTTCTGATGTAAAGTTCGATGATTCATTAGTTGCGTGTAACACCCAGTGCCTTTTAAGAGGAAGTAGCGAAGAAACACAAAGGAGCTTGAAGAAAAAAGGATGGGGGCTGCTGCTCTATGTATGTCAGAATCAAACTGGATAAAAAGCAATTAAACGGAATTGGGTAAAATTGTAAACGGCAAGTTCCCATCACAGGGAGCCTCCTGCTCCGCCCTGTGAGGGTGAAGGAACAAAGGTGCTCTAGTGTAGCCGGGTAAATCCAGAGAAGACAGCAGGAAGGAAGGTTTCGTTCTGGAGATCACAAACCCGCAGATGCTTCTGCAGAGAAGAAGCAGACGCCCATGAGCAGGGTCAGCGCCGCGCCGGGCAGCAGGTTCTGGAAAGGTCAGCGCCAACCTGACCAAGAGGAGAGAACACACCGCACCAGGGGCTCTGAAGACCCAGCCAGCGCTCCCAGCGCATCTGAGCTCTTTGTTACAGAGCCAGGGGGCAGCGTACTTTAGAAGGGAGGCCGAGAGGTTCTGAGGCCTTCTCAAGCCCCATCTAAACATGCCTTCATTAAGTATTTCACAGAGCAGAAAGCCCACTTCAAAAGAGGCAAGCCTTTGCAGCCAGCAATAGACGGAGTTTCCCCGGTCAAAGAGGGAGCAAGGCTCCATAGCAGCGGCTCCACGCTCGGGCTCCGTTTCGCCCCTTGACCATGCCAATTAGTTTCACAACAGAAATGTAACTCACAAGTGTCGGATCCATTCAAGTGGGGCAAAGGAGGCATCATGCAGACTCTTGCAAGGAGGGAGAAAAGGCACACTCTGAGCACGGGAGCAAAAGAGCATGTGATGGGGACCAAGGGAGGTCTGCAGGTGTGAGGCTGGCCGGCTCACTCTGCAGGTGCGGAAAGCCTATGGAGCCCCATTCCTGGGAGCCAGAGTGAGCCCACATACATGTTCACACCCTCCCTGAGCCTCCAAGTGCCCTGCACAGGCAAGACTTTCCTGTACAAATAAGACTACAACAGAGCCAGGAGAGAGAGAAAAATATTTTTTAATTAAAAAAAAAAGGGAAGTGACTTCTGGGAAAGAAGGGGAGTTTTACATCCACATATACTTTTGTACTTTCTCTCCCTTCCTACATCTCACTGAAATGACAGTAAGAAGGTTTTAAAAGTCAAAGCACAACATCAAGAGTGAACCCTGATATAAGCTCTGGGCTTCAGGTAGTGATGCTCTGATGCAGGGTCATCAGCTGTAACCAACAAACCCACCTGGGGACATGGATAACAGGGGAAGGTATGCACACGCTGCAGCAGGGGGCACACGGGACCCTCATTTTGCCATGAACTTAAAACTACTCCAAAAGTAACATTTTTTGAAAAATTAAAAAATAAAATAAACCAGCAAACATGAAGAGAACTAGCAAGGAGACAGCAACGACAACAACAGAAGGAAGAAAACAAGTGGATGCGAAGTAACTGACTTCGGGCACGGACTCCTGAGCTGTAGAGGGCTGAGAAGCAAACGCACTTACAGAACGGGGGTCCCCAAAGTCTAGGCACCAGGAGCCCGTGGAGCCTTTCACAAGACCTTCCCTTCCAGCTGGTGATAAAGTAGACTGGAAGAGGGGAGGGGGGAGGGCAAGAAAGGAGAGAGGGAGGGGGAACGGGGAGGAGTGCTCTGAGCACCACCCTGCCCGTGCTCATGTTGCCCACCTGCTTGAGACACACCTGTTCCTCTCACACAACCCAAAGGACTGGTCCTATATCCAACCTCATTTTCTCCAAGTTTTTTCTTTGAAAATGTTCAATCCTACCAAAAAATTGAGAAGTACAATGAACTCTCATACCCCTTCATTTGATCACAAACATCTACTGTTTTCACATTTTCTTTGCACGTGTGTATCTATGTGCGTGATGTAAACCACTTGAAAGTAAGCAGTTAAGCCTGCATCTCCTAAGAATCAGGACATTCTCCTATAAAATCATGTAAGAAAGTTAACAGTAAATTTATAATTTCATCTAATAAATAGCCCACATTCAAAGTTCCCCAATCTTTCATTTTGGAAAACTACAAAGTATCCTTTGTAGTCTTGTGTGTTTGTTTCTCTGAGGGTAAGACCAAAGAAGGTCCATGCATCGTGTTTGGTGGTCATGTTCTTAAACCTCTTTGAATCGTGACTTCTTTTACTCAAACTGCAGGTGTCAGGCCAGTTGCAGCAGCACCACCTCAGATCTTACTAGAAACCGAGTCTCAGGCCTCCCCCACACCTGATGTTCTGAATCTGAATCTGCATTTTAACAAGATCTCCAGGTAGTTGGTGCCCAGGTGAAAGTATGAAAAGCACTTCCCTGAAACACATACACCAGCACATACATATACACACGTTCACACACCATGTGTGTCTATATACATATATATGTGTATAAAGGCATGTGTGTATATGCATGCATGGGCACATGTCCACACACGGGCACGTCTGTGCGATACATGGATAAACCTGTATGCACACATACCTGCACATATGCTCTCCACATGTACGCACATACACACACGTATGTCTATACACCCACACATGCATATACACACACAAGCACAAACATATATAAATACATATACGTACATGGCCATACATATAAACATACATACCTATATACACACTTACCTACACACATACATACACATACAGATATACATACCACACACGCACTCTCCTACCAATAGCTTTTTAGTTTCTCATGGACAATGGCTTTTTTGTTTGTAAAATCCAGGCCAGTAGTCTTGCAGAAAGTCCCACATCATGGATTTGTCTGTTTCTTCATGATTCATTTCAAAGTAAACGTTTTTGGCCAGAACATTATGCAAGTGACATCGCACACTGCACTTACACAGTAGGCCCGTAATGTCATGTTTTCCCATTCTTGGGGATGCTAAGTTTGATCCTTTAGTTAAGGTGACAACCACCAGGTATCTCTACCATAAAGGTCCATTTTTCCCACTGTATATGTAGTTCATCCGGTGGGGGGGGGTTCTTTGAGATCATGTTAATATCCTGTTTCCCAATACCTTTTACCCAACGGTTTCAGTACCCTGTGGTCCTTGTGTGAATCCTTTACTGGACTGGAGGTTGTAGATTGGTCATTTTTTTTTCTTCTACATTGATTAGTTGACATTCTTCCATAAAGAACTTCTCCCTTCTCTCTCCTGGACCATTATCAACCATGAACTCATACTGCATTGTTCTGTTTGGTGCTCAGATTATCCCTGCAGGAGACCATGTAAGCTGGAGCCATGTGTCTTATTCCCTTCTACATGACTAGTAGCTGTGTGACTTTGGACGAGTGGCCTAACCTCTCTGTTTCTCAGTTTCCTCATCTGTAAAACATAACTGACCACAACAGGTTTGGTAGAAAGATGAACTGAGGGAATACCTGCAGAATACATGTGCTGCCACATCATAAACTCCATGTAACTGCCTGTTCTCACTTATTCTATTTTCATCCTTCCCATCCTCACCACCAGCACACCACCACCCAGCCCAGCCTTCGGCACAGAGCTAGAGCTCCAGACAGTTTAGGAAGGAAGCAATGGGGGAAGGGAGGAAGGGAAGAAAGGTGGAGTAAAAATCTTTACGAGAAGATGTATCAGAAGATGCTAGAACCACCTCCCACCCCATCCTGCCCTTGCTCCTCACCCCTGACCACTTCCTTGCTGATATCCAGCTCCCCATGTACGTGTGGAGCTCAGCCCACCCACTGCTCCTGGAGAAACATCTGGTGAACTGACCCAGGGCTTTTGGAGAAACCCAAGTGCTGGCTGAGGAGCTGTGTGCTCCTTCCCATCTGCCACCTCACAAACAATGCTGGTCTTATTACTTCAAATGACATGTGCTTCTCTGTAAACTTGCTTGCCGTCCCAATTCAGCTTTTATGTGAGTGCATTTCTCGTTTCATTTTCCTCTGCATACAAGTCACTGATGCCAGGCAGCTACACTGCATGCCTGCTGTGCTCCCTGAAGGATGACCTTGGCCAAGTCTTCAGTTCCTTGACCTCAGTGGGCACCTTGGTCCCAGCTGCAGAAACCACGAAGAGCCTCTCAAAGTTGCAGGGCGGAGGCAGCAAAAGACAAACGGAGAACAACGGGAAGTTGGCACTGGTTGAGGTTGCTGGTAACTGTGGGAGCTGGTTGTATTCTTCTAATTGCATGTATTGGGGATTTTCCATAATAAGAAGGGGAGGGAGAAAGCCTCTGAGAGGTGGGCATCTGCTCTGAGTGGGATAACTCCACCACCAGCCTCAACTCACTTCCCAAAGGTCAGGCAGGTTCAAAGCCGCAACCCTCCCATTACAGAGCTGGGCTTTCTGGGGACCAGCCCCCACCCTGAGTGCTCTCATCTCAGCATCAATTCAGCTATGATCTAAAGGGCTCAGGAATTGGGGCTCCTGGGTGGCGCAGAAGTTAACCATCTGCCTTCACTCAGGGCGTGATCCCGGCATTCTGGGATCGAGCCCCGCATCAGGCTCCTCCGCTGGGAGCCTGCTTCTTCCTCTCCCACTCCCCCTGCTTGTGTTCCCTCTCTCGCTGGCTGTCTCTCTCTCTGTCAAATAAATAAAATCTTTTTCTTGCTGGCTGTCTCTCTCTGTCAAATGAATAAATAAAATCTTTAAATAAATAAATAAATAAATAAATAAATAAATAAATAAATAAAATCTTTTAAAAAATAAAAAAATAAAGGGCTCAGGCATTACCAAGATACTCTATCACTTGAGAAATCCAAAGGGTTTTAGAAGCTCTGTGCTGGCAACCCAAGACAAAGACCAGACAAATTCCTTATCACACAACAAGGGGACAAGGCAGTGAAGTCAACACGGCAATGGGCCCATGCTGAGCCCCCACAACACCTGTGCTGCTCTGGGTGCCCTGACCAGCACTCTATGCCACTAACTCCTCCCGGCTGACTGAAAGCTGTGTGTGCAGGGGAGGGAGAGGCGGAAGGATGGAGGGAGGAAGGGAAGAGAGGGAAGAGAGAAAAGAAAGAGAAAAAGGGAAGGAGAGAAAGCTTTTAACTCCATTTCACAAGAGGCTGAGCCCCAGATATGGTGGATGTCAAGTTCAAACTCACATGGGTAATAAAAGGCAGCAAAAAGACCCAAATCCAGACCAAGGGCGCTCCTGTCTGTACCGTTTCGGTCTGGAACAGAGAGCAAAAATGAGCTTATGAGGGGTCACATCTAACAAAGCCAAGTCGCTGAAATTTTGAGTTGGGTACAAAGAGCAGGCAGAGGTTGGTAAGCTGCAGATGGAAGACGTGTACCCGCAGCTCTGCGGGACGCGGACAGGAGAGAGGCAGCAGATGGAGGGCTGGGGCTGGTCAGGTGAAGATGTGACCTAAGCCAGAGGAGTCACAGAGTGGGTGGAGTGGAGACACAGACTAGAAGCAAGGAATGTACTACTGGCTGACCAGCTCCCCTTTAGAGGCAGGGGGCCATTCCTCTACGGCCTGAACACAGGGGGTCTTCTATGTCATACAACACCCAGCCTCTGCTTTCTGAGTGCGTGTGTCAGGTCTATTCTGCATTCATGCAAATGCATGCATAATTCTCTCATCATCCCAGATGTCACTGGTGCAGTGAATCCCTTGGCAATATATGTTAGCCATTCCTACGGTGAAGAGCCCCATTGGCCTTTCTCCCCAGCTAGAGCTCTCCTGTGGAATCTACGAAGAACCAAGACAAATGACTCCAGGCTTTTGCACAATGACCTGGATAGGACAGGTGGAGCATTCATGGTCAGCTCAGATCATCTTTGGAGCACTCGACCCCCACTTTGCTGTGGGGTTCTAGAGGAAATGCTGGGGACAGTACACCTCACACATACTTGCTGCAGTGATGGACTTACACCCAGCCCAGCCCCACTTGGTTCTTCATCCCCCCAGCAAAAGTGACCCGTCTAAGGGCAGCCAATCAGAATCCTTCCTTGGAAGTGAAGGGCTGGGCTATTTCGGTTTGGGTTACTGCCAATCTCATCCCGTAAAGGCATGGAGGACATCCTTCAGACAACACCAAGACGGGATGGGGATGGAAGAACAGGGATGGGGAGAGTGTGCCTCCACCCTTGACCTTCCAAGTTAGACGGTCAGTCAGTTATTCTCTTTGCTTTTGGGATGGCTTGAAGCAAGTTTCTCTCACCTCATTCCAGAGACAGTCTGCTAATCCATGGCTGGGCTTTGAAGTTCAACATTTCACCACCCCCACCATGTTCTCTAGAACCTCTGATGGCTTTCTGGTGGTTTTCTGACCCTTTTCTTTTTTCTTTTTTTTTGATTTTATTTATTTGACAGAGAGAGAGAGAGAGAGAGAGACAGCCAGCGAGAGAGGGAACACAAGCAGGGGGAGTGGGAGAGGAAGAAGCAGGAGCCCGATGCAGGGCTCGATCCCAGGGCGCTGGGATCATGACCTGAGCGGAAAGCAGACGCTTAACGACTGAGCCACCCAGGCACCCCCTGACCCTTTTCTTACCCAAGTATTTACTACTGGTCCTGGCCTAGGAAAGGAGACATGGGTGCTACAGAGTTTAGAAGCTTACAGGAGCACCATGCTGGCAGAGGGAGGGGGGCTCTCCTCTGTTTCAGCAGGAAGCCCCTTATGAGCATCCGGCAGATGGGAGATCGAGAAGAGCCTTCTGCCATCAGCCAGCCTATGAAAGGTGTGAGCTCAGGGCTAGGCATGAGGGACAGGCATCCAAAGTGGTTGCGAGCAAAGAAATCAAGAATACAAATCTAATGGGGGCGACCAAGGGGTTGGGCAGGGAACCAAAGGATGGAGCAGGACATCAGGTACTAGACAGAGAAAAGCCGAGCACCGTGCATTTCTGCTGGATTTAGGAGTCCTGCCCCAGATCTCTGTGTGCCCATTTTTGTCCCCAGCTTCTGGTAGAGAATCCCAGGCCACATTTTTCATTTATTATTGTTGTTGTTAATGCATATCAACAGCAGGTGCCACAACGAACATCCACGGGACTGTGTGTGCCACCCAGCATGCTAACCGCTCCCGTTGTCCCGTCCAGCCCTCCGTTAACTCAGCCAGGTGAGCAGCCGTGTCCCACCCTCCAGATGAAGATACTAATGCAGAGAAGTTAGGTAATTTGTTCCCACCTTCTCAGTGTGTATGTTACAGAGCCATTATACAGATGGGAACACTAAGGGCCAAGAGAGAAAAGGATTCACTCTATGTCACTTAGCATGTCAAGCCAGCAACAGGATTCAAACTCCAAACTGCTTCCCAATCTAGTCCTCTTGTTCAGATCTGAACTATTTCAATAGCACCAGAGGACTACTGCCCAGGGAACAGGAGATGCCATCAGACAGACGGCTATTCTGCATTCTTCGATCCTCCCATGAGAACTGTAGTCAGTGCCCAGGGCTTGGAGGAGGGGTCCATTCAAGGTGCACAAACCAGAGGCTGCAAACTGGTGATCCAGATCCATTCTCTGATCCTGCTGGTCAGAGAATGTGCTTTTCCTTTGCCTACAGAGTGCTATACAAGTTTGATTCACTACGTTAGAACTGAGAGATAGCGCACACAGTTCTGGGCTCTAACTCGCCAGTATATTCCACCAGATTGCTGATGGATTAAATGTTGGGACTCGGATGCCAGATTGGAAGCATGGTGCCAGCCACGCATGGCTAGTCCACCAAAGTTGACTCCCCCCATTTCCACTGGCATTAGCCAAACTGTTTTACGGCACTCCTACTCTGCTCCTACCAAGCATCCAGTGAAGCCAGAGAAGTAAAGGACACAGCCCCTGAGCTAAACTGATCTCTCGCCTTGTCAGGTGGTTTGGGTTTGAGTTTGGTTTCCTTCCAATACTGCTGTGTAACAAAGAACTCCAAACTCTCAGTTGTGCAACAACATTTTCTGCTCTTAGGTCTGTAGATTGCTGGGAAAGCTTGACTTCTGGCTTTGGGGAGTGGGGAGTGGGGCAAGTTTGGGTCTCTCTCCAGGACCAACAAGCAGCTACTCTGAGCAGTCTCTTCTCTTAACACACGGCAGAAGGCAAGAGTCTGGTTGTTGCCTACCAGCTTCTGAGCAGCTCACGTAACTCCCACAGCCATACCCAAGCTCAGTGGGGCAGAGATACATGCTCTGTCTTGCCTACAGAAAGACACCCCAAAGTCCTATGGCAAGGACTGGGGAGGTATCATCCTAGGACAAGGAGTGAGTGAGACTCGGCAGTCATCAGTCTCCTAGACTCATTGTGGATCCATCTTTTAAGTGACAATCTGCTACTCTGCTGGGCCCTGTGAGAAAGGCAGGCAGAGAAGCAGTGGGGTAGACAGGCGTTTGTCTCTACACTAAGCCACGCCACTCGCTCGGAGCTAGAGAATGTGAGGCTGCCATAGAAAAAGCACTGGACCAAGTGGAACAGATCACATGCCTTGGCCTTTGGGAAAAAGGAAGAAGAGCCGGGCTCAGGGGTCCTGCGACCCACGGCTGAAGGCAAGTGTCAGAGCATCAAAGCACTGCTCCTCTCACTCTGTGAAACCAAGTCAAGGCTAACGAGGAGGAGGTCTGAGCAACAGGCCCCAGTGGGCAGGCACGGCCACTCTACCGGAGGCAGTTCTCACTAATTGGCCTGCTTCAGCCAATGCCTCACCAAACACAGGACAGGATTCCAAGTCAAACAAAGGTCACTCAGCCTTCAGGTTGGGGCTCAGAGGCAGACCGAGCCCTGGGAAGCTCACCAGAGCAGATTCTGCCTGGACGTATCAGAAAACCTCCTCCAGCCTCAGAACGAGGCTCTGAAAATTCTGCTTGAACCCACTTTAAGCCTCAGGCTTTGAGAAAAATTGTATAAGAAGGAAGAGGAAGAAAGAAAAGATGGTGAATGGAAAGGCATTTTTACAAAGATTGAGTCTTTTAAGGCGTTGGAACCCTTGGTGGGCATGGTTCTCCCGGGTCAGACAGACCACCATCCTCTCTGTCCAGCTCTATCTCGTTAGAGAAGCCCCAGCATCAAGGCTTCCTTAGTGACGCTGACCAACAAGAACTGAATTAGGTCTCCATCAGCAGCCACGTCACATCCATAGGCCTCACCTGGGGCTGTGGTGGTTCACCTGGGGTGGAGTAAGAGGATTCTCTCTCCGCACTGGCCCATGCAGCCAGGAAGACCCACCCACCTTAAGCTCTGGCAGCCAACTGAGCCTGAGCACGTGCTCAGGAAGAAAATGCAGAATGGATTTCAAAGATGAGCTCAGGTCCCCTGCCCTGGAACTCAAAAATCACCTAGATGGTCCAATCTCATGAGAACAGCAGAGATGTACAAGTTTACTTCTATAACTTTACAGACAGAGAAACTGAGACTTCGGGTTTAAGCAGGTCCTCAAACATTAGCCTTCCTCCTCAGAAGAGCAAATAAAGTGAGGACTAACCTCTGGGCCAGATGCTATGCTAAGGACCAGGGCAACTGCCAGCCCGTACTGTACCTTGTTAAGAATAAGCAAAAGGGAATCAGGTAGATGCGACCTGAGGCAGATCTTGGGGTTTGGTGAACAGAGCCTGGGTTGGATGTCAGCCTCCATTTGCCCCCCAGCCAGGTACTCTTGTGCAGTGCACTATAAACACAACCATACATGGCCAGCCTACTTAGCACTACCCATGAGACAGATACTATTTGTAGCATCAACTAACAGGAGAAATTTAAGTAACTTGCTCAATTGTGCAGAAGTAGTAACATGGAAATCTATAGAGTTTGGGGTCTTAGGACAACACAGTTGTCACCACCCTCGCCCCCATTTTGCTTTTGGGGTAGTCACGTATTTTATTGGTTGGTACTAGTTAGTTGCTAAAAACTGGGTTGCTGGGAATGGTTAACAGTGCATTAAACTAGTGCAATGATGATCTAGTTAATGGTTTAGAAGCCTAACATCAGGGGTGGGCAGAGCAAGAGGAGACATTCCATCTAGTTTCATCCCCCATCTCGGGAAGTGGACAAGTGATTTTCCCAAGGTCTCACCTGGCAGCAAGGGCCGAGCTAACCCTGGAACCCAGGTCTTGGTACTCAGGCCAGTGGCCCCCACCTTTCGAGGCCAAGTGCAAGTGCAGATGCCCCCCCCAAGCTTTGTGCTCTGTCCGGGGACAGGGCAGGGTAGAATGCAGAAAGGGGGGTCCAGGGCAGTGGCCTCTGGAGCCCAAGTCCTTGAGCAGAAGCTCAGGAGCAGGGCTGGGAAGGAAAAAGGGCTGAAATATTTACCAAAGTATTGGCCATTTTCATCTGAGCATCCTGCTGAGTCCTTTGGATGAAAAGGCCACCCCATCCCATAGATGTGCTCTAGGTATTATACCCCAAAACCCACCCACAGCCCTCTGAAAGTCTATGCATTGTTATTGCCAGATAAGAGAAGGAGCAGCCTGCCAAGGGAAGCTAGCCTATTGTCCTCTCCTGACACACACTGAACAGACCTGTTACCCCCGAAAAGCCAGCCCTCCTGCATGCCCTCCCACACGATTTGCCCATGCCTCCACACCTTCACCTGTGCTGCCCCTTGCCTGCTCACCCTACACCATCCTCCCTTCCTTCGCCATCCTCTGCCTGACCGGATCCTTTGGATCCTTCAAGACTCAGCCTAGGAAGGCTCTCCTCTCAGAAGCCTACCTGCCTTTCCCTCCAACTCTTGGCTTTTCTTATGGACTTCCCAAATGCCTTCCTTTCTCATTCATGGGGATAACACATCCATTTCTTTTCCCTCACAAGCCTGTAAGAAGGACTGTTTTGTATTTTATTAACACTAGGAAGCACAAAGCCCTTGGGCACTCCATGCTGTATAGTAGGTGCTCAATAAATGTGCATTCGTTATGCATGCAATAAAGAGCAGATTTGGTACATTTTAAAGTGCAGACATGCAGCCAAGAATAGCTACAGAGAGCAGTGGGTGGAGTCTGAAGCTTACTGTGAATCCAACTAAAAGGCCATCCAGAACCCCAAGATGGCTGAGGGCATCCTGATGGTACCGCTGGCCATCTGGACTGAGAACACCATTAAGCACATCCATTAGTCCAGCCTCGTGTCTGGCCTCCACCCATAGAAGTTCATGCACCCCCAGCTCATGGTCTACAGAATAATGATGGCAGCCAGGGAGCAATCAGGAGTGGACAGCGGGGTAACTGAGCAGCCTTCAGGCCATTCCCAGGGCCGTGGGGTGGCCCTGGCCCTTGAGACAGGACTGGGAGGAAAGCGTCTGTAGAAATCACAAGGGCTTGTGAGAAGCTAGTGGCACGGAGAGTAGTCCAAGTTTGGAAGAGTTGTTTTTCTCCTGATGACTTCCAGGTGCTCCTGAGAGGGGCCATTACAATGATGCACAGCCAGAGGGGCCCTCAGGGATATTGCCTCCTCTTGAGAACAAAATATGAAGCCATCGGTCAAATGTAAACACTGTCTCATCAGGAGTCTCGTTGCAGATAAAGGACTGCGATTCTACACCATCCACCGCCGGGAGGGAATGCCCAGGAGGGAAGGCCCAGGAGAAGGATGCTGGAGCAGGTGCAGCTGAATGTAGGATTTGGGGAGGGACAGCCAGAGAGGCAGCTGTGTCCCATTCAGGGACCACTGGGTTACAGCCCCACTGAGGGAAAGGCGACAAAAGAGGCAAGACTTCCTAACTCCCCAAAGAGAAAGTGAGCTGTGAATGCTGGCCACGGGAGCTGATCCATATGTAGCGCACTAGCACTACTACTGTGTACGGAGTCACTCCCACACGTTCGGCTTTTTGGAGCCCCATCCTGGTCTGCTCTTCATTTTTGGCCGTCACTTGCCGAAAGTCAGCAGGCCTGTCACTGGCATCCCGGCACTCTCCTTCAGGGCATGCGCTTTCCCCACCTCCTAGAAGTTACGCGTGGCCATGGAACCTGCTTTGGCTAATGCATGAGAACCTTAGGGCCAAAGGTTGCTCCTCCATGTTTTCTTCTCCCTCTGGCATCGCCAACAGCCAGGTTCCAGGATTGGGGGGGGGGGCGCCCCAGCAGCCTGTGTTTCTAAATGAGGAAAGCACCAAGGAGCAGAACACGTGCTGTCCCAGGATGGATATCTACCGTGAGCAAGAAATAAACCTTCATTTCCAGCTGTGAAGATCCTGGGCTCATCTGCTCAGACTGATACAGAGACATTGTTAAATCACAGCCTCCTCAAGACTTCATTTTTGCGCCTGTAAAATGGAGACAGTATCTCCGCAAAACTTTGTGAGTGAGATACTGTGTATGATGCTTGGTACACGGCAGGCAGGTCCGTGACAAATGTGAGCGCTCTTTTCTCTGCACTGTTTTGCCCCCAAATCCTTCATGACAGGGATTAGCCATTTTGGGACACAGTTCCTTAGGACAGATTTCAGGCATATTCCATCCATGTGTCCCCAGTACTTTGCCCTGGGTTGGCATCACAGCAGGTCCTCAGTAAATACAGATAACTGAGCACCTATACACAACTGTTAGGCCCTGAACAAGCTTTTCCTCAGTGCCACGTGCCAGATACCAAGGTCTCGGACAACACCTCCTGCCGCCACCTGCCAGGATACACAATTTTCTTCCTTCCTACATCAAGACAGCACATCCTGCACTCTCGGGGCTACAGGATCAAGTCCCCTTCTCCCTTCCAGGAGTGGAACCCCTCAGCAAGATCCCTGCACATCCCTCTCTCAGTTCTGTCAGAACAGTTGCAGCGACAGAGAACTCCCGGCCCACAAAACGCTGTTCTGTGTTTAGAACTACAAGAGTGGGCTGGGTTCCAGGCCAAGTCCGAGAGCCCTTCCAGCAAGTCTACAAAGCCTGTACCATTATCATCACCCCATCCAACAGACAGGAAACCAGTGGGCAGAGAGAGAAGGCAGTTTCCCAAGGTCACACAACCAGTGAGTTATGACCAGATGCTTGACGCCACACGGATAACAGCCACGTGACAAATGAGAGCAGACTGACCGATGGCTGCATGCCCGGGACGGGCATTCCTCGTGACTTCCCAACCCCACATAAACCCCACCCCACCACTTTCAGCTTGGCTTGGGGGAACCAGACTACAAACAACCCTTCGGCTCTGTTAAGACATAAATCTCAATAAAAGATTTCCAATAACACAGTCCTTGCCAGGAAAGGAAACATTCGCATTACTGCTTGTGCATAATATAGGTTAATATTTCAGGATGCATTAAATGTATAAACGTTTATAGTGAGGCAAAGCTCCATTATGAGCCAGGTTACTGCAGAAAAGATGAGACGCTGAAGGGAAGGGGGCATTTGTAGACTTCCATCTAACTGGACACTCCCCAGAAGTACTTTTAGTGGGCACGGTACTCAACCCTGCCACCAAGGAGCCAGGCAGGAAAATAACACGTGGGTTTCCAAGAGATGCTCCGGAACCCTTTGTGGTAGATGATGGCTTCGAGATGGGCCGGCTGCTCTGCGGCTCCTTTGGAGACTAGCGAAATTAGGATGGGATTGGGGCATGACCACGTGCCAAAGTCGGCCAAAGATGTGCCTAAATAAGTAAAGAATGGAGATGGATCAGATTAGCTGTGTGCAAGGCACATGCAGGAAACTGGAGTATTTCCTTGGCATTGGGAGGAAGCAGGAGGATGAAGCCAAGCTGAGGGAGGAGAGGAGAGTACCCATGGGCTATGTATTTTCAATCAACAGAGACTGAACCATATGAAATTGCCAATCCTTGAAGGCTGTTAACCAAAAATATGGCACTTTATATGGATTAATCTAGTGAAAGATCTATTGTTTTCTACTAATGTTCTATCTAACTATGCATCCTGGTCAGCACCACCAGGCCAGGGATGGAGCAGCAGACACAACCATCCACAAGGCAAGATGTGGGCCACAGCACAGAATGCCAGACACACAGACTTTGGGGTTTATGGGCTGGAGTGCAAAGAGCAAGGATTTTTGCCAAGATAGGAGGGAAAAAAAACAAGACAGGATACACTATAATCTGAGTGTTTATGCCCCCCCCCAAATTCCTAACTCCTAAACATGACAGTATCAGGAGGTGGGGTTTTTGAGAGATGCTTAGATCATATGGGTGGAACCCTCATGAATGAATTAGCACCCTTATAAAGGAGCCCCCCAAACTGCTCCCCTGCTCCTTCCACAAGGGGAGGCCACAGTGAGAAGGTGCCAGCTATGACCCAGGAACAGGGCCCTCCCTAGAAGGCTACCATGCTGATGCCTGACACTTGTCTTCCCTGTCTCCAGAAGTAAGCATTCCATTTCTATTGTTTATAAAGCCCCCAGTCAGTGGTGTTTTGTTACAGCTGCCCAGATTGACTCAGACAGGCTAGGAGTGCCCTCAGGGGCCAGGCCCACTGAAACCCCAGCCAAGCTGACTGTGGCTGGCTTCATGCCCAACCCGGGTCTCCCATTGCAAAGGGGAGAGGAGCACAGAGCAGGACCAGAGAGTCCTGGTTCTGCAGCCACACTGCTGGGCTCAGAACCTGCTGTGCTCCTCAAAAACTGTAATGGATTGAAGGGCAGCCCCCAGAAAAGATAGGTCTGTGCTGTCACCCCCAGAACCTTGGAATATTACCTCATGTGGCAGCAGAGTGAAAATTATACCTTATATGGAAAAATCTCCATTAAGTTAAGGACCTTGAGAGGAGGCATTTATCCTGCGTTATCCAGAAGGGCCCTAAATCCGATGACAAGTATCCTTATAGTCAATGGACACAGAAGATGCCACACATGAGGAAGGGGAGGCCATGTGACCCACAGAGGCAGAGAGTAGAGTGATGTGGCCACAAGCCAAGGAGTGCAGGAGCCATTGGAAGCTTGAAGAAGCAAGGAACAGATTCTCTCCCAGAGCCCTTTGAGGCACAGTGTTACTGACACCCTGATTTCAGACTTCTGGCCTCCAGACCTGGGACAGTATACATCTATGAAGTTACCAAGTTGAAGGTCCTTTGTCACTCCCCCGCCCAGGAAACTAATACATGAACTCCTGCCTCAGCTCCCTCAGCTGTAAGATGAGATAATAACCTCATGAGAAGAATGCATGTGAAGGGTTTCACATGACCTCTGGTCTACACCAAGCACTCCACAGATGTAAGACGTAATCAGCAAACCACAGGAGGGACAGAGAATCATACCAGACCCAAGGAAACAGACATAATGGTCTGCCATGCATGCATTTGGTGCATAAGCCACCAGACCTCCTACTAGGAGTTGCAAGGTGTTTTGGGCGAAGACCCAACTCCCTGCCCCAGCGGCCATCTCAACTCACAACTGGGAGCTTAGAGACCTTTTCAGGTAACTCTGGAACCAACACCAGCAACAACAGCTTTGGTTGAAAATATATGTATGCAAAAGTGTTCTGGAAGAGTCCATTTTCCTTCCAGAAGTGCACACTGGACACAATTTCAGCTATCGGGAATCTGGCATTTTGAGCTTGTTCAACCATTGGAAAAAGTATCTTTCAAAAAGATAGTTAAAAAAAAATAGGACACGAGGGAAGAAAATGGTTATTAAAAATGCTTAAGAGTCTTCCTGAACTTCAAATGGGCTCTTTACAACAATAATACTGATGATTTAAGGGAAAAATGAATCAAGACTCTATTGATTAAATGTTCCTTAAATTATGTGTGGGTTTTAAAATGTGTGGCAGTATGCAAAACACGTTGGAGGTAAAATGTTTGAAAAATCACCCAAGACATTTAGAGAATCAGGAATGTAGCTGCAGCTTCTGCCCCGGGGCGGGAGCAGTCTGGGCAAGAGAGTGGAAAGGTCATCCCAGAGCCCTCAAGCCCATCGGTGACCCGGGGCCAGTAATGCCTAACCCCGGAGCCCCACTAGCAAGCAGTGCTGTCGACTTCCTGCTGATGGGGTCCTGGTCTCCCTCACACCCTGGTGGGCTCGGCTTAGCGCCAATAGCCTGAACACATGGTTCGTTCCAGGAACATTTACTGAGCACTGACCAGGTGCCCAGCTCAGTGCTCAGAGCTGGGGGATTTGCAGCACACACAGCCTCAGGCAGCCACAGATGTGAAAACAGGCCATTATGGTTCAGGGAGTGAGAACCAGGAAAGGAAAGATACAGGGGCTGGGGCTCTGAATACCCACTGAGGGCCCCATCCAGGGAGGCCAGAGGGGCTTCTCAGAGAAAGGAAATCTAAGAGAAGAGCTAAACGGTGAGCCAGAATTGGCCACATATAGAGAAAACACAGGGAAAGAGAGAAATTCAGAAAGGAAGTGGCCGAGTGGCCCCTGCAAGGTGCCAGCGGCCCAGGGTGGTTCAGAATAAACAAGAGCATCCCGGCCTGCTGGTGGGCCCTCCGCCGGCCACCTGCTTGGCCTCCCCTCAGCAGCCACTAGACTCCGCTCCCTGCAGGCCCCGGCTCTGTTCACCCAGCATCTTCAGAATCTCTTAAATTCTTATGTGACAGACTCCTTTTCCCCCAGAACCTCGCTGGCCCAGCCTAGGCCTCGCTGGGGGAGGACCACCAGGCAGCTTGCAGGGAGGCCCCAAAAGATGTCATGTTCTAGGAATCATGTGGAAAGTCAGGGTGCAGGGCAAATCATCTTCCAAGCAACCTGGCCTCATCCTGTGACTGATCGCCCCTCAGCCAGCATACACCTTCTCCTTAGTCAAAGCCAGGCCCATGGGCGAGCCCTGTCCATCGTCCCCCCTTTCCCTGTCTCACAGATTCACGCTTAGCTGGGATCCCTCCTCCATCTCTCTAACCACCGCCCCCCCACCCCCCCACGGAGAACACTGAGAAGACAAGATGAGCACAGAACTTTCAGGAACTCCTGGAGGGACACAGGCAGAAGCTTGGGGATGAGGGCCCTCCCTCATCAGCCCTCATTGTGGACAGGATCCATTCCCTTGCTGTCCCCAGAAGCACCAACTAGAAGTCCAGGAGTGTCCCAGTCCAAAGGCAGCAGAAGCCTCTCTCTCCTTCATGGACCACACCGCCATGCAACATTCAGATCCCAATTCAACCGAGCCACTCAAGAGCACAGAGCTGTCACCTTTGCTTGAGGTTGCTCTGCATGTTTCCCCTTTCCTCACACGAGATGGTTCTTAATCAACATGATCAAGGAAGACGTGTAGATGCCCTGATTAGTAAGCACCGGCCCATTCACGATTCCTTTGAAGCTCACCTTGTCCTCGTAAGACACGAAGGGCCGTGTGACAAGCCTCATCAGAGACTTCTCCAAAATGGATTGGTCTGAAGTCACCCCGCACTGAGAGGCAAAATCAGAACATGGACCCAGGCCTCTGGACCTCCACACACCCCACCAGGTGGGCCTCACTTTTCCTATCACACCTCTGGCTCTCTAGATATTACCCATCTTCGCCCAGATCAATCCAAGCACCCAGCGGGGCACATGATAGAAAGAGGAGGAGAAAGAAGGGGAAGGCAAAGTAACCCGTACTTGCCAGCCCTGGAGAAGTTGGCTGCCGGTGCTCAAAGCTTACAGATTTGATTTAAAGATATTGTTTCCCCCTTTTCTCCTTCCACAAAGTGGTACATAGCCCACTTATATATTTAATTAGAATGGATTAAAATTAACATCTTGAGTGGTTCCTGACCCTTCTTGAGATAATTGGAGACACCCCGGGGTGATAGGAAACCAGGAGGAAGAATTGCTTATCTAACTAACAGAGACTGAACTTTTTCATGTGCATGTAATCAGCGCATCCCCTAATCACCTCTGTATAGACATATATATCTTTTTTTTTTAACAACAAAGATAGGTATTCTTAGGATTTGGAATCATGCTCTGTCCCTTGGGCTACAGGGCTGAAGGCATGCTTATGGCAGGCAGACCAGCTGAAATCTGTCCTGTCCGCATTTGTGGACTGCTACACGGCTCTCATACATATTTTAACACTTGCGTGTGTTTAACAGGTTTTTATGACATTATTTGTCTCCATAGGTATAAATACAAAAAGCCATTTCTGAGCAATTACTGTGTGCCAAGGATTGTGGTATGTTCCCATCCATGAACCTGTCCGTTCTTGACAATTATCCCATGGAAGCAGGGAGGGTGGGGAGCAGTGGGATTCTCTCCCATTGGACAGTGGAAGAAAGATGGCATGGGAGCTACATTGGGAGTGAAAACCAGACCCCGGGGGTCGACAACCACCCCAGACATTGCTATGATGAATGCCTCGAGAAAGCAGCAGCGCTCATGGCTCGGCTTCCATTAGCTCAGCTACATGCAGGCAGAGATGTAGGCCTAGCAGGACCTCACTGGTTGTCTGAATATCTCCCACTTTCTCGGACCCAAGGAAAGTGGGGTGCAAACAGCAATGAGGAAGGTAGAGCTGGAGAATAAGTCATAACCATCCCTAATGGCAAGGGGATCAGAGAGCCATGAACCAAGCCCCCAGGACCCCTGCCCTCCTGGGCTCCTAGAACGCATGAAGACAGAGGAGGACAGACAACCAGGGACCCCATCAGGCACTGCTGGGTCAGATCCTGCTCTGCCACTTACTGTACAAGGCAGAGCTAGGGCCCCAGCTAAGCCAGCGAAGCACACCATCAGCCTCTGCACTTGCAAAGTGCAGGTTCACGCCTGTCCAGCAGAGCCTTCATGATGCCAAATCTGTCACTGGGTGAGCGCCTCACACGATCATCATGGTTTGCGCAGATGAGGTAAGAGGTTCAGGGTGACATGGTCACACAGAGATACCCATCTGTTTCCTTGACACCTCCAGGCTTCTCCCCTCCAGGAGCTCCAGATTTCTAGGCCCACATTGAGAACAATGAGCTTTGAACAGTCATTGAGAAAGGGGAGCATTTGCTTCTCTTCTTTGGGGTCACCCCAAGCTTCAGAGGCCAGTAACTAACATCCCCTCCCCTGCACCAGCCCCACTCCCGTTTGGCAACTGCCCGCATCCCTTCCAAGCATCCCTGTTCCCTGCTGTCCCCTGGATGATAGGTTAAACCACACTGGTTTCCACAATGAGGACTGTGCCTGTGAGTAGGACAGCATTTTGGGTCAAATTAGGTCAAGCCTGTTTAGCGGTGCTGGAGCTCCTACGGCATTAGGTAATCAACTCGAGGCTGGTTCCACCCGGAGCCATTTAATTTTGGGGAGGCAAGATTTAGCTGACTTGAAAGAAGGGGGAAGCAAGCTTGCAGAAAGAGATTGATTTCAGCGAAACACAAATTCATACTCACTAAATGCCTTACCACTTCAGAATCAATTAAAATGAGATGGAGAAAAAGGCACACAGAAATCGGGAATGACAGAAAGCCCAACTGGAAAAAAAAAAAGAGGGGGAGGAGACTTATTGGAGAGCAGAGAAGAAGGACCTGAATCCAAGGAAAACCCCCTTAGGCGGGAGAGGAGTTCTGGGGTTCTGAGACACTTTCTTGTCTAGTCCTGGGGATCTGGTGAGCAGTAGACCCAGAACATGAGGCAGGGGTTCTCAAAACTCAGCGTCAGAATCAGCTTTGGGGGACCAGAAGGAGGGGCTTCACATGTACAGTCCTGGGGTCACCTGTCCAGCTTCTGAGTCACTAGGTCTGCAGAGAAGGTGCCCATCTGCTCCTTGAACAGGCTCTGCCCCTTGAACAGGCTCTGCCCCCTGTACAGGTGCTCTGGGACCACACTTTGAGAAGCAAAGCCTAGACTAGAGATTCCATGATGTACCCCTTTTTTCTGGTCACCATAGTCCCAGCAATGACCTCACATATTGCTCATCCCTGGGATTGTAGCATGAAGCCTGGAGAAAGATAGTGGAAAGACCACCACATTGGCCCCTCCAGAGAGAGAGAAGATTTTGGAAATACAGTCCTTACAAGATAAAAGTAAAGTCCCTCTGGCTCTTGGCATGGACAGCCCACTTCCGGAGAGGACTAGACAGGACCCCTAATAGTGCTGGACCACCCTGGAAGACAATTGGGCAACTTTTTTTTTTTAAACAAAAGAAACATACTCTTACCATATGAGCCAGCAAACCCAAGAAATTCAAAACTTACGCTGACACAAAAACCTGCATGCAGATGTTCATAGCAGTTTAATTCATCATTGCCAAAACTTTGAAGTAACCAAGATGTCCTTCAGTAGGTGAATGGGTAAGTGGGGTAGATCAGACAATGAAATACTATTCACTGCTGAAAAGAAATGAGCCATGAGGCCATGAAAAGACATGGAGGAACCTTAAAGTATGTTACACAGTGAGAGGAGGCCAACCTGAAAAGGCTACACAGTGTAGGATTCCACTCCAGGATATCCTGGGAAAGATAAAGCTAGGGCGACAGTAAAAAGATGAGTGGTGACAAGGAGGGCAGCAGGGAGAGGAAGGAGTGGGCAGAGCACAGGGGATTTTTAGGACAGGGAAACTATTCTAATGATGCTAAAATGCTGGATACTTGCCATCATATATTTGTCTAACCCAGAGAATGTGCCACCCTCAGAGTGAACACTAATGTAAACTACGGATGGTGTCGGGAATGGGGGGGTGAGGAGAATGATATATCCATGCAGATACATCGATTGTAACAAATAGGCCACTCTGGTGGGAGAGTTGATAGTATGGGAGGCTGTGCATTTGGGGGGCAGGGGGTACATAAGAACTCTGTCTTCTCTCTGTTCAATTTTACTGTGAACCTAAAACCGCTCTAAAAAATAAAGTCTATTCAAAAAAACAAAAACAAAAACAAACAGGGCTAGAGATTGCCTCAGGTCCCATGAAATACGGGATGAGCTGGGAAGGCAGAGTAGTGAGGCATGGAGTGGGGACCGAAGCCATTGGGGATGTGGCAGGAGTAAATCCAGGCTGCTGGCCAAGTGCCAATTCCTGAATAGGTGTGGGGGAGGGGCTATAAAATCAGGACAGGAAGTAGGGGCCCCTTCTCTTCCTACCTTTCCTGCCAGCACGGAGGGTATTGCCAACAGCATCAAGATCTCAACAAGAGACCAGTCTCTCTGTGCTGTTTGAAATTCTCAAAGATCCCTTAATCCTCCCTAAGAAAACAGTTCAAACAGGTATATAAACCAGCGAGTCGAACAGGGAGCCTCAGCATCATTATCCAGGCCTCCTAATGCCCCTTAATGCAGACTCTCCCTGCCTGCGCCTAATAAGGGCTGCTCTCCTTCATGAGAGTCCGATAAAATGCATAAATATTCCTCAAGGAACCGAGAGAGCTCCTAACAGTCTTTAATAGCTATCATAAAATGAAGGATAAAATGTGTGAAAGGAGATTGGTCATGATAATAGTGCAAGGTTGGAGAGCAGTGAATTTCCTAACCCCTCCCTGTCTGGGTTTTACGGCAGAAAGATACTGCCCCGAGTCAGGAGCATGCCCAGAGGAGGCCAACGGGGGAGGGGACCTCCAGTTTCTGGTCAGAGAACCCTAGACAAATGAACTGGAGAAGCCAAGGGCCAAAGCCAGGAGAAGACTTGCCTAAGGTCATACAGCAAATGGCAGACTCCTATCCAATCTGCCAAGATTTTGTGTGGCCCAGATGGAATGGGTCCTAGGAATTTGCATTATTCATTTATTCTCAGGGTGATTGAGATAAAAACTAGTCTACACTAAACCAGTTTGTGACTGATACAACTTGGCCCTGGCTACATGGCTCCTCCAATCCGTGTGGGAGACAGAGATTGGTCGGTCGGTAGAGCTTACAGCCTGAGCTCTGCCCAGAAACTGGACAAGGACTCCAGAGCCTATCAACAAGGTGGGTATCAAAGGGCACCACTGAGAATCCGCAGACCAGGGAAACCAGAGCTTGCTCTAAAAGACTGTTTGCTACAATCGCTGCCATAATGGGCTTGCCATGAGCACCTCTGGGCCATGCGTGGGGGTGGGGGATGCCCCAGTTGGCAGGAAAGCCCACAGCTAACAGACAGCAAAGCCCGTAGCTCCTGTCCTGGCATGCAAGAGGAGCTCAATAAACAGCGGTTGCTGGCAAGCACAGCACTGGACATCTACAGGTGCACCCACCAAGAACCGCTGTTTATTGGGCTCTATCACACACCAGGACATGAGCTAGGGGCTTTGCATTCCTAACTGCATTGAGCCCTCAAAGCGCTCAACTTGACTCTTGTTGCACTGAGTATATGCACCCAGGTATATGCAAGACCGAAGGCTGACAAAGTAACATCCAGGCAACACAGCCCAGGTCTGGACACTTGTTCCTGCTCCCCACCATAGTCCGGGGCCTACTGGTCACCCTCTGCTTAGGTTTTGCCTTATAGTCTACAGCCTCTTTTTCCTTGCTGACGGTGGAATGGCTTCCTACATCTGATGTTCAGGACCCTTCGGATGTAGGACTCCCTCCTCCTCAGCTCACCCCACTCAGTCATCCCAGCTCTGATTCAGGGATCCCTATCCAGGACTTTCCTGACTCCCTGGGGTCTCAGCCCATCCCAGCCTGCTCAGAAGGGTAGGCGGTCCAAGAAGGCACATTTCCCTCTGCCCACCCAGTCTGACTAAGCAAATCTACAAGAACCTTCACGGTGCAAGTCAACCTGAGAACTTCAGGTCAGGTCTTCACTGCAACAAGTCCAATCCAAACAGAGATGGGCTATGGGCAAGTAGAATAGAATAAACATTTTCTTATCAGTTGTACTCCCTGGCCAGGTGGGGGACACCTGACAGAACACCTAAGATTCTTGTGCGTGATCCAATGTCATCCTAACAGCGCTCAGCAGCAGACTAAGACATGAAGGAGGCAAAGGTAGGAGGACTGAAATAGAACAATAAAACCACCAGCACTCCTAGATGATGGGTTTCATGCAAATCTAACAGAATCTCTAATTAGAATTTTTAGAAAAGCTAGCAAAATCATTGGACTTAAGAGCAATGTTCAAATATCTGTTCTATTTATTTCCTCATTAAGTAGATATAAGTGCAGTTTTAACGACACCTTTTATAAAAGCAACAAAATGCATGAAGGACCTAAGAGTCTAACAAAAGATGCTCAAGACCTTTGAGGAAGAGATGAGAAAGATTTACTGGAAGACACTGAAGACCAAAATACATGAAGAAATAGACTGAGTTCATGGGCAGCAAGATTCACTATCATAAAAATATCAAGTTGAAGAGAATTTGCCTATAGATTCCATTCAATTCTAAGAGAACATTCCCAACAGGGTTTTATGTGGAACTGGACAAGTGACTTATTTATAAGTAAACAGATAAATAGGGGCGCCTGGGTGGCTCAGTCGTTAAGCGTCTGCCTTTGGCTCAAGGCGTGATCCCGGGGTCCTGAGATCGAGCCCCGCATCAGGCTCCCTGCTCCACTGGGAGCCTGCTTTTTTCTCTCCCACTCCCCCTACTTGTGTTTCCTCTCTCTCACTGGCTGTCTCTCTGTCAAATAAATAAATAAAAAATCTTAAAAAAAAAAAGTAAACGAATAAATAGGTAAAATGTATATATGTGTGTGCCTGGTTTGTGTATATATAAACACACACAAACACACATTCC
>NC_048229.1:62323342-62335188 GCF_002007445.2 Ailuropoda melanoleuca
TTGACCTATAAAATGGCTGACAGACACACTTGGAGAAGGGGAGGGCCCTCGGGGGGGGGCTGGGGGGGCCGCAGGTGGGAGGAGGCAGGAGAGCACTAAACCCTCCTCTTCCTCAGCCCAAAGTCAATAGATCACGTCTAATAAAAACATAAAGATGACATTTCTAAAGATCACCCACGGACTGTTAAAATGAACTTAAGAAAAAAGCAGCTCTGAGTTGAAAGCTGCTGGTGCCTCTGAGAACAGGAAGCAGGTGAGAAGGGTCAGGGCAGGAGTCTGCTGCTGTTCGTTAAGATACTCGTCGAACTGTTTGATGTTTTAATCTATTCCTTTGATAAAAAATTAAATCATAGTTAAGTCTTGCATCTGCCCCCACCTCTCCACCCCTGCCCACACATGTGACGCTCCTTGCCTCCGTGCTCACTCCGTCACCGTGTTAAGTGCTAGGACTAGTCCTGAACGTGGGGAAACTGTAAAGAGTTCCAGGAAATCAGAGGCAAGAGTCTTGGGAGCAGGAAAACAAAGTCCATGGGCTCTCAGGAGCTAAGGCTTAACTGGTCCTTCCGGAAGGTNCGTGGGGAAACTGTAAAGAGTTCCAGGAAATCAGAGGCAAGAGTCTTGGGAGCAGGAAGACAAAGTCCATGGGCTCTCAGGAGCTAAGGCTTAACTGGTCCTTCCGGAAGGTCAGTTGAATGCTTTGCCCTTGATTTAGCCAGAGAAGCCCTGGGACCTACACACTCTTGTCTGGCTTCAGGATCTCCTCAGGAGCNTTGATTTAGCCAGAGAAGCCCTGGGACCTACACACTCTTGTCTGGCTTCAGGATCTCCTCAGGAGCCTATGAGGGCCACTTCAGGTCTCCCCATTGTCACTTCTGAATGTTCCTCTTAATAAAAGAAGGTTTTAGACCATAAAATCCAGCATTCTTTTACAATACAGATCATCAGTCTTGCCCAAGCAGAGTGCTGGAAAACCCAGTAATGAGGTACAATATATCTACCTTCTGGGAAGATTGGGGGTATATAATTCCTCTATTTAATATGCCTGACACAGTGCAAAGCCCCCTGGTTTTAACCCAGTCTGTCTCAAGGCTACATCATCCCTCTCTCTGCTCACCGCCCCAAGCCAGTGCGGTCAAAGCAGGCCCAGGGAGAGAACACAGGAGCGACATCCCCCTGCCCACTCTAGTTTGGGGCTGTGCAAAGTCTGCATTGAAGAAGGAAAACCCAGAAGTTGCTAAGGAATGTACATATCCCAAAATCAAGGTTGAGTTCTGGTTCTCCCGGTTCTCTCAAGGCAGGGCCCCACCCCCTGCCTCCCAGAGAGGAGTGCAGGGGAGGCTAACAGGAGGCTCCCTTAGCATTGTTTAGAGACCAGCTCTGGGCCCTTCTCCCTTTTCTTCCCAGCCTCTGCATCCCTCTGGTTGGATCTCGTTCCCCTTAAGGACGTCTGTTCATGGATGCAATGTCACTCTGACCACTGCACATTCCAGGGGTATGACTGATGGTGTGGAGGATGGGGGCGAAGGTCAACCAGGAGGAGATGCCTACAAGAGCCTGGTGGGTTAGAAACAGGGGCAGTGAGGAAAAGCAAGGGAAGGACAGCTGGGAAGAAGGGGTGGGAACCAGCAAGGCACCTACATGCCTGTCCCCTCTGGCGACCATCACCAGCCCCACCCACAGTTCTGTGCACCAAAAGGCAAAGAAATTTAGATTCAGTGTTTGGGTTTTGTGGTGTTTTGTTTTAAGCAGAATGGCATTTAATTGTTTTAAGGGAGAAAGTATACCGTAGTATCTGGTATGACTCTGGTCTGAGATTCTCTGAACCTTCTCCCAGTTCCACAGAGAATGTGGGCTTCTGTCCATATCCATCTATTGGCAAGGATGGAAAAGCAGATTTGTTCTTGGGTCTCCTGCCAGGCTGAGAGGAGCATGCAGTCTCCTCCAGGGCAACACAAGCTGGAAAAGGCAGTGGCCCAAGCGTCAGATCCTGCGGACAGAGCCCAAGCTCCCCAGCTCCAGGCCTCCAGGCCCCCCCGTGGTGAAGTCCAGGGTCAACCTTCACATCTCAAGGGGAGCAAGGGCTGCAGAGCCAAGTCCTGCACTTGGCCCACACTGGCTGTGTGACTTCACATCACTTCACTTCTGCTTATTCTTCTATAAAATGTTCTGTATTCCTTTAATGGAAGGCTATGCAACTCTACCGAAGGGAAATATCTAGCTCAGGGCTTGATGGGTGGATTGGTCCCTGTGCATTTGCGATCCCTGCCTGAAGGGCATACTTTTAACCATCTTCTGTGTTGGGGAATCTTCTCCCTCTCCAGATACACTTTACTTTTGTCAACAGAAGTCACTTTGGTGCCATGCTGCTGATGAATTAGGGAGATTCTGACCTTGGTTCTGACACTAGCTTGTCAAACCACTGGGCCTTAAGCACTTTCACTCAGGCCACTTTCACTCTCTGGGCCTCAGTTACCCTATCTGTGAAATGGGGATTCTCAGCTTCATCTCTTTAAGGGCCCTCCCATTTGAAGTTGTGAATTTATGTGTCTTTTGGGGGAAGGTTATTAGGGATCCATTATCTACTCCTAAGTGCACACAAGTTAGATAAACCAGTTTTGAGGTTATCTTGAGATGAGAATCACCCCACTGACCCACACACAGATGTTTCAATGGATGAGGGACTTTCAAGATGCAGGCCCTGAGAGACAGCAGACATTTTTAGCACAGGTGGGTTCATTCCTAATCTGAACTGACAGTAACAGCTTGAACGTGGCACCATCCCACGTTAGCTTAAGAACCCAAGGGGCTTACTTGGCTTGCGCGGCCGGTCAGGGCAGAGACATTCATTCTAGGAAGACCAAAGCCCTGGCCCCATCCCACTTCCAGTGGCAACACTCACTCACTCGGAACCATGTTTCAACCCCTTTGATCTCCATTTCAAATAATGAAGGACATTTCTGTGGCATCGTCCTAACCGGCTTAGTGTCTCACATCAGAAATGCTGTGGGAGGCATGCTGGGAGTCATGCCAGTTTGGGGGAGGGGTGGATAATTAAGGAAATCACGGTGAATTAAGCTTTCTGCAATGAGGCACAAACATCTTTTCATGAACAGCAACATCATGTTAGCTTATGTTTTGCCGAAGAGAAAGGCAGGGCCAATCCTTGGGGTTTTCAGCCTGGTAAAACACATCTGGCAACTAAGCCAAATATTTAAGGGTCATTAAAATCCCAAACTCCCTGTGCCAAGAACTTTTCTCCTTTGTTATTCGAGTGCGGAGCAGTTACGGAAAATGCGTTCCATATGGTTTGTGCTGCTGCATTCCTATTTACTTCATCAAATCACTGCTTTGAAAGAGCTATTTGATGTCAAAGATGCGTTAAGATTTTATAGACTTTCCCAATCCAGCTTTTTAAGATTCTCCCTTTGAACCAGAAATGCTTGCCAAGAGTAAACAGAACTGAAACCACGAGGGGTCAAGGGCTTTGTTGGAAACAAAGACCCCAGCCTGATCAAGGGCTTTCCAAGTTTGGGGGCAAACATGCATTTCCAACCGCTTGCGAAAAGTCCCCAAAGATCATGTTTCCCACATAAGTTACATTAAAGTATGTGTTTTCATGTATTCGTATTTTATTAATAATATAACACCGTCACCCACCAGCTCCCACCAAGAAACAAGGACACAAGACGGTCATGCACTTAAAATATGAACAGAACTTTAGAAAGTTGGAAAATTTGTCTTTAAGTCATGAATCAAAATTCTCTCCAGTGAGGGTTTCTCAGCCTTGAGAGAAAAAGCTAACAAATACAGACCTTGGGAAAGCTCCCAGGGCCAGAGTCAGACTCCCCAGGACACCGAGAGCTGCGAGGACATTCGAGAACAGCTCTTATTTTACAGATAGGTAAACAGAGGACCAGGCCCCAATCATGGGGCCAGAGGTAAAATCCAGAAGCTCCTAAATTGTTCCCTTCTTGTCCTCTCTACTGCCTTCAGCCTTCTCTTTGTCATTGTCCCTTTCCTGAACCTGCCCTAGCAGCCTCCTCTGGGTTCCCCCATATCCTCCCTTCTCCCCTTATTACACCCCCACACAGAAGTTGGGGAGGAAGGGTTACTGTAAAACTGCACTCAAAACTGCTCAAAACTCCACAGCATGCCAACTGTCCAACCTCCTGTCCCTATCACTAGCACCACTGCCCCTGCTGATCTGCCCACGCTGACCCAGTGCCAACAGCCCCCTGCTCACTCTGCTCCACCCACAGCAATGCCTTCTAGCCCCTGGAGTCCACAAAGCCTATTGCTGCCCCAGGACCTTTGCACTTATGGTCCCTTTTGTCAGCAGTGCTCTTGCTTTCTGTGAACAGCTCCTCTTTTCGCCCTCAGCCTCAGCTGTATCACTTCAAAGAGCTCTTTCCTAGCTATTCAATATAACGAACCACGTGACCTTTGCTGGCTCTTGTCTCTGCACATTTATGATCTGAACCCCCACACTGGGCAGCGAGCTTCATGAGGCCATGAAAAGAGGGATGACTTAACTATTTCTCCCCTTTAACTCCAGCACCCACAGCACAGTGCCTAGAAGGTAACAGGCACTCAGTACGTGTCCTTTGATGTCTATTTCTCACCCTGGGTTCCCTCCACTAATGGGAAAGGATTTTTTAAAAAGAATCCAGGGCTTATGTTAGGACCCAACCCTACCGCCCCTTTTTTAAATCTCTCCCTAGTGCTGCCCTGTCACCCCATTTGAGGGCCCTGCCTCTGCTCACTCCCCATCTGTTCTCAGGTCCCCCCATTATTCAGAGAACTCAGTCTCCCAACACTTCAGAATGCGACCCCTCAGAGGAAGCCCTGAAATTTCACTGAGATCTATAAATTCAAAATATCCATCACTTTTCAGTTGTGGGAGTTGTGGCGGTCACATGACGGGGAGCTGCAGGGCAACGGGTCCTGGAATGTAGAGACCGGAAATGGAGACTTTCCTATGAGATTCCCAACGCCTGCCCACCCTTCCGGGAACCAGGAGAACTCCAGCTCATTCAATTGGCTTCTGATAACAAATGCCCCTTCCCTCACCGTGGCTCTCAGTGGCTTCTCCATTCCCCCTGTAGCTTTCTTGATACACAAAAATTCCACCTAAGTATTTTTTACTTGTATTTTTGTGCAAAATAAAATAGAGCTGGCTTGGGATAAAATATTTATGAACAGCCGTGATGATCCAGTTTCTCTGTCTCTTTGCCAGGAGGTCCCGATATACGTAGATGAGTATCTTGGGCCAAAAACTTGTAAAGAAGATCAGAAATCTATAGATCAAGCATCTATTCAGTCATTCCACCAACTTTTGAGAACATAGTATGTTCCAGACATTTCACCAGAATCCTATGGTGAGGAAGGCCAGAGTTGCCCCTCGGGGAAGGCAGACACAAGGCCAATTATCTGTGTTCCCACCCAAGCACTCACTTAGGGCTTATCACTGGTCTGGTGAAGGTCATGTTGACATTATAGATCATAGTACAGGGTTCCCGTTCCAGGCCAGCCAGCGGGGTGGAGACAGCTACTCTCGGGAAGCAGCAGGTGAGCAGAGGTGGGTGGCTGGGAGACAAGTGGGTGTGGTTGAATGAGCACTAGCCAGAGTCAGGAGGACCCAGTCTCCAAGCCCAGCTCCAACAACATCCAGCTGAGTGACTCTGCACATCCTTCCTCCTCCTCTGTTGTACCCCAATAAGTTTTCAGATCCTTTTAGCCATCCCCCCTCCCTCCACTCCTACCACCACTTCTCCGATTCGATTCTACTGATCTCTGCCTTCAGTTGGTATTCTAACCATTCCCACCCAGTGTCCCCGGCCCTGATTCTTTTACCCTCTATTCCGGATCTTCTCCCCAGAGTACAGCCCCAGGCAAGAGGGAGCCAGGAGGTGCTGGAGCTAGGCAGTGCCAAAAGGAACACGTTCATTTCAAGAAAGATCTTCCAGAAAGCTCAACTGGTGCCATGATGACCAGGTGAAAAGCAGGCAGCAGAGCAGGAAGAGGTTGCAGAGGGGGAGGACCCCAGCCAAATGCGATGGTCAGAGGGCCAAAAGAGAGACAGGGAGTAGCAGAGCTTGGCAGCACAATGCGGGGTGTGCAGCAACCACCAGCTGCCAGGCCGGTATCAAGGCCCCCCCAGCCCTCTGTTCTCATGGGGGGGTCCGACATTCGTCCNGGCCCTGAGAGACAGCAGACATTTTTAGCACAGGTGGGTTCATTCCTAATCTGAACTGACAGTAACAGCTTGAACGTGGCACCATCCCACGTTAGCTTAAGAACCCAAGGGGCTTACTTGGCTTGCGCGGCCGGTCAGGGCAGAGACATTCATTCTAGGAAGACCAAAGCCCTGGCCCCATCCCACTTCCAGTGGCAACACTCACTCACTCGGAACCATGTTTCAACCCTTTGATCCCCATTTCAAATAATGAAGGACATTTCTGTGGCATCGTCCTAACCGGCTTAGTGTCTCACATCAGAAATGCTGTGGGAGGCATGCTGGGAGTCATGCCAGTTTGGGGGAGGGGTGGATAATTAAGGAAATCACGGTGAATTAAGCTTTCTGCAATGAGGCACAAACATCTTTTCATGAACAGCAACATCATGTTAGCTTATGTTTTGCCGAAGAGAAAGGCAGGGCCAATCCTTGGGGTTTTCAGCCTGGTAAAACACATCTGGCAACTAAGCCAAATATTTAAGGGTCATTAAAATCCCAAACTCCCTGTGCCAAGAACTTTTCTCCTTTGTTATTCGAGTGCGGAGCAGTTACGGAAAATGCGTTCCATATGGTTTGTGCTGCTGCATTCCTATTTACTTCATCAAATCACTGCTTTGAAAGAGCTATTTGATGTCAAAGATGCGTTAAGATTTTATAGACTTTCCCAATCCAGCTTTTTAAGATTCTCCCTTTGAACCAGAAATGCTTGCCAAGAGTAAACAGAACTGAAACCACGAGGGGTCAAGGGCTTTGTTGGAAACAAAGACCCCAGCCTGATCAAGGGCTTTCCAAGTTTGGGGGCAAACATGCATTTCCAACTGCTTGCGAAAAGTCCCCAAAGATCATGTTTCCCACATAAGTTACATTAAAGTATGTGTTTTCATGTATTCGTATTTTATTAATAATATAACACCGTCACCCACCAGCTCCCACCAAGAAACAAGGACACAAGACGGTCATGCACTTAAAATATGAACAGAACTTTAGAAAGTTGGAAAATTTGTCTTTAAGTCATGAATCAAAATTCTCTCCAGTGAGGGTTTCTCAGCCTTGAGAGAAAAAGCTAACAAATACAGACCTTGGGAAAGCTCCCAGGGCCAGAGTCAGACTCCCCAGGACACCGAGAGCTGCGAGGACATTCGAGAACAGCTCTTATTTTACAGATAGGTAAACAGAGGACCAGGCCCCAATCATGGGGCCAGAGGTAAAATCCAGAAGCTCCTAAATTGTTCCCTTCTTGTCCTCTCTACTGCCTTCAGCCTTCTCTTTGTCATTGTCCCTTTCCTGAACCTGCCCTAGCAGCCTCCTCTGGGTTCCCCCATATCCTCCCTTCTCCCCTTATTACACCCCCACACAGAAGTTGGGGAGGAAGGGTTACTGTAAAACTGCACTCAAAACTGCTCAAAACTCCACAGCATGCCAACTGTCCAACCTCCTGTCCCTATCACTGGCACCACTGCCCCTGCTGATCTGCCCACGCTCACCCAGTGCCAACAGCCCCCTGCTCACTCTGCTCCACCCACAGCACTGCCTTCTAGCCCCTGGAGTCCACAAAGCCTATTGCTGCCCCAGGACCTTTGCACTTATGGTCCCTTTTGTCAGCAGTGCTCTTGCTTTCTGTGAACAGCTCCTCTTTTCGCCCTCAGCCTCAGCTGTATCACTTCAAAGAGCTCTTTCCTAGCTATTCAATATAACGAACCACGTGACCTTTGCTGGCTCTTGTCTCTGCACATTTATGATCTGAACCCCCACACTGGGCAGCGAGCTTCATGAGGCCATGAAAAGAGGGATGACTTAACTATTTCTCCCCTTTAACTCCAGCACCCACAGCACAGTGCCTAGAAGGTAACAGGCACTCAGTACGTGTCCTTTGATGTCTATTTCTCACCCTGGGTTCCCTCCACTAATGGGAAAGGATTTTTTAAAAAGAATCCAGGGCTTATGTTAGGACCCAACCCTACCGCCCCTTTTTTAAATCTCTCCCTAGTGCTGCCCTGTCACCCCATTTGAGGGCCCTGCCTCTGCTCACTCCCCATCTGTTCTCAGGTCCCCCCATTATTCAGAGAACTCAGTCTCCCAACACTTCAGAATGCGACCCCTCAGAGGAAGCCCTGAAATTTCATNCAGAGTACAGCCCCAGGCAAGAGGGAGCCAGGAGGTGCTGAAGCTAGGCAGTGCCAAAAGGAACACGTTCATTTCAAGAAAGATCTTCCAGAAAGCTCAACTGGTGCCATGATGACCAGGTGAAAAGCAGGCAGCAGAGCAGGAAGAGGTTGCAGAGGGGGAGGACCCCAGCCAAATGCGATGGTCAGAGGGCCAAAAGAGAGACAGGGAGTAGCAGAGCTTGGCAGCACAATGCGGGGTGTGCAGCAACCACCAGCTGCCAGGCCGGTATCAAGGCCCCCCCAGCCCTCTGTTCTCATGGGGGGGTCCGACATTCGTCCTCAAGACCCATCAGGACCCACAAAAGGGAGTTTAACCTCAAGTGAACAGAGAAGAACATACTCAAAAGGGCTTGAGTTCCAGCTTAAACATTCCCCTAGGAATGATTCTGGCAGGAGAGCTGTTCTGGATCCATGGTATGCTAGGGGCAAAGAAGGGAGAGGACTAAGATATCAGGCGTCTCTTGAAAGGAGCTTTGACCCCAGGCCTCAGAAACAGACTCTGTCTTTGCGTCTCTGGATGCTCTGGTAAAAAGAGTTTGTAAATAATTTTGCACCCAAGTAGCACACTGTAAACAGCAAACACAGCCCGCTAGGAGGAGGGCCATGGAGGTTCCACCAGAAAGAGGGCTCTAGACTGTGAGCCGCCCACGGGCAGGGGCTATGGCTACTGGCCGCCACCAGCCCTCCAGCACCTGCAGTCCCTGCACCCTGGCAGCTACTCTGGGGTTATCTGAGTGAATCAGTACCTAAGGAAATAGACAAATGAGCAAACGACTTATCCTTGGGAAAAAACACACACATCCCAAAGCCAAACCAACCACAACACACAACACATGATCATAATCATGATCTATGTTTATACCACTGACCCCTCCCCTGTCTGCACTCCCAGGTAGAGGAAAATGCTTCCCAGACTCTGCGGTTCTGCAAACATATGCTAGAAAGCATCTTGTACCAGACAAGTACAGAAGACAGACAAAACTCAGGAACAATACAGTGGGGACGGGGGTGATTTGTTAAGTGGTGTTTCTAGGCTGTCTCACTACTGCAGATCAGGCCCATTCTCACCGGCTTCCCAGGATTCCACCTGCATAGAAGATAGGATGGTTGCATCCAGGACCTTTATTTAACATCCCAGAGGCAGAAAAGAAAGCTCTTTCTTCCCCAGTCTAGGTAAGACCTACAGAGGAAACTGGCTGGCTGGTTTGGGTCACATGCCCACTCCTTGGACCAAGCCTTTGCGACCAGAGGAAGTGCACTCTGATTGGCTAGACTTGGACCAGTGGAAAGGCTCTCCTCATCCAGAGGAGCTCGTTCTGTAACTGACATGCTTGTAAGAATGACACAGAACGGGCTAATGGGGTGTGCCTTCCAAAGCAAAGAATCTGCCACCGCCGCCGCCATCATCGTCGTCGTCGTCGTCATCATCATCATCATCATCAGAAGAAGAAGAAGAAGAACAGGGCTGAGGAGGAAGAGGAGAGGCATGCTAGACAGGTAAGGCCAAGAGATGCCCCCTCCACCCCAACCTCCATGCTCACAAAATTCTTCATTACTGCTGTAGACATTTGGATGAAAGAACAAAAGGGACCCTCACTCACTAGCAACTTAGATAAAATTTGCTTCCAGCTGTTCTTTCCTTAGCAGGGAGGCCAAATGCAAAGACAGGTTTTGGAGATGGAGAGACCCAAGTTCAAATCTTGGCCTCACAACATGCTTGCTGTATAATCTTGGACAAGTTACTTAAATTCCATAAGCTCCACTTCTTCATTTGCAAAGCAAGCAGCAAGACCTAACATATAGTCTGTACTGAGGATTAAATGAGAAAAATATGTGAAAGACTTGGCATACATTGTCTGATAGAAAAACGTTAATAAACATTTGCTCAATGCGTGAATTAATTAATTTGAACTTCGCAGGTCAGAAAGGACCTGGCTGGATTGTCCTACTGCTACTGCTCAGCAGCAGAATGAGTTTTTCCTTCCTAAAAATAGATAGTGGTGTAGTTTATAGTTCTAGGACAGAGAAGTCCAGTTGGCCAAGTACAGGTCTTAATATTACCATTGTCCCCATTTTATAGATGAAGAACTGAAGGTCATTAAGAGAACAGGATTTCCCAAAAGGAAATCTACGTGCCCTGACCACAAAGAGGGGAGGTATATGCTAAAATGGGGGCCTATTTTGGACCATCGTTAAGCTGCCAAGAATTAGCTAATTACTGCTCTCTCATACACCCGCAGGATGATAAAACTGCCTTTTATCTGCGTGGAGATTACAGCTCTTCCAGACATCACTTGACCCAAGCCTCACCTTAGCACCCTAGCATAGAGGAGACAGGCCCTACCAGTGCCTTTTACAGATGGGAAAATAAACGCAGGAAGTTTAAGTCACTCAATTATGGCCACGTAACTATCAAATGGTCAAAGCCAGGGTCAAACTCAGCTCAGGCTCACAAAGGAAAAGTAGAACTGTAATAATCACCGAAGTCTCTGTTTATTATACATTCACAGGAGATGGTTTTTTGGTCTTTTTTTATTTTTATTTTTATTTTTTTTTTGAGAGAGACAGAGAGAAAGAGAGAGCAAGCAAGCGGGGGAGGGGAGGGGCAGAGGGAGAGGAGAGAGAATCTTAAGCAGGCTCCATGCTCAGTGCAGACCCTGACAGAGGGCTCGATCTCATGACGCTGAGAGCATGACCTGAGCCAAAAATCAAGAGTTGGATGCTTAACCTACAGAGCCACCCAGGTGCCCCTATGAGTTGCCATTCTTAATTCAGACATGGACTCTGAGTTCATGATTGATCTTGAAGGTCAGTAGGCAAACCCCCTTCCCCTACTTGGGAATCTTCCTTCAGCCCCTCTGAGAAGTGGGGTAGAGGCAGAATCAGAGTAAGGACACACCCTATAATTATCCCCAACACAGCCTGAAGCACAAAATGGATCACCACGTTTGTCATCAACAAATGTATCAACTCAGGTATAATTGTTGAAAGTGAAAAATTCTTGGCCTATAATATGCCTAACACTATAGCAAGGAATTTAAGATTCTAGTATGTTATACCAAGACATAAAAATTGTGATAAATGCACCTGTCCTTGAGGAGATGGGCTATACTCAGGCTCCTGAGGTCTTATGAAAAGGATTTGGCTACATCATCACCTTCTGCACCTCCTGGAGACTGGAGTTTTTCTCTGCATATCTACAGAGTGACCACATAATTTATTGTCCATACTGGAACACCTGTGAGAATCAAGTTGGGGGGGGTAGTTATTCGTCATTATGCCATGACCACAGAGAAAAACGAGGACTGTCTTGTGCAAACCAAGACAGCCACCCTAGTTACAGGGAACAACTGGCAATCAAAATGATGCAGTCATGGGGCGCCTGGGTGGCACAGCGGTTAAGCGTCTGCCTTCGGCTCAGGGCGTGATTCCAGCGTCCTGGGATC